>NW_004567126.1:1784353-1842732 GCF_000260355.1 Condylura cristata | reverse complement strand
AGAACAGGCAGATCGACGAAGTACACTGCTGAGGGAAGCAGCGGGCAGGTCAGGAGAGGTCTGGCTCGCCATGTGGTCTCCTCCGAGGCAGGCGGCAGACAGGAATCGTACTCATGGGGAAGTGGCTTCAGATTCTCAGTGCTGTGCTTTAACCTGCTGCGCCACCAGGGAAGGCCTGATCATAACTTTTTTAAAAAAAGATTTATTTATTCACACAGAACTGGGAGCAAGCCAGAGGTGCAGGAGTGGTGAGAGGATTCACCAGAGACAGAGTGGTAAGCAGAAACAGGCAGATCAGTGAAGGGATCTGAAGGGAGCAGCAGGTGGTCAGGAGAGGTCTGCCATGCCATGTAGATCACCTCTGGGACTGAGTATCGAACTTGCACTGAAGTGTCTGCAGCCAGCTTGCAGTACTGCTTTCTAATCCTTTGCACCACCAGGGAGGGCCCTCTTTGGTCATATTAGTTGTCCACAGATGTGTGAATTTATTTCTGAATGTTCAATTCTATTGCATTGGTCTGTGTGTGTATGTTTGTTCTAGTATCATACTGTTTTAACTATCATAGCTTTTGATATTGTTTGAAGCCTGGGCATATTATATCACTACTCTTTCTCTTTTTGCCAGGATTGTTTTGTTACTCAGCATCTTTTGTAGTTCCATATGAGTTTCATTATTGCTTATTCTTCAAAAAATACCATTAAATACTCAACAGGGATTATATTGAGTCTATACATTGCTTGGGTGGGATGACCATTTTAGCAATGCTAATTCTTCTAATCTAAGTGTAGGGAATATCTTTTCATTTTTTCCTTTTATTTCTTTTAACAATGTCTTATAATTTTCATTGTATAAATTCCTAACCTCTTGTTTTCTATGAGGTTTTTAATTCTTATTATAATAGCTTTTTTATTCTTCCTCTACTAATTTGTTGCTTATATATAAAACTGATTACTGCAGATTAATGTCCAACCTACCCCTTTATTTATTATTTTACTTAGTTTAGTGGAGTCTTTAAGGTTTTCCATGTATATTGTATATTACCATGTCATAGTTTCATTTCTCTCAGTTTGAATAATTTTATATCTTTCTCTTGACTGATTGCTCTAGTTAGAACTTTCAAAACTATGATGAATGTAGCATTGTATACATCCTTATCTTTACCATAAGAAAAGCTTTCAGTCTTTGACCACTGAGTATGATGTTGACTGTGGTTCTGTCACATACGGCATTTACCCTGTTCAGAATGTTCCATTTTGTTTTTTGAGGGTTTTTATCATAAATGAATGTTTTGATTCTATATTCAGTGCAATTCTTGGTTGGGTGGCATCTGAAGAGGCCTGTAAAGAGAGATTTTTGCAACTGTTGGAGACCCCTAAAACATGAGGTATTGAGACAGGTAAATGGAAAATGTCAATGTTGTGAAGACTGGTCAACGTGGGCTAAAAGACTAGTCTGTGTCCAGACCTTGATGTCCTTGTGTCAGCAAAGCTAAGGCAAGATTAAAAAGGGAGTGGAATAGACCTGATAATACAAAACCTTGGTGGTAAATGTGTGCCCCAACAAGGCTAAATGCTAAAAAATGATTGTCTTGTAATTAACGAGGAGGAGAGGAGGGTGGTTTGTATCAATAAAAATAAGTTATGAGATGGAAAAAGGCACAAAATGATGTAAAAATAAATTATTATATTATTAAAAAGAAAAAAGTTATGGGCCCTCCTCTCTGGTGGCACAGCGGGTTAAAGCACAGCACTAAGAAGCTAAAGCCACTTCAGCATGAGTTCAATCCCCACCCCAGAGTTGATCCACATGGCGCGGCAGACCTCTTCTGACCCGTCTGCTATTCCCCTCAGCAATGCATGTTGTCAGTTGGACTGTTCTGCTCCTCAGTCTGTATCTGGTGAATCCTCTCACCTCCCCTGTACCTCTGGCCTGTATCTCAGCTCTGTACGCATAAATAAATAAATCTTAAAAAAAAAAAAGTTACATTGGGCACTTGGGATGCTTGAGCCTGAAAAGAGAGATCTTGAAGCCCCTGGGTCCCACTTCTCTGAAACCCTATTTTCTGCCTGTCAGGTTTTTTTTTTATTTCTAATTCTTTCATTCCCTTTCCTCAACCCTGTTCACCAGAGCTGGTCTGACACCCCACCACCCCACAGTAGTGGTGTCACTCCCACTATGGCCTCAATGGAGACCTTTTGAGAAGCTGGTGCACTCACTATGTCCAGCAGAATAACCTGCCCCACCACAAACCTGATTCAACAGAGGTTGAGTAGTAAATCTATACTTCCACCTCCATTAGTCAGTACTGAGGTGTATTTCTCTCTCCTACTCCCTTTTCCTGCCAGCACAGTAATGCCAGAGTCAGTTAAAGCTGAAAGTTTAAGTAAGGCCCTGAGTTTCACAACACAATATTTAAATATTCAAGTTTCAAAAAAAAAAAAAAATCACTTGGCATTCCAAGAACTTGGAAGATATACAACTGAATGAAAAAGACAGTACATAGATGCCAACATGAAGATAACAGAGTGTTGAACTATTTGATAAAGACATTAAAACAGTACAATAAAATGCTTCATTTTGCAATTATTTTAATGTTTGCAAATTTTAAAATTAGGAAACTAAAAAAAAACAGAAGATATAAAGAAGAGCCAAATGAAAAATTTCACTAAGAAAAATACAATTGAAATTTTAAAAAACTCAGTGAATTTATTAGGAGGGCCAACATACAAAACATGTCAATTCTCTCAGCACCATTTCTAGAGTATACTAATCAAATTTGTTAAGTTTGTGATATTGATACGATGCATGGAAGGATATACATATAGACTAATAGAATAGAAAACCTAAAAGTAGACTACAAATATGCTCATTTTTTCGGACAAGGGTGAAAAAACAACTCGTGAAATAAGGATAGTTTTTTTTTAAAAAAATATATATTGGGCCCTCCCTGGTGGCGCAGCGGGTTAAAGCACAGCACTGAGAAGCTAAAGCCACTTCCACATGAGTTCGATTCCCGCCTGCCCCGGAGGTGACCACATGGCGTGGCAGACCTCTCCTGACCCGCCTGCTGCTCCCCTCAGCAGTGTACTTCGTAGATCTGCCTGTTCTGTTCCCCACTCTGTCTCTGGTGAAGCCTCTCGCCACCCCTGAGCCTCTGGCCTGTACCCCAGTTTTGTGTGAACAAATAAATAAATCTTTAAAAAAAAAATATATTGACCTAAGTCTCACGGTTTATATTAGAAGGCCCAGTTATTAAAACCACAAATTATAAAGAGTTAATAAAACTATAAAACTTTTAGAAAAACAGGAGAAAATCTTCAGGATCTAGGGCTAAGCAAAGTTTTTAGACTTGACATCAAATGTACAACCCATGAGAAAAAAGCTGACAAACTGGACTTCATGAAAATTAATCTAGTAAGAAAACAAAGCCATTAAGAGAAATTTCATTAAAGAAGATAGGCAGATGGAAAATAAACACAAGAAAACACATGCTGCATCATTAGCTGTTAGACATGAAAATTAATATCACAAAGAAACATTACTATATAACTATAAGAATGTTTGAAATAAAAATGAAACTAGCACCACTACCTCCACTCGTGAGGATATGAATTACCCTTTCATATCGTGAGGATATGAAAAACAATTGAAAGTTTCTTAAAACACTAAACGTAAAACCATATAATGACCCAGTGATTGTATTGGTCATTTCTCCCAGAAAAATAAAAGCTAATGTTCAAACAAATACCTATACTGTAATCCTTGTAACAGCTTTAAACACAGTAACCCCAAATTGAAATTACCCAGAATTTCCTCACTAGTGAGTGGTTAAACAAACCCAAGTGCATCCATGTCATGGGACAGTGCTCAGCAAAAAAAAGGAGTGAACCAATGATGCAAACAAACCTGGATGAAACCCAGAGAATTGTGCTCAGTGAAAAAAAAGCCAGTCCTGATATGTCACATCAGTATAATCTCCATTATATAACACTCTAGAAGTGGAAAAAAAAATGTAGAAATGAAAAGAGATTAGTAATTTCTAAGCAGTGGGTGTGGGAGGAAAGTAGATGTAGCTATAAAAGATCAACCTATGTGGTGATGGAAATGTTCTGTGTCTTGACCTGTCTAAATGTTGTTTTGAGCCTGAACTACAATTTTTCAAGATGTTATCACTGGGGAAAAACAGTAAAAGGTGTTATAGGATCTCTAGTATTGTCTTACAATTTTGAGATAGATAGATGGATAGATAGATAGGTAGGTAGGTAGATAATCCACAAAATAAAGACTTTAATTAAAGGAAATTATAGTTCATAGTGAAGAAGAGAGTTTGATAGAAAAACTCACCAAGTTTACTTTTAAGGCCTACTGCTGTCAGTTAAATAAAGGGCAATAGAGTAATAACAGAGTAGAACATTTGATGCTCAACATAATGCCTGGACATGAAGTTCAAGCCACACTCATCAAAATCTGTATAAACTTTAAAGAAATGTTCATTGTCATTTAGAAAGATTTCTACTAAAGAGGTTAAATTAAAGTTTGCATCATCTACAGATAGTCCATTTCTAACAATGTTCCTAATGTACCACCCATAATTGATCTTTGATTCCTATCTACCCTATTTAATCCCAATCACACACATTCCCTGTTTAGCTCCATGTAACAGCATTCCACTTGCTCTCTACTTACAGTCTGTGCCCTCAATTCATTCTCTATTCCTTTGCTATATAATGAGCTAAAATATAAATCTAATCATGACACTTTTTTGATTTTAATCTTTTAATAGCTTCAGCGTCAGTGTTAAATTAGGGCTTGATTTCTTTAGCACAAAAGTTATGTTATGAAATATCTCTTAGCAACTCTATAGATTCAGCTCCTGACACTATTCCATATTTTCCTGAGTATAAATCACACGTAACTTTTGTCTTATATTTAATAACATTAAGATTGTTCACCTATTATTGTCCTTGTTTAAAACACCTTCCCCCTTCATGTTCCCTGGCTAACTCCTGGTTATATAGCAAGACTCCCTTAAGAAATTCTTTCTTATTCTGTAGTACTATGAGATGTGCATGTATAATACCTCATCAGTTAGTCTACCATAGTATTTACTGGACAGAACACTCATCTTTTATTACTTCACTATTAGTAACTTGAGGGCAGGAATCATGCATTTTAATTTTTATCCACAAGTACTTGAAATCTTGAGGTTTCCCAGTAAATCTTTGTTGAGTGAATAAATGGATGTCCTCTATGACAACATTTTAAGTAGTCAGACAATTTGCAAATATCCTAATTCCTTTCAGTTTTTAAAAATAATTATGAATAAATTGTGAATTCACCAGTCAAAAGGTGTAGAGCAGATGAATGGGTTTCAACTGTCTGTTATTAACAAGAAACCCACCATATCAACAAAGACAAGCATAGACTCAAAGCTAGAGACTAATATTCCCTAATATACTTTAAAAAGCCAACATTGCCCTAATACTTAAGCAAGAAAAGACAGCACAAGGAAATTCTAGACTATTATTTCTGATGAATACTGAAACAAAAATCTTCAACAAAATATTAGCAAATTAAATTCAACATTATATCACAAAAATTATACACCATGATCAAGTGGAATTTATCTCAGGGATGCAAGGGTGGTTTAATATACATAAATCACCAGCGTTATACATCACTACAAAAGTATCACAGACAACATCAATAGATGCTGAAAAAGCATTTCTAAGATTTACCACCTATTTGTGATAACAACTCTAAACAAGATGGGAATAGAAGAAACCTACCTCTACATAGTAAGAGCCAAAAATCAAGTCAATATAATACCTAATGGTGAAAAACTGAAAGCGCCACCATTTCTGTTTAACTTAGGTTTTGATCAGCACTGTCAGACAAAACAGGAAATAAAGAAGGCCAAGCTGGAAAATAAATGAAATGATCACTATTCACAGGTGAAATATTGTATATAGAAACCCTAGAGATGTCATCAGTTATTAGGAACAATAAATACAGCAAAGTGATATGTTACAAAATCAACATATGAAAACCATGCCTTTTTATAAACAACAAACAAGACAGAAATTAAGAAAAAGCTCCATTTATAATTGCTTCAAAAAGAACTAAATAGCTCAGATTTAATCCAGTACTAAGGAGGTAAAAGATCGACTAATGAGAATTACAAAATGCCATTAAAGCACTTGAACAGCAACATAAGGGGAAGGAAGGTTATCCCATGTGGACAGGGAGAATCAATATAATTAAGGTGACTACCTTAGCTAAAGTAATAAGCAAAATTAATTAACATAATCCTCACCCAAATACAAGCAATATTTTTCAAAGAAATAGAATAAAAAAGTGTTGAAATTTACATGGAACCACAAAAAGCCTAGAATTGTAAAAACAATCTTGAGAAAAAAGGAGAGAAATGGAGGTATCATGGTTACCTGATATCAAGCTACTATAAAGCAGCAGCACTAAAACCAATATGGATTTGGTGCAAAAATAGATACAATGAATCAACAGAACAGAATTGAAAAGCCCAGAAGTAAACCTGAGCATGTATCATTATAAAATATGAGGACAAAGTAGCTATCATCATACAATGTGGAGAGGACATACATGGTATTGGTATAATTGGAAAGTCACACATAAAATAATTAAGTTGGGTCAGTTGTTAATGCCATAGACATAAATAAACTCTAACTGAAATAAAGATTTAGATATAAGGCCTGCAACAATAATATATTTAGAAGAAAACAATGATGAAGCATTCCATGATATCACTGATAAAGATGTTTTGATGACTCAACTAAGGCAAGGGAAAAACAAAAATAAACAAGTTAAAAAGCTTTTATACATGGGCCCTCCCTGGTGGCGCAGCAGGTCAAAGCACAGCACTAAGAATCTTAAGCCACTTGCACATGAGTTCGATTTCCGCCTGCCCCGAGGAGATCCACATGGTGTGGCAGACCTCTCCTGACCCGCCAGCTGCTCCTCTCAGCAGTGTACTTCATCGATCTGCCTGTTCTGCTCCCTGCTCTGTCTCTGGTGAATCCTCTCACCCTCTGCATCTCTGGCCTGTACCCCAGTTCTATATGAATAAAATAAATTTTAAAAAAAAGCTTTTATACAGGAAAGAAAATACAAGATGGTAATTCTTCACCAAAGAGGACATCCAAAAGGCCAATGAAAAAAAAAAGTTCATTACTGCTTCCAATGAGAGATGCAGGTTAAAATTACAATGAGGTATGACTTCACATCTGTGAGAATGGCACATATTTACAAGGCACCCAACAAGAAATTCTGAGGAGGATGTGAAGAAACTATTACACTGTTGGTGGGAATACAGAGTGTAAACATTTTGGAAAGTGATCTGGATTACCTTAAAACACTAAAAATAGAAATACAAACCCCACTCTTGGACATCTGTCCAAAGAACATAAAATCATCAACACAAGAAATTATGTGCTTAACAGTATTTATTGCAGCACTATCTACACTAGCTAGGACATGGAAGCAGATTAAATGTCCATCAACAGACAACTGGAGCAAGAATCTGCGACCTATTTACACTATATCTACACTATACCATACTAAAAACTATTCAGTCACAGGAAAGATTAAATACAGCCATTTTCAAAATGAAGGGTGTTTGATATACTTATGTGTAGTAAAGCAAGTCAGAATGATAAAAAGAAATACTGGACTTTTACATGCAAAGGGTTCAGAGTTTAAAATACCTCAAAAATTAGTGGGCATCAATAAACACAGTGAAGTTTCTGAGGTTGAGGGAAGGGAGAGGGAAAGGACAAGGGAAAGTATAAGATGGTGGTGGGAACTATGTAAAGCATCCAGTACAGTGTCCAGCTCATCAAAATGCTAAAATATATAGTAGGTAATAGTGTGATTGCTGCTGTAAAGACTAAATCAATATTACAGTGCTTCAAATGCTGACCTGGCCAATTCAGGCACACACACACACATAACACTAAAAAATTCCTTCAAGATAGTATTAGAGGACAGTCATGGTTAATAATCATGAATGGATTAAAAATATCTGTAATTTTAAGCCCTTTATGGAAATAAAGAGCACTTGGTGCTCTTTCCTTTGGTGCTATTTTCCTTTGAGTTCCACTTAGGACCCAGCATGGACTATCTGAGTATAACTGAAAAATGGTGGAAGGTGACTACTTCCATTTTAGTGAAAGAAGACTGTCTCCACTTGTAGGGAAAAAAATACAACTCTGTGCTCATAATGTCAGTGAATGGAAAGCATAAACTGAGACAATATAAAGCAAAAATGAATAAAGACCAAAAAAAAAAAAAGGCCATGATAGACATAGTCTGAAATTCATTCACATATAATTTTGTATTCTTTTTCTCTTAGGTGAAATTCAGAGATAGATAGTATTGAAAAAAAAATTTGTTTCTTAGCACTGTAGGGTAACAGAAAAATAAAACATAATAAGCTTATATTGGAAAATGTTCTGCATTCTAGAATTTTAAATCAAAATTTCTCTTCTATATTTTCTAGATCAGAATTCTGATGAAAAGACAGGTAGGAACTTTAAGAATCAAACTGCAGATATAAAGCTTACCATCTCACAGAGCAAGCCAATTATTATAAACCACACGATTGGCAAATATTAAACAACCAAATAAACTAAATAAGTAAGGAGTACTAGGTGCCAGACATTGTGATAAATATTCCTACATGTATTATCAAATAAGCCTCCTTAATATTATATTGCTCTATATAACACTCTCTTGAAATAAATACTGTTCCAATCACAGATGAGAAACTAAGCCTCAAAGATTAAATAACTTACTATAAATTACAGAGCAAGAATTTAAAGGTAGATCTTTGAATCTAAAGTCATGACTTTTTCAACATGATTATTATTTTTAAAGATATATTTATTTATGCATACAGAATTGAGGTACAAGCCAGAGTTACGGGGAGATGAAAGGCTTCACCAGAGAGAGAATGGGGAGCAGAACTGGCAGATGTACATAGTACACTGCTGAGGGGAGCAACGGCGTAGGTCAGGAGAGGTCTGCCACCTCCAGGGCCTGGGATAGAGCCCACCCTGAGGCATGCTACATTCTGACCCATCCTGACCCTTGGCACAGTCTGATTATTTATTTTATTCATCACCTATTACATAACTATTATTCATATTAGAAATGGTAGAAGAAAAACAGGAATACACAAATACAAAACAAATAATTTCAACCACACCAGTCAATGAAAGAGTTAATCTAAAGACAGATATAATGTCAGAGAAAAATTACAGGTAAACAATTTTGTACTCCCCAAATGGGATTTTCAACATATGCCCAATGATGTAGTTAATAAACTCTAGGGATTTCCTGCTATTCTTGTGTTGTAGAAATATGGACAAGGTAGCAGAAACAACAATTAAAAGCAGCACAACTTCTTAAGATAGTCTGGTAATTCAAACATATCTTGAAAAATTCAAGCAGTTTTCATTTTTACTTTATTTCCAGTTTAACAAGAAGATTCTTAATGACAGTAATTTTTGAATTTTTAAAATCACATTTCCACCATTATCCATATTTTGCCCCACTTTTCAGATCAGATGTAAGAGGGTATAATTATATAAAAAGCATGTAAGTTAATAATAAACTAAAATCAAATTATACTAAACACCATTGGTAATTTTTAAATTTATCATGGAATGATGAAAACAAAGCATTTTAGTCATTTTAAGAAGATTTTATGACAATATAATAAGTTCTCTGACAAGAAAAGACTACTATGATCATAGTGGTGGTGTTAGATGTTAAACACACCATTATCTTTATGCTTTAGGCAAAAAACCCCCAATAATAACATTTACAAAGTCATACAAATCTTGAACAGTGTTTTATAGATAAAGCACTGTCATGACTAAAGTTTGTAAAAATGACCCAAAGTAGAGTAAGTAGTAATTATTAATGATTCTGTATTTATACACTTAACAAAATGCACTTACTTTTTTCTCCGATTTGACTCCACAAAATATTTACGTGCTCGATTTCGACATATTTTTTGTTGCTGCAATAATATTTGGCGTTCTTCTTCTAAATTTTTGTCCAGGTGGATTTTCATATCTCTAATATTACATAAAGTTAAGGGCCTTAAAGGTCTCTAGTGGATGATTGCTATCATATTATCACTGCCTCATATAAATGATGTAATGATATTTTTGTAGAACAACTAGAATGTACACACATTAATGGTATCATATGACAGGCAACGTTTTATGTTTAAAAAAAAAATGACTTAAGAAGTAACTCATTTTCCCTGAAAAAAAAAAAAAGGTTATTTCAAACAGTGTGAACTTAGTCAAGACTATTTAGCTTTCCATTCATTATGAAACTTCACACAACCACAGAACTGTGAGAATCCACAGGTGGTTTTTTATTTTGTTTTTTTTTTAAGAAATGCACACAATTGGATTTTTCAGTCTTTGCTCTTCTCAAAAAACACTAAATTTACATAATAAATTCCAAAATTCTTAGTCTAGTATACAAAGCACTTTATAACCTGTGTTTCAATTTCATTCAGCAACATAACCCGACCTAAGATAGAGAGGAACAGAACCATTGTGTAGCATACCATTATGTATCTACTCATGCACCTGCAAGGCTAACTCTACTCATTCGGTCAGGGCTATCTCAGGTAAGTTCTCCTGTTAGAAGCCTCTTTGACTGATGTGGGAGTTGGCATTTTCAGAAGTGATTTCAGTATCTCTTCAACATTTCCCTAATTTCAGTGGCTAGCATGGTACTTAAAATTTGTCTAGCAATGATTTAATAAAAACTTGCTGAATCATTTCCTTAGAGAAAACGTTCAGTAGAGAAACTGAAAAGTGTATGAATTTTTGCAACTTCTAGTGCCATGCAGACAAATTGATTTCTAAGAGGGTCATGTAAATTTCCTTCATTAGAAATATACATACAAATTTCAAAATCTCCTGAGTGGAGGAGAGTACTTCACATGGTTCCCCCTACCCCTTTTTTTAAAGGAAGGCCAGTGGTGAGAGACTTCACCAGAGACAGAGTGGGGTTCAGAACAGGCCAACTGATGAAGTACACTGCTGAGGGGAGCAGCGGGTAGATCAGGAGAGGTCTGCCACCTCTGGGGCAGGGATCGAATTCATGCTGAAGCAGCTTTAGCTTCTTAATGTTGTGCTTTAACCTGCTGCCCCACCAGGGAGGGCCCTGTCCTTAATCTTTAAATGAATAATCTCTGAAATATTTCATTGTAACAATTCCAACTTATATTTTATAGGCATACAATTTCAGTCAGCTCAAGTTTATTTTGGAATATTGTACAAAGTGTAACTCACAGTAGAGTCAATAAAATTTAGACTACTGCTTAGAGGTCTGGAAGATAGGAGATTTTAGAACATAGTTAAAAGAGTTCATATTATTAATTTTAAAGATATCATACATAAACATGTTCATTCTATCTGGAAAGAAAATCATCACACAGTTGAAAATAAATTACAGGTTTCCCTAGATATCAGAAAGCAGAATGTTGCTACTTGGTATGATTTGGTAGTGTATTTTTGGAGGTTAGTAAACACACAATATTTTTTCCCCATATAAATTAATGGTAATAGGGTTCCCAGACTCAAAAAGTAGCATACCAAATCACACCAAGTAGGAATGTTCTGTTTTCAGATAGTGGGAGAGGCCTGTATAAAGAGGTGGGATAATTTATAAGCTGAGGTTACAAAGAGAGTTAGGTGATGGACATAAAGGAAAGTGAATTCACTCCTATTGTAATAGTGATATGCTATCAATGAACCTGGAAAAAAGAAGACAGAGTAAGGGACTGAGGATATGTGAGTTAGTTTGTTTGTTGGGAGGAACTTGAAGGAGTTTATGGCATTCATTGCCTTCTGAGGTAGTTAAGACAGTCTAGTCAGTGTGTGTGTGTGTGTGTGTGTGTGTGTGTGTGTGAACATTAAGCATTCGCAAGAATGAGAGCCCAGCTCTTGTTTGGGCGAGGCTCGAAACCATCACTCTGCTGTGGTGCCTGTCTACTGCTTTGTGATTTTCCTGACAATATTTTTATTATTGGAGTGAAAGAGTAGAGAAGTAGAGCTATATTAGTTACTGTATAGTTGAGGCAGAAGAAAACACATGCAAAGAACTAAGGGTGCTAGCGAGAGGTGTACAGATAAAAGGAATAGATTATAAACTGGGTATGGAAGAGAGGCAGTGTATGTGCTAAGAGAAAAAGGAGGGAAAGACTGGAGATATTTATGAGACAAAAAGATATACAGTATGAAGGGGACAGTGGGTTTTCACCTTTTTAAAAACTATTTTTATCTTGAGATAACTATTCTATTTTTATCTTGAGATAACTATTTATTAAGCTATTCTATTTTTATCTAAGAGATCAGAATAATAGAACTTTAGCTAATTTTAATCAGATGAACTTATACAGTTCGGTTCTACATGTTTTAGAGTCAAGAAATTCTAACTTAAGTGGTAAAACATCTTCAGCAGAAAACTGGATGGCCCCTGAGTACTTTCATATCAGGAAATCATATGTAGAAATTTCATGTCACTTGCTTATTTCAAGACTACAGTTCTTTCATTTGTTTTGTGTTTTTCCATTCAGTCACACATTCAATAAATATAAGCACCTACTTTGTAAGGTATGCAAAGATTTGAAATATAACAAACACAAAAAAGGTTTGAAATATAACAAACACAAAAAATATCCAAATTAAATCACACAAAAAATGCTCAAGATTTTTTACCTAGTAACATAATAACACTGTCAATTTTGTCTCATAGCCTTTATCATGTTCAAAAGAATTCCCCTATCCCAATATATAATCATGACATGTACCTCAGTAACATCTTTAAAGACTTATTCCCCAAAGTAAAGAACGTGAATGAAAAGATAAACAGCTGTGATTACAACAAACTAAAAAGCTCTGTATAGCACAAGAGACATTAACCAAAACAGAGAGACACCTACTGATTGGGAGAAAATTTTTGAATGCCATACAACTGATAAGGGACTGATCACAAAGATCTACAAAGGGCTCACAAAACTCAACAAAAACAAGTAAATAATAAAATCACAAAATGGGCAGAAGAACAAAACAGACACATCTCCAAAGAGGAAATGCAAATGGCCGGCAGGCATATGAAAAAATGTTAAACATCCTTTATAATCAAGGAAATGCAAATCAAAACCATAATGAGATACCATTATAGCAGTGAGAAAGGCACATATTAAAAAACTAGCAACTGCAAATGTTGGTGAGGATGTGTTGAAAAGGGAACTTTCCTACACTGCTAGTGGGAATGCAAATTGGTTCCACCACTATGGAAAGCTGTGGGAGGTTCCTCAAACTGCTAAAAATGTAGCTACCATATGACCCAGCAATTCCACTCCTGGGAATCTACCCAAAGGATACAAAAACATTAATTCAAAAGGATAACTGCACCACTATGTTTACTGCAGCACTTTTAACAGTAGGTAAGCTATGGAAGCAACCCATATACCCAAAAATAGATACCTGGATCAAGATATGTGCTCTATATACACAATGGAATACTACTCAGCAGCCAAAAAGACAAACTCATGCTATTCGTAGTAATGTTGATGGAGCTGGAAGGGATTACACTCAGTGAAATAAGTCAGAAGAGAAAGAAAAATATCCGATGGTTTCACTTACAGGAGGAATATAGGAGGACCAAATATGGGATCGGGGAAAAATGATAAATGAAAAAACAAAATTAGCAGGCAACTATAAATCAGAGACTTTCTGCAGGAAAGGGATCAAAACAGGGAGGAAAAAGGAGAAAGGACCCTGGTGAATTGGTGGTGGGGATTTTATGGGGTCTACACCTGAAAGGAGAAAGCAAATATTGTACAAAAATGAACAATGATATAAAATATAAATAAATTAAATATATACACATATATGCTAGCATAATATACATAAACTATGAAAAATGATAGTTTATACACACACACTTATAAAAGTTGTTGGATCTTATCAAATCCTCTTGGACATCTACTGAAATGTTCATTTATAACTTTCTTAAATTTAATCATCTTTTTATATTTAACCACATATAGTATTTATATATGTTTCTGTACTATATTTCTTTATAGGAAACTATCATTATAATTCTGGAATAAGTCCATTTGGTTCTGTTCATTTAATATACTGCTAAATTCTACGTACAAATTCTTTGCATCAATGTTCACACCACATAAAATTTAAAAAATTAAGTCTACTACTATTCATTAATAAAAATGAAGTAATGATATTATTTGCCAGAGAACCAATTACAAATGCTTCCTTAATTTCTGAGTTAGAGATAAATCTGGGTCAGGGTGACAGTCCAAAAAAAATACAACATCAAGGGAAGAAAATCAAACCCACACAGAAACAATTCAATTTGACTCACAATAGGCTTTTAAGAGGTCAGTTTGGGGGAGTAGAAAGGGCACATGGCAAAGTTCATGTTAATGATGAAGTTGTTATTGCAGGTTATCACTGTAAGAAACTGGCCAAAGAAAGAAGAAAAAAAAGGAATGGAAGCTTGAGGACAGCATGATTAGTTGGAATATTTTGCCTCTAAGCAAGCTCTGTAAATACCTGTCGTCCTCACTAGGGTTGTATCCCCAACACCTAGACCAGTCGAGCCAAAATCAAGCATTCAATTTATATTGTCTGTGAAAAATTGCAACATCCCAGAAAAAGTGAGACAAGCAGGATAAGCAAATGAAGGGGCTAACTTGGAAAAAAAGACACCCCGTTTCCTGGTTATACAGCACCATCACTGTAAACCAAGTCCTTTAACAGTACAAAAGTTAAATTCTAATCATGATATCATTCACTGAAGAAACAAAACTCTTGCACTCTCAGTTTTCTATAGTGCAACCCACAGCAGCATTCAAGGTGGGCTCCACGACTTCTAAGGAAAAAGTCAGAATCCAGAGTGGAGAATCATCCTGGTCCTTTGCTTCTGCTTTTCTCTGCTGTCGCTCTGACAACAGACTGGGCAAAAGATGTAAAACAAATCACCCAACTGTGCAGGGCTTTAGCAGCTGTGGTAAATGAATTAGGGGTGTATAGATTAAGTGTCAAGATGGACTCGTTCAGGATAGCAAAAAAACACGTTACTTATGCGTAGAATTTTCTGCGAGTAACGTGCTTAATCAGGAGGTAGCTAATAGGAAGTAAAGGCTAGTTTTCCACAAGACAAGGCAACAATTCTTACAGAACACATGATTAGTATATTTTCAATTTGCAAATGATTTTACACCAAAGTTGATGAATAAGGGTAGGATAACAAGGTGGTGGGGAAAACGGCCATTAATTAGGATAAAATGGTAAATTTTCAGGAGCAAAGTTGCTGAAGCAAATACATGCACTAAGATGACTGACCCGCTTCTATGCCCCTGAGTCAGTGAAAACGGAATGGGGGGGGGGGGGTGAAGGGGGCAGGGAGGTGGGTAAAGAATGCGTCGTACACCGCTACCCCGCAGCCGCGGCTGGGAAGGATACAGGTAAGCGCCAGGTCGCTGTCGCCCGCCGCTCAAACGAGGGATGAGGAGGGCTCTGTCGCGGGGGTCCGAGGATTCAGTGGCCAGTCCCGCGACGGCGCTCCGGGCTCCCGGCCTCCCGGCCAGCATCCTTCACCTCTGAGCCACCTCCAAGCTCGCCTCTAGCGCCTCCCTCATGGCAGCTCCGCTTTCTCCTCCTCCTCGGCCCCTCCCCACACTCTGTCTCTCAGGGCCTGCGTCACGGGCGCAAAAGGGTTGGTCGCGACAACTCTGGCTCCCGCGCAGCGGCGCCGGGGACTGTGGTGGCGACGGCGGCGGCTGCGGCGACTACCTTGCTGCGCAAAAGAAGAGATAGCGGCAGCGACCCCACCGCCACCGCCGCCATCTTGACAACCAACCGACGCCGCGTCCTTCGCGACGGAAACCAGGGCGTCGAGCGCGAGGGGGCGTGGCGTCTCCCGAGGTAACCAATAGGAGGCGCCGGCGGCCTCTGCCGGGGGCCTGAGGCTGGTGGGAACCGGCGTCCGCTGGGACACTGAGTTTTGGCAGAGCCCTGATGTGAGTTGGGCGCTGGATCCTGCTTAGATTCTCTCTCCTTTTTTGAAAGGATGTTTTCGTGGGTGTATTGCGAGCGATAGAAGACAATAAGACGTAAAGTCTCCGAATAAAGGCGAACTGGGGATTCTGAAATGATTGCCTCAGGGATCGTTCCGTGTAGGACTTACTAACTACCGAATCCTGCAGTGGGGTTTGAGTTGTGAGACTTTCTGGGGCATCACTATTCCGAAACACCATCTCTCTTGGAAAAAAAAAAAAAGGTTTTGTAAAGTGGAAATTTCCTTTTTCTAAATTTTCTCATCCACTCCACAATGTTCGTCTTTTGGCCCCATCCCTATTAATAAGGCCAACGTTTCTAAGACACCAAATGGTGCCTGCCTTGCTGCCAGATTCTGGAAATAGACCATCAAGACATAGGAGGCCTGGAAAGAAAGCCAGATTTAATCTTGCAATCTCCTAGGAAGATACGCCAAAAACAGATCATCCTTTTGAAATTGTTTCAGGAGGTATGGAAAGTGAATCAGTTTTTCAGTCATCATTATTATGACAATGCAAATGACAATTTGAAAATAAGCTGAAGCAGTTGTTAGGTTCCACTGTAAAAGTACACACAAATGATAGTATTCCAGTCAGGTCTTTTCTGTTTTTTGTTGGAAAAAAATCCCAGAGAAGAAGCACTCACCCGCTATCCAAATGCCTTACCCTTTTGAATCAATTTGCTCATTTTCAGAGTTCAAATAACTAAAATTTCCAGTCGAAGTTATTTAAAACAGTTTTTGCAAAATTGAACGCAATGACTCAAATTGGAATGTGCTCTGTTTAAAATTTTAAAGTGCCACAACAAATCCAGTTTTTATTTGAAACAAAAGGTATAAGCCCTCTTCAGAACCATGCTAGAGGTTGAATATGTAATTTTGGCAAAGGATAGTTAGATATGGGCAGATGGACAATTAATTATCCTGGCAAGTTTTAAACTGTTCTAGTGATGGGTATTGACCTTGATTCAATTCCCATTGTTAGCATCACAAGTCTCTTCCTCTAGTGCACATTTATGGACAGTAAGTAAAATGGGACAGTATGAAGTAAAAAAAAAGGAGAATATTGTCTTTACTAATTGCAATATTTAGGCACATTTAGCTTTCCTGAAAGTCTAAATTTTGCTATCAGTTTGGTGTCTTGTAATGTGTGGATTGCTTTGTTGCATTGTATAAGAAACCATGACCTGGTTTCTCAATTGCCCACAAATGCTTGTTCATGTAATCATACATTTATATATTGATTTACAATGATAACCAAGAAGAATAGAAATTTTTAACACAATATTGACAAATTTAACACAAAATTTTTAACAAAATTTTTAATCACAGATCTATTTTTGACCTGTATATTCTTTCTTCAAAAAATCAGCTTTCCACATTATAAAAAGATTTTTTAGCCCTATATTATAAAACAAGCCCTTTAGATAATTGTAAAATATATAACTTTAAGACAGACATTTAGAAATTTCCTCTCAACAGGAAAGAAGTATGATTTCAGCAATAAAAGAATATTATACTGAAGTCAATATATTTTATTAGATGAATTAGCTGAATAAAGTATATTGCTTAATTCTTTCCTGCTTCAGGACCAGAAAACAATTCATTCTTTTATTATAAATTGAGTTCTTTTTAAGTAAGAAGCACTGTGAGCAAAATGGCAAAATCCCTATACTCATAAAGCTTGTACTTACTGTTTCTTCCTCACTAGAATATATTAGGTTGTGAAAATGCTATGAAGAAAAATAGAGTAGTGGAGGGGATTAGAGATTGATGTCGGTTCTATTTTTGACAGGGTGCTCAGGGAAGGCCTCCAAGGAGGGGAAATTAGGACAGAAGTCTGAAATTAGAAAGCAGGTTGCCATGCAAATATATGGATGAAGAATGTATTATAGACAGGGATGGTTTAAGTACAAAGGCTCAGAATTACATTTGATATATACAAAGAGCAAGAAGACTCCATGTCCAGAACAGTGAGCTAAGAGACTTATGCTAGGACATGAGATTGGATAACTACCTCAGATTCACTGGGACTTATCTAATATGCAGGGAATCAATATAAAATCCATCTTCCAATGGAGTGAAAGCCACTGGAGAACTTAGAGTAGGAAAGTCATATCTAATTTAACCTTTAAATAGAGAATCACTTCAGCTGCGGTAGGGAAACTATAAGGAATAAGACTAGAAACAATGAACCTGGTTCAAATGGTGTTACTGTAGGTAAAGGGAGAGATTATGGAGATCTAGGCTATGAATGTGGCAATGGAGGCAAGGGAAATGTTCAGCATTTTAACCTAAGTCAATAGGACATGCTAATGAATGGCTGTGGCATGTGAATGGAAAAAAAAAAACCCAAATCCATCAGAAAGAATCAGATATGATTCTCAGATTTAGGGGCAAATAAAGGGTATTGCCATTTACTGAGAAGGAAGAAATTGGTTGTGAGTGGGTAAGGGTGTAGTGGGCTTTCAAACATGTTACATGTGAGGGGCCAACTTCATTAACATGGTGTTATAAATTATTAATGATCTTCTGTTTACAGAGGAAACTAATAAGCCCTTTATGGTCATATGGGTTACACAGCATGTTCACACACTACCTGACTGTGCCTATTACAACTGTTGAGTTATGTGGGACAGCCGTGGTGAGCTTTCATTTTCATCTTGGCTGAGGCTATTTTTTTCCATCTTCTGCTCAAGTATTTTCTTGCTCAAGTTTTTCTTGAATTTGTCTCTGGGCAAACTGTGAAGGTAAAAAGAATTTTAACATCTGGATGTGTTCACATTACTAAAATGTTGCCATTCTCATAAGAATTCAACTAGAAGTTCAGGGTTAAAGAAAATATATTCTTCTATTCATGTGTATAATGTAGATTATAAAGGTCACCAATATTGCCAGCAGTGTTAGAATAACATTACAGATAAGTCAAATGATGATGAAGATGGTGATGATGATGGCATCTAAGTGCTTGATGCATTATGTTCAGTGTGCTAGGTGCACATCAAATTACTGACTTCACAATCCCCATTACACAAAGAAGTAATTAGGTTATTAGATCATATAGCCCAATGTTCCTGAGCAGAGGAGTAAGGGATTGAGATTCAAATGCAGGCTTTCAGTCCCAGACTTCTAACCCTCCCATAGTGCTTGTTGGAGAAACTCTGAGAAAGTTTCAGGAGAATAAGAGGTAAGAGTGGCTTAAATAATAGTTGGTGAGGAGAATAATTTGCTTAAGATAGTACATTATTAATATTTGAGTGCCTCTTGTGTACAGTCACTAGTACTTGTAAAAACTGTGATCTGTTCCCTGCCCTATAGTTCTTAGGCTGGGAAAGAAGATGAAGAAAACAAGATTCAGGAACATTTTCCTTTGCCTCTTAATTTTCAGGTAATGATTATATAAAAAAGAGACAAGAAGGAGGCATAATAAGGTTGAATTTGAAGACTCATCACAGACATCAATCATCAGAGAGTAGTCATTTTGAATAACAAGTGTTCCTTTATGTTAAAAATTCTGAAGTTTCAACATTATAGATTTAACACATTTAAGTCAGAGATTTGGCAATTAGGTGGTTAATATCACCATAATTGATAAGCCAATTTCAATTAGAAACATTTTAAATCTGAGTTATCTATTCTTAATACCCATATTGATTAAATTTCTATTTAGCATTTTGTAGAAATAGTTTCAATTAATACTCTTTCCACTACCTCTCTCCCTATCTCCTTTCTGCCGATTTTTTATTTTACAACAGTTTATTTTTACATCATTTTGTACATTTTTTTTCCATCTCAATTGTAATCCCCACAGGTTTCCCATCACCAAGTAACCCATGTGCCATCATCATAATCCCATGCATTCCCCCACCCCATTTTTGATCCCATTCCCCACTCCACCCCCACAAAATGTGTCTGGTATATGGTTGTTCATTATTCTTGTTATTTTCTCGCCTGGTCCATTATACTCCTGCTATGAGTGAAACCATCCGGTATTTTTCTTTCTCTTTCTGGCTTATCTCACTAAGCATGACCTTTTCCAGCTCCATCCAAGTTGCTGCAAAAGACATGTGTTTCTCTTTTTTGGTTGCTGAGTAATATTCCATTGTATATATGTACCACTTCTTTTTTTTTTATTTTTATTTTTTTTTTAAAGATTTATTTATTTGTGCATACAGAACTGGGGTACAGGCCAGAGGCTCAGGGGCGGTGAGAGGCTTCACCAGAGACAGAGTGGGGAACAGAACAGGCAGATCAACGAAGTACACTGCTGAGGGGAGCAGCGGGCGGGTCAGGAGAGGTCTGCCATGCCATGTGGTCTCCTCCGGGGCAGGCGGGAATCGAACTCATGTGGAAGAGGCTTTAGATTCTCAGTGCTGTGCTTTAACCCGCTGCGCCACCAGGGAGGGCCGGTGCCTAGATTTTTAAAGGAGCCCAGCGAGTAGGAAGCTGCTGGTGCTCCCTGATCAGAGTTGCAGGGTTCAGCTAATCCTGCCTGTGCGGCTTCCCTTATGGTAACTCCCCAATCACCGGTTCTCCCTGGGTTATTTTCCTTCTAGTGAATCCAGGGTGTTCTCATTTGGGTTGAAACTCGTAGCATGTAAGTCTACAGTCTGTTTTTATATAATCCCGTGCGAGTTTGGATGTAGTAGTCTAGGCATTTTTATTCTGCCGCCATCTTGCCGGTTCCCTAGCTGGTAGAGCTGATCATCGGCTTTGCATGGATCCCAGGTACTCCAGATGGGGTCTGCAGTTTCAGCGGTTTTTCCCCTACCCAGGTATTGAGGATCAGATTTGCAGTCTTTCCGCAGCCTGGGCTCCACTCACTGAGCTGAGCCATCACCCTTCACCTCCAGGGTTTAGCGTGGGGCAGCCCGCTGAACTTCCAGGCACCTGGGTTTTCCCAGGAGTTCCCAGAAGGGAACTCCCCCGATTCCCCCTCAGTTATCTACCTTCTAGTGAGTCCAGGGTGTTTTCGTTTGGGTTGAAACTTGCAGTAAGTAAGTCTATAGTCCGTTTTCAGTCCTCAATTCCTATGCAAGCCTGGACGCAGTGATCTCCGTGTTTACCCTGCCACCATCTTCCGGAAGTCCTCCCTTTCTTCCTATTTTTATGTAAACAGATTATTGAGGTATAACTGTCTTCTCAAGAGCATTTTTTCCAAGACCATAAAAAAATACACTCATGAAAACTATGATTTTACAAGCTCATTACCTGTCTGTGTGTGTGTCTGTCTTTCTACCGATCATCTCTTTATCTCATCATCTATCTATTGCCTAGATACCCAAAGCCTGGATTTATAAATCAAGCAAGTAGTGATTAAAAAGAGTTATTACTTAAATTTTCAGAATCTCCAGAGGTCAACTTATTTTTCATATGCAAGGTATTGTTTGAAACATGGACATGGAAACTAGTAAGCATTGGCTTCTGGGCTTATTTTGTACACTTTCTAAAGGTATTACTCCGCACTGTAGCTCTTTCCACAGAGAGCTTATTGATCATTGAAGTTTTTCATTCCTCTGAAAAAAATAGGAAGTATCTTTCCCAGGCTTCATTTGTGTTCTTAAATATATGCAGGAAATATATGAGGAAAAGCCCTACAAGGTAACTTCATACATCATTCTATGGTAAGAATTTCTGCAATATTATCTCAGCTACAAAAAAGAAGAATGATAGTTTTCAAGATATATATTAGAACTTTGAAGAGATTAATTTACTAACAAATGTGGAAAACGTGTTTACTTAGAAATGTTAAGATTTTCCTTAAATGATAGTAATGGTAAACAGTGGAAACCATAAACTGAGGATTTACTTGTAACACATTTATAAAGGAACTGCAAAATTTTAAAAGAAATATCTGGTAGCTAATAGAATTTCAGGAGGAGAGGTCTGCTATACTATGTGGATAGCTCCCTGTCCAGGGATCCACTGACACCATAGAGGTGATACTACCAAGACTTAATCTCTGGGGCACCAGGGAGACCCCTCTACTGTTGATTTTTATTGATTTTTTTGAGGTAACATTGGTTTACAACACTGAATATGATTTAGGATTTAGGAGTTTCATTCCTTCTCAGAGTATGTCACCACACCATGGCCACCATAAAGTACCAATAGTTCTTTACTGTGGATCATTGGGCCTCTACCCATTTTGTTGCCATACCCTTCCGTGCTTCTCTGGTTATCTCAATTCTGCATTCCTATTTATAAGACTTGTTTTGGTTTAGTGTTGTCAGTTCCTTTGTTTTGTTTCTCTATATTCCACATGTGAGTAAATCATCCAATATTTGTCTTTTCCTTCTGATTTGTTTACTTAGTATAATCTCACTTAGTATAATTCTTTCATTGGGCTGAAGTACTGCTTCAATACTTCTCACCTTCTAAAATGAGAACTGATACTCAGGATGTTGCCTCTCAACTATATCAGTTTAAATTATTTGGGGGCCCTCCCTGGTGGTTAAAGTGCAGCACTGCAAGCTGGCTGCAGCTACTTCTGTGCATGTTCAATCCCCAGCCCAAGAGGTAACCCACATGGCGCGGCAGACCTCTCCTGAATCGTCCACTGCTCCCCTCAGCAATGTACTTCATTGACCTGCCTGTTCTGCTCTTTACTCTGTCTCTGGTGAATCCTCTCACTGCCCCTGCATCTCTAGCCTGTACCCCAGTTCTTTATGCATAAATAAATCAATCTTTAAAAATAATAAATTATTTGGGGATACATAAATTATTATGGAGCAAAATTTTATTAAGAAGTGTTGGAAACATGCTTTCTTGATTATCCCTGAGTCAAACAAAATAATACCAATTACAATATAAAACTTTGAGTATTTAGACAGAATGACATATTAATGTGTTTACATATTTATTCAAGATCATGTATTCATGGTTTTCCACTATAGTTATTTTTAATAACAATATAGTATTTAGTAAATACTTTTTATTATGATTTAAGGAAATTTGCAAAATTCAATTGTTTCCTGTACATGAAATACCAAAAAACTACTAATATGATGGATGAACAAAGGAATTCCTTGGATTAATTATCTAACCAGGCATGGATGATTTAGCGCTATGTAGGCATTGCATGTGCACACTGACATAGGGTGATCTAGTTAGCAAGAGAGACAGTCTTTTAATTTTGTAATGCAGTCTCTACCTAGACATCTATTTAATAGTAAACACCAGGCAAACAGAAAGGGAAAAAAAGACCTCATTTGAGGGACATAAGGTCAGGTGAGCAAAACCAGGAAGGATTGAAAAAATATACTGTGAATGCTGTTAAAATGACACAAAAGAGGCCCTCCCTGGTGGCGCAGCGGGTTAAAGCACTGCACTGAGAAGCTAAAGCCACTTCCGCATGAGTTCGATTCCCGCCTGCCCCCTGCCCCGGAGGTGACCAGATGGCGTGGCAGACCTCTCCTGACCCGCCCGCTGCTCCCCTCAGCAGTGTACTTCGTTGATCTGCCTGTTCTGCTCCCCACTCTGTCTCTGGTGAAGCCTCTCGCCACCCCTGAGCCTCTGGCCTGTACCCCAGTTCTGTATGCACAAATAAATAAATCTTAAAAAAAAAAAATGACACAAAAGAGAAATTTGAGATTTGAGTTGTGACATCTAAGAAATTTGCAGATGATAGGGCCTAGGGCATGAGTCATCAAAGATGAGTAAGTGCTGCAAAAGTGGCAAAGGTCAGAGACATCAGGTTCTGGGGAACTGCTTGAATTTGGTGGGGGCTGGTGGGGTGTGACCAGGGGGGTCAAGGTGTGTAAGGAAGCTGACTTAAAGAAATAGGAACTAAATCTTGCCACATCAAGGAGCCACCAAAGAGTTCGAGCAGGGACACAAAATGATCAGATGGGCAGCTAGTGTGGAGAATGTCCTCAGGAGAGCGGAGGGAGGAGCCAGGGAGGCCAGGTAAGGAACTAGTCACGCTTTAGGTAAGATGTAAAGAGCAAACCTGCGACTAGTCAAATGAAGAAAGGAGCAGATAAAAAAGCATTGAGTGGGAGGCAACTGGTCCTCCATTTAATGAACTCAGTTTAGCTATATCTTTATTGATCTGTTAAAATCAGTGAAGGGATTTGGTGTAGAAAGATGGGTATTGTCATACATCTCAGAGCTGGATTTATAAGAGGCTTATCAGAGATGTCAGCTTTAGAATTCAATGGAAGAGTTTTGATCAAATATAATTTTTTAAAGATTTATTTATGCATACAAGAACTGGGGTACAGGCCAGAGGGGTGTGGGTGTGTGGTGGGTGGGGGGGGTGGTTAGGATTCACCAGAGACAGCATGGGGGGCAGAACAGGCAGGTGTACTGAAATACACTGCTGAGGGAGCAGCAGGTGAGACAGGGAGCATCACAGTGTTTGAGCAGGGAATACTTTAGCTGCATCAGGTGGGTCAGCTCCGTGGCCAGGGATCCAACTCATGCCAGTGTGTGTCTGCCGACAGCTTGGTCGTGCTGAGACTTTAACTCTGGCATCACCAGGGAGGCCCTCAGATATAAATTTATTGTTGTGTGTGTGCACGTGCACACACATGCATGTGTTGAGGTTAGTGAGTTCAAGAACCAAGTTCTCATTTTGACCACAGGAGTTTGGAGAAAGCAGAGCCATTCTTTTGCTCACAAACCAGTTCAGTTCCATGGTGACAAGAATGCCTTGTCATTCTTGTCTTTTCCTGCCTCAGATTTTCCTGAACAGGTCGATACATTTGTAAGTTCTGTTTTAGAAACATAGTGCACTATTATCTAGGAGACTGGAGGAGCCGACCTGTCGGGGAGTAGTTTTCCTCCCAGATGATGTGCTTTCCTAAAACAGGAAGCAACTCTGGCTCTTTGAAAGGCATGGCTGTTGCAGAACTGGATGCGTTGAAAATAGCATGGCTTTATATAACTTCATTCTGGGCTCCCCTTTACGATTTATTAAGGATTAGTCTTCAGTTAAGAAGAAAAGAAAGCTTTAGATTTCCTCCCACCTGTATAAAACATCTTTGACATGTTTGAAATGTTTCATGAGACATAAAAATTGAAAAGAAAAGAAACAAGACAAAATCACTTGGAATTGAGCAGTTTGGTACTAAAATGTGGTGTAGTAATTCATAGGAACCTGGGTCTCTGAGAAAAATGCTCCATAAACCTTACAAATGTGAGGTATTTCAGGTATTATAAACTAATAACTGGAAGCTTCCAGCAAATAAGGCTTATCAAGGACCTAGTCTATAAACTTTATTTCTTACAAAAGGAAGGGTATACGGTGTTACAGAGGATCTTCTGTGTGTCAGGGACTAAGACAATCACCTTTATATGTTATTTTGTATTTTTATCATTGTATTGTGTCTCACTTATTTCCTATAACCACCCTTGGGGAGGTGGTTAACATGATGATTAAGAGGATGGACTCTGATCTTAGACCACCTGCCTTCAAGTCCCTGAGCTGCCATTTTCTTGATACCAGTTTCCTCACTTAGGACACCTACCTCTCATGGTAACATGTGAGTTTTTGTGAGCTTTAAATGAGTGAACTTGCCTATGGCTCTTAAAATATTACCTGATACATAATAAGAGCAACGTAAGGTTTTGCTCTGATGATCATCATCCTCAGAAGAGGAATCCACAACCCAGAACAGTCTAAATCTGTTCACCATTATATGGTTGCTGATGGTAAAGCATGTTCCAACCCAGATCTGTGCTTCACTGTGAACTTCTGTCACAGTTCTGAGCACAATGTTATTTCCAGACTGCCTCAGCGATTCAGAACAAAGGCAACAAATGTACTTCTTCTGGAAACCAAGGGGCAAGCCAAGCTTTGTAGAGGCCATCTGTGTTTTGTGGTGTGATAGACACTTTTTCTTTGCATGTATATGCCTTACCACGTAAGCTGTTAGCGTAACACTGTGATGTAGGTAGTCGATGTGTTAACAATAGATGTATTATTATAATGCTATTATATGTGAAGTCTCTTAGCTAATGGTGCTCCCTGAGGAAGGAAGCACTTGACTCTGACCCAGTCATGATTTTTTTCTCTGGATAATTGGTGTAGTAAGGGTTGAGTTTATATATATTATATTTGTCAATATAATGAAAAGTAAAGCATCTTCGAGTAAAATGGACTGTCCATATCCACACAATATGTTTACAATCCCTGGGAAATGAACACTTTGGAGAGGTCATTACAGGGTGTACAGTTGTAGTGTCACCACCAGACAGGCCCTGGTGCAGCGTCCTTTCTTTTCAGTAGCCCTTTCTTCCCGATTTAGTGATTCCCTGTCCACTGTATTTAATCTACTTATTCCTTTGGGTGTTCTTCTCATTCATATAGATTTCCTTTACAATTATGCCCCCAAGAGAAGCTAAATTCTGATAGATACTATTTTCTGGACAACAGGATGCATAATTATAAAATATGTTAAATAAATGTTGATTCCCAAATGAAAATTTTCAATAGTATAGAATATTAATCACTAATGTGTTATTAATAAAAGTTTTTTTTGCAGTAGAAATATTTTAATACTATTCTTCCATGTATTTTCCCCTTAGCTCAAAAATTGAGATTCTTTACCTTCTAAAAGTTAAATCATCATATCATTTAATGGAATTATTAACAATTTCAGATAGCACTGTCAGGTCTCCATAGTAAAATTATTAAGTCATAAATGTACACTTGAAAAACCTAGGTTTAGATCATACTGTACTAAAGGTACGGTTGACTGACACCAAAACACCAATGGTTTATATATTATCCACCCAGAAGGATCTAGTTACTCCTTTGAGGTAGTTTTCTCTTATTATGTGGAATAGGAAAGGCATCCAACTAACTTAATTATATTTAAAATTTTAAAATAGGTTCCTCCCAGGTGGCGCAGAAGTTAAAGCACAGCACTAAGAAGCTCAAGCCACTTCCACATGAGTTCGATCCCCGCCTGCCCCGGAGGAGATCCACATGGCGTGGCAGACCTCTTCTGACCCGCCTGCTGCTCCCCTCAGCAATGTAGTTCGTCGATCTGCCTCTTCTGCTCCCCGCTCTGTCCCTGGTGAATCCTCTCACCCTCCACATCTCTGGCCTGTACCCCAGTTCTGTATGAATAATTAAATCTTTAAAAAAATAATAAAATTTTTAAATAAACTTGAAAAATTTACAGTTTCAAAATTTTGTTTTTCTGGCAACCTTTGCTCAAATGATAAACTAGAAAAAAAACTACAGTTTTTAAATCTTTTATGCTTTATAAAGTAAATCCCTTTGTTGCAGGGGCTAATCTTATCTCCAGAGTAGGCAGAGTGAGGCATCATACTTGTCTGCTTTAATTAGCTGATGGATATTAGAAAATAATAGTGTGCTTTGTCTTGAAGCCTACTAAAAATATTTTTTATTTCCCTTCTTTTCCATGGTCATAATTTCTTTGGGTGACAAGTGATCTTTTGTGATTGGATAGGAAGTTAATAGTTTAAAAACAACTTTCACTCAAGCTAAAGATCTATTGACAAGCTGGTACATTTTTAAACTGAATAAAACAAGTTAGTTTTACATCTATATTTAATAAGATTTTGAGAAGAAATTCCTACTGGAATTGTGTCATTAACAGAATATATTATATGCTAATATAATTTTTATATAGCAACATAAAATTATAAAATTTTCTGAGGACTTTTGTGCATATAAAAATTTAGAAATTTTGTGAAGAAATTTCTACTGGAAATTATGTGTCATTGACAGAATATATTATATGTCAATGTAATGTTACATATAGCAGTATAAAATTATGAATTAGTTTTTCTTGGGGCTTTTTTGTGCATTTAAAATTTATGAGACTGACATTACATTTTATTGATAGTCCTTACCACACTATAAAATACTTTTTTTCTATAGATACTATCTCAGAGTTACTAACACTAATTTTTTATACCCATTGACAAGATGTCAAAAATTGGGAATTAAGTGGGAAATTGCTTTAAAATTATCTAAATTATTTTGCCTGCAGATTAAAAAATGGGCTGGAACTGATGTGGAAAGGGAAGACTTCTAATTGTGTGATGAGTGAGATGCATAAAAATCACCTCTTTTGTGGGGAAGTGTTGTTTCTCTAGTTTCCTTCCCACTGCCCTTCTCTGTCTCTGTGCAGGATGTTTTTGCTGGAGTGGAGGGGACTGCTCTGCTTCCCCCTCCGTCACGTGTAGGGATCCTCTAGGGCTGCCTTCTTATGGGCAATTTACATATCAGCTCCTGTTGAGACAGGACACTGAGATCACGCCTGCACAAATGCAGTCTGAACACAGGCCTTCTGTGCTCAGTGAGGAAAGAGCAATGAGGAGCAGTCACATTGGCACATTTAACACTTCAAAAAAAAGCAATGTTTTAGTTCCAAGGAAAAGTTAATTTGTAAAAGAAACATCAATATGCTATTGCTAATCAGTACTTATAGTACTCAACTGAAAAGTAGACTTGAAGAATAAAAGGATTAAGAATCTGAATATAGGCCCTCCCTGGTGGTGCAGGAGGTTAAAGCACAGCACTAGGAAGCTAAAGCCACTGCAGCATGAGTTCGATCCCTGCCCCAGAGTTGAACCACATGGCATGACTGACCTCTTCTGACCCGCCCTTTGCTCCCCTCAGCAGTGCACTTCGTCAGTCAGCCTGTTTTGCTCCCCATTTTGTCTTGGGTGAATCCTCTCACCACCCCTGGCCTCAGACCTGTACCCCAGTTCTGTATGCATAAATAAATCTTAAAAAAAAAACTTAAAAAAATCTGAACATATAAATGAAATACAATTTTACTGAAAGTCTCAGTGGAATTATCTCCTTTTTCTCTAGAGTTTAGGGTGAAATGTGAGTTTTATATCAAAGAAAATAATGTATTTTATGTTTGTCTTTTCTGGGTCCATTTTAGGTAATATGTGACGTGGATTACAGAGGAAGTGGATGGACTATGAAATAGAAAAGAATATGGGGTCTCTGACTTCCAAAGATTGTGGTGGCACTGGTGGATTTTATTACCTTTTATTTGTTCCCTATATTTTTTCTTCTTTTTGATATGACACCTATAGACTATCTCTCTATTGGTCAAATCATTAGTAAGAGTAGCAAATCCTTGTGGATTTCAACTGTAAATTGAATAACTCTCTATATGTCAAATTATTGAAAATAAACAGATCTCTCAGTTAGGATCTGGAAGTCTTTTTGTCAAGACCTGTTAGAATGCAATTTTGGTGAAAATTCAAAGTTGGGCATTTATTAAGTGTCTCCTTTGCACCTGGCAGGGTTCTGCCAGGGACTCAACAACTGTCTGTAGAACGAAAAGCCAAATGGCAGGGTTATCTTGGACCCTGAGGTTCCTGAGATGTGCTGTGTATACACAAGCAAAGGAAATGGAAAACATGGCTGTACAAATTTAAATTATGCGAACCGGAAGTAGCATGTTATACAAATAGTAATAAAAACCGTGGAATTTGAAATTTGAGAAAAATAAACCTTAGGAGAGTTATAAAATCTTTTTTATGTTATTGCTACCTGGCAACATCACTTTTTCTGGGTGACAGAAATTGTAGAATTATGCATTTCTTGGAACATCTCTGGGTGAATTTTGATAATTTTTTATGTTGTTATTTTAATGTGTTTATAATTAAAATCTTAAACAGCCTGTTAATGTTATCTATGGATTCAGTAGGTGGTGGTGTTAATCTTGCTACTAACCACCCTATTGCACACCAGTGACTTTAGGAGGGGCAGGAAATGTAATAAAAAGTTAGGAATGAGGCCAAGTAAATGTTATGTTATAGAATGCCAAAAACAAATCTCAAGGTGCATTGGACAGTTTGGAAAAACTACAAAATTGGAAGAATACAAAATCTTGTAGTTTTCATCATTAACTCTAAAAATTGACAGGTGAGCAATTATCTTCTTTATTTCATGCCTATTTCTACATGGAAATTTCATGCCTATTTCTATGTGGAAAGAATTTTGGTTAAAAAGGTGTTCAGGAAGGTATCTGTCACGTAAACAGATTGCTCTGTATTTGGTGTATTAAAAAATTAACTTCAGATTAAGAAAAACATATGGCTAACTTTTAAATTTGATGTTAGGCAGGTACGCTGCATTGGAGAGTCATAGGCTGTGAGATACTAAACAGATCCCTTGGTCTTACTTTCTCTCTCTCTCTCTCTCTCCTTCCAGTGCCTACTTTCTTTCTGCACATCTTCACTATCTTTTTATTTCTATTTGGGCATGTAGCTAAAACGTCCCTGAATATCTTGGAGAGGACATTCTACCTTAGCTATAGTTTTCATAGTCTGAAAATTGTCACAACGTTCCCCATCCCTCGAGATTTGTCTTGACTAGATCTTCACCTCCTCCTTCAGCATCTTAATGATGAAGGTAGAAAGGTCTGTGCAGAGCACAGTGTACAGAGGAAGGCTCAGCCACGTGGGTGGAGTGAAGCACAAAGGCATTGGCTAGGATATGCATGTAAGAAACATCCGGCCTGAATGAGGGACTTAATAATTCTTGTGGATCTAAACCTATCCTGGAAATATTGACCCCAAACCTGGGAATACTCCAGTGTTACTACAGTAAAATGCCATTCATACGAAACAAGCTGCATTATAACAGAATACTTTTTCCTCAAAAAGTGTAAGTCTCAGAGACAGAAGAAAATAATTTCAAATGAGCATTTTCAAGAAACATTTCATGAGGAACTGCTGTGTTGGAGGTTAAATCTCTTATCTACATCAGAACACATAATTTTATTACTTGTCATGTTTCAATTTTTTAAAAAATTGTTGATATGTCTTAATGTAAATCTTGCTTTTTTCTTAATGCTTAAGGAAAATTTTCAATTTAATTTGGGGAGATTAAGAACAAAACTGAGGCTGACTATCCCCAATCTAGGGAAACAAAAACGTGTTTTTGTGTGCAATAATTTTGATAACCTGAGCTGGGGCCTCAGGTTCCTCAAGGATTTATGTGAGCTATTTCAGTTGCTGAAACACAAAAATGATTTGTTATATTAAAAGGTTATTCTAATTTGTATAATAAATATCTTTAAAAAAGCATATTTTTAAAGGTGAATTTTGAGTAGGACTAAAAAAAGCCTTTTACGTAATTAAAAGAAATACCAGTTTTATGCTGTATGTTGCACTGGAATCTGAAAGTGACACATACTCTTATGCATCATTTGATAATTTTTGGCTAGAAGATGAAATGAGATTTAAAAAAAATGCACTTAGGACAGTATCCAGGAAATGCTGATAAGTTTTTTATAATTAAATTATCCAGAAGACTCACTAGCAGGTGAAGATTAAAGTAATGCATTTCTCTTGGTATTTATCTGATAGAGTTTCAAGAGAAAGAGAAAGAGGGAATGATTCCAATTGGTTGCATCCAGAAACTCTTCATGAAAGAATAGTTTTCAACAAGAAGTTGCAGTTAGAATCAAGCTGCAGTTAGAATCAAGTAGTCATTCCTATAGAATCTGATTCCTATAGATATCTGCTTTTGCCAGAGAGTGACATGTTGGTATCTGTATAGTCAAGACCCACTGATCTGTACTTGGAGGGATGGGCAAGATTTTGGCAAATGAATGTTGGCAAAAGAGCAGTTTGTGTCAAGGCACAGAGAGAGGAATATTATCAGGCACGAAATTATCTGGTATGGTTGGAATCTATTACTGCTAAGGTGGCTCAGCATTGGGACATTGGGTGGAAGTCTGAAATTCAAATTTTGATATAGAGGGAACATTTTAAAGAGTTTTATCATTTTTAATGCTTCTGCTCTAAAAGTAAATACAGAAAGAAAAACTTATATAGGGTTTCTCAGAAAGACAATTAGGATCTAATTCAGACAATAACAATCTATAATGATAAAAGCTTTTTATTACAGAGCCATCAAGATTGCTATTCCCTACTCTACCTTTCCCCAGTACAATAGGTAACTTCAACTGCTAATCAGATAATATAACCAAGATAAAAGAAAGGTGTCAGTAGACTGTAAAGATAAACACATAGATAAAATTGGGGTGTTAAGTGGGATCAGGTGTGTGGCAGAAGTGGGCCACAAATTTGACTTCGATTTCAGAGCAAAAATAGAAATATGAAACCAAACTTTCAAAAATGCACCAATCTGTGCAGGAATTTTTGAAGCAATAAAAGACAAGTGTGAAAAGGCCGAAACACCCCACTTTCACCATGGGATTAAACTGGTCTGTGAGCTAAGGGACCCAGGGGCCTTCTCCAAACTGTGTGGTCAAAAAAGAGAACCCGATTCATGAGTTCACTAACCTCAACACACATAAGACGCATTTCAAATAAACTTGAGCTATTCCATGAGGACAGATACTCCTGATTCTAAGATTCAACAGAAATCCCCCAGGGTTCTCTTAGAAAACAAACTTAAAAGTAGATTTATGCTGGTGATGGCACATGGGTGACTTGGTGATGGGAAACCCATGGGGATTACAATTGAGATGAAAAAAAAAAAAGTTCAAAATGATGTAAAAATAAACTGTTATATATATATAAAAGTAGATCTATGCATTTTATTTAAAAAAATTTATTAAATATAATTTGGCACAGAGCTTATCTGATATACCACCATCCCGGTGGTCAGAGTTTATCCAGGAGACAACCTGTGGCATATCACATAATGTAGTGCGGTGGCTCTCATCTAACCTCTGAAAGGTACTGCACTGTGGAGGCTAAACATAAGTCCTCTCTACGAGCACGTTTTTTCTCATGAAGTTCAGAGTCAGAGGCTCTAGGGTGGAGGTATAGGCTAGGCCAGCCTGGCTAATGATGTTCTCCAGCCTTGTTAAAGGTGTATCTCAAGAGAAACCAAACATGTGGTGGCATAATGAAACAGGTGGGGCTTTGATTTTTTTCAGACATTTTATAGCTTTACTCTCAGTATTTCAAACATATTAGAAAAGTTTACCTGTAGTGGAAATCTAGGTAAGTGGGATTAATCAAAATCTTTGATTTATATATGTTTTAATTTAATTTGTAATTTGAAGTAACATTGCATTATAATGATGTAAGTTTCATGTGGGCATCACTTAAAATGAATATGGCTCTGATGGTCTACTTCACCACTAAAAGTCCAATTTATTCCTTACCATATACAAATGACTCCTTTAACCTGAATTATTCGCCCTTATTTATATGGTTTTACAAAACAGAACTTGATTCCTATTCCTGTCACTTAGATCGCTGGATTGCCTTGGCCCAAGTACTTAACTTTTGAAGGTGATGGTGAGTATCAGAGATATTGCATGTAAAACATCTATTGTTAGTCCTTTAAAATTGACATCAGCTACTGTTCTCATTATTCCATATGCCATCAGTGAGGCTTGAAGAAAAGAAATGCTTCAGGTATAGAGCTGATTTTTTAAACTGGGCATTTATATAAATTTGGTGGCCATAAATAAAACCAAAAAACTTTTGCATGTATAAACTGAAGTTGCATGTTTCACCTTCATCATACCTCTTTCTCTAAAGTGATAAAACAGTGTGCATTTGCTGTAAATTTTTTCTTCTCTTAAACCACCAACCACCATATTAATCTTCCCCAAAGTATGTCAGGTCTACACAGCCAAACTTCTATTTTGGATGTGAATTTTATATCACTTGATCACCCTAAATTGCCTAGCACACACTGAGAAACTCATCATCAGATTTTGGCGTATTGCAGTCTGGAGGAGAGATTTTAGTCTGATACATGATAGAAAATAATTCATTTTTTATTTCTAGATGAATGCTTTTACAAAACAGAGGCAAAAGTCGACAGGTAAAACCACAAAAACTGCCTTCAAAACTGGTCACTTAAAAAAAAATCTACTTTGGCCCTCCCTGGTGGCACAGCGGGTTAAAGCACAGCACTAAGAAGCGTAAGCCACTTTCACATGAGTTCGATCCCTGCCTGCCCCAGAGGTGCTCCACATGGCGAGGCAGACCTCTCCTGACCAACCCACTGCTCCCCTCAGCAGTGCACTTCAGTGGATCTGCCTGTTCTGTCTCTGGTGAATCCTTTCACCCTCCGTATCTCTGCCCTGTACCCTAGTATCTACCGTGTCTCTGCCCTGTACCCCAGTATCTGGGCTTCAGAAAAGAAGATAATCAAACTGCAGTGCCTTTCAGCCCATCAGATGTGGCTAACGGTGGTGCCATCCCACTTTTCCCAGACTGTGATTCCTCTGTGTAGAGCTGTGCCCATCTCAGTACCTCACTGGCTGGTGGTTCAACCAGTGAGGTCTCTGCGAATTTGAACTTCCTGGAAAGTTGCTAGCAACTGATATTCAACTGGGCACATGGACCAAAAATAACTTACCTGTCAAGATTAAATCTGTTTTAATGTAACTTAGAAGAGTTTACAACCCTTATTTTAACTAACCTCATGGTATAATGCATATTCCAGTTATCTTTGATTATATATAATAGACTTGACATAATTTCTTTTTTACCTGAGTATTTCAAACATGTTAGGCAAAATTTAACTATAGAAGACTTCTAGGCTTAAAGTATTGAAATATAAATCTTTAATTTTGTAGAACTTTATAAAAGAAATTATGCTTTTACTGCTAACTATATTAACAATTTATAATAAAAGTTGTTTTAAGTAAATGACAACTTGTCTTTCTGGAATCTAGTGTGTCCTTTTCAAGGATTTATCCTTTTCTTCAAAGCATATAAGCCATAGTAGATTGTTGAGCAAATTAAAGAAAGAAGTATATTTATTTTTATTTTCATTTGAAATGGTTAGCTATGTGCCTAAAGATAGTTTCTATTGAAGATAGTTACAAGGAATACCTTTATACAAATTTAAAAATTATATATTTATTTATTTTACATCATTCTTCATTTTGTGCATTTTTTCATCTTGGTTGTAATCCCTGTGGACTTTCTGCCACCAATTCATCTGCGTGCCATCACCATAGTCCCATGCACTCTTCCCACCCTAATTTTGATCCTATTCCCCTTCCCACCTCCGTAAAATATCTCTGGTTTATAGTTCTTTGACTTTGTACAGATTAATATATATTTGTCATATGATTTAAAAAACCTTATAATTTCTAGAAAGTTCTACACTAGTTTATGAGTTTTCTGCAAAAATAAAATCCTTCTTACTATCATATTTTATTAGAATTAGTAATTTTATTCTTGTCATAAATACACTGTGCACTTAGGTTTTGACAAGTTTCATCCAAATGTACATTTATACCTTAACTCATTCTAACTCGGTACATACTGCATGAAGCAGTGTTCCCTCTGCTTTCCCCCACTAGCTGGCAGGAGCTGGAGAGGTAAGGAAAAACCATGGGGGAAGGCAGCAAGGAACAGGCGGGTACAAGTGTCAGCTACTGGTAGGAAGAAGAGTGAAACAGAACAAAAATTGTCGGACAGTAGAAGACTGTCCAGCATGAGGTTAATACCGTGTGCAAAGAAAGGTCGAAGTAGCTTGGAAATGAGGTGGGAAAAGGATTGGATTAAAAATAATATATAAGTGGGCCCTCCCTGGTGGCGCAGCGGGTTAAAGTACAGCCCTAAGAAGCTTAAGCCACTTCCGCATGAGTTCGATTCCCGCCTGCCCCAGAAGTGACCCACATGCCGTGGCAGACCTCTCACTGCTCCCCTCAGCAGTGCACTTCGTCGATCTGCCTGTTCTGCTCCCCACTCTGTCTCTGGTGAATCCTCTCACCCTCCGCATCTCTGGCCTGTACCCCAGTTCTGTATGAATAAAAATAAATAAATCTTAAAAAAACAAAAATACATATAAGGTGGCCCTCCCTGGTGGCACAATGGGTTAGGATGCAGCACTGCAAGCTAGCTGCAGCAGCTTCCATGCCAGTTCGATCCTGACTGGGGCACGAGGTGACCCACGTGGCATGGCAAACCTCTCCTGTCTCGTTGCACTTCATTCTGCCTGTTGTTCTCTCCCCACTCTGTCTTTGGTGAAGCCTCTAGCCGCCCCCCTGCACCTCTGGCCTGTACCCCAGTTTTGTATTAATTAATAAATAAATCTTTAAAAAAATACATGTGAGGAGACAGGTGGTAAGGTGAGATGCCTGAGCCCAGAACGGGGCTAAGATAGATCATAACATGGAATTTAATGTGAGTTCTGGGATACTCTGCTCAAGGCGGCTTGGATCGCCGCTCTCAGCAGTGAAGAGTCAGCACAGAATATTTGGGAGATGAAGTGAACATGGTTCTTATGGCTGCCTGGGCACGGGGGCACAGCCCAAGTTGTGCGCCTCAGCAGCGGAGGGAGAGGCCCACCAAGCAGGAGACGCAGGCTTTGGACTCACTGAAGTCTAGACCTGCAGCAGCAAGTGTGCAGAAACAAACCCAGCTCCATGTTCCGACAATCATTTTGCTACTTAGCAAGTCAGGTCTTTTGTATGGACCGTGGGTCTTGAAACTGGCTTATTCCAATAAGGGCTATGTTTCTTGAGTAGCAAGGTCCAAGGGCTTTATATTTCAACCCCGTCAAAAAGATTATAAAGATCATGGAACATTAAAAGCAGATGGGACAAATTCTGGGATGTCAGGGAGACAGGACCAGAAAGCAGCAAGGAATTTTTTTTTTTAAGTTTTATCTATTTATTTATACACACAGTACTGGGGTACAGATGCAGCGAGAGGCTTCACCAGAGACAGAGTGGGGAGCAGAACAGGCAGATCGAGGAAGTACACTGCTAAGGGGAGCAGTGGGCGGTCAGGAGAGGTCTGCCTCACAAGGCCACTCCCTTGGCTAAGATTGAACTCACTGAAGTGGCTCTGGCTGCTAGCTTTGCAGTGCTGAACTTTAACCCCTTGTGCCACGAGAGGGGACCCAAGCAACAAGGAATTTTAAATACCTTGGGCTTGGAAATGAGAAGGTATATTAGACTGAACACCTAAAGACAGGATGGCTTGTGAAACATTATAACAGTATGACCTGACTGCAACCCCATCCTTTGGAAAGGAGAAGAAGTATGTTAGGTAGTAGACTAAAGCCTCAGGCTCCCAGAAATGAAGTGCCCTGATTAGTTGAATCTGAGGAACAGGCATTGTCTCCCTTTTCACTATTACTATACTGAACAGCATGCACACTCTTAGAAGGAGGTAGAAAAGGTCACTGCCACATGCCCGTGGTCTGAATAACGTCATAATAGATTTATTCTTTCGGTTCTGAGGACTTACCATTTAAGATACAAATACTCTATTCTTTTGTCAACCTTAATTACTGGAAAACATTTAAACTGGCCCAGTCAAAAATCAAAAGAAAAATACCCAAACCCAGCGCAGGTTAGTTATGAAAAGAAAAAATCTTTGACTTTCATAAAAGCTTTGAAACTAACAGTATATAGAAGTAGGCTGAGAACAAGCAACAATCTCTTTTAAAACAATTTTGAAACATTACTAAGAAATGTAGACAAATCTAAATAGCAACATGATCATGATCTTCATCAGAAGTTCTGTTGTGAGAGCCCCTGGTGTTGTGACATTGAATAGAGGGTTTGAGACCCAAAGCAGGTCCAGGTTGCAGAAACAGTGCCTGAGGAGGACCAACTTCATCCCAAGGGGTCACTGACAACACAGCCCCTCATTGGCATATATGAGAGTTTAATGGTGGAAAAAAGTATTGTTTGGCAGGAAGATCATAACGTGATAGCAGTATATTCTTGGAAGGCAACTTTTTTCAATATTTTATTTTTTCATCGAGGTAATAATAGTTTCCATCACCGTATAGTTCTCAGTTGTACAGGGTCACACCTCAGCCAGTTGTACATATACCCTGCACCCCAAAGGGCCAGTCACCATCCTCCACCCACCAATCTGCTACCGGTACCCAGTTCCTCTTGGGATCTACCATTCTGTTTTCAGAATGTCTGTTTTGTTTGTCTTTTTTCCTTTATATTCCACAAATGACCAAATCATCGGCTGTTTGTCTTTTTCCATCTGACTTCTCTTAGCGTCATTGTCTCCAGTTCCAGTCATGTTGTCACAAATGGCAAGAGTTCCTTTTTTTTTAATATAGCTGAACAGCATCCATTGTGTATACGTGTCATATCTTTTTAATCCACGTATCTTTCCTTGGGCACTTAAACTGTTTTCCATAGCTTGATTATTGTGAATAGTGTAATAAACATGGAGGTACATATCCCTTTTTGAATTCGTATTTTCATATTCTTGATGTAACTACTCAGGAGTAGGTTGTTAGAACATATGATGTTTGTACTTTCAGTTTTTGAGGAAACTGTTTGCCATAGTGCCTGTATCAATTTACATTCTGGAAGAGCAAGGTTGTAATGGTAGTTTTCCTGCTTAAGAAAATGGCCTCCATGGCCCTCCCTGGTGGCGCAGCGGTTTAAAGCGCAACACTAAGAAGCTAAAGCCAGTTCCGTATGAGTTCGATTCCCGCCTGCCTCGGAGGAGATCCACATGGCATGGCAGACCGCTCCGGACCCACCCGCTGCTCTCCTCAGCACTGTACTTCGTCGATCTGCCTGTTCTGCTGCCCACTCTGTCTCTGGTGAAGCCTCTCGCCACCCCTGAGCCTCTGGCCTGTACCCCAGTTCTGTATGCACAACTACATGGACTACTTTTCCATGGACATTTCATGTCTGGGCCCAGTCTGCTCCTTCCATCAAGTCACTGCAGACCCACTGAGCTGTCAGGAGGAGGAAGACAGGGAGACCCTTTGAATCTGTTGGCAATGTAATCTAAACATTTAATGTAAGGATATCATGAAAGCTCATTAGGACCTTTTTAATTTTGAGAAAATGTGAAGTGCTTTTGGGTTGCTGATACAATTAACTAAAACAAAGATGTTACTAGAGACAGATTAAGTCATGATTTGCAGTAACCCATTAATCAGTGACTTGTATCCGCTATTGTTAGTGTTCTCATTTCCAAGACGACATGCAAAGGGAAAGAAGCAAGCATATCTGAGAGACCCCTGTCTCAGGGGAGGACTGGGGGTTCTTTGGTTCTGTACACCCCTAAAAGGAGTGATCCTATACCTCTAAATCACACAATGTTGCAAACCAGTGTCACCTCAATAAAAAAATACAAAAGAGAAAAATGTTGGCAATCTGTATATTGATGCCAAAGAAATAGGAAAACAGGGAGGAGAAGACAAAAACAAAACTTTATGATCTATCGAACTCTGTCAAGCCAGACTCCTCATCAGTCCCCTGCAGCCACCCCAGGAATCATGGAGGTATTCAGAAGGCCAGCACTTTCAGGCCACATAAACAAGCATAAATGGGAATGCCCTGAAAAATAGAAATAAGAAAACTGTTAGTATTGAAACATCTAAAAAGCCATTCTCATTTCAAGGTGCCTAGTTTGACACATTTAATATATCCATGCCTTTTGCTTCTAAAAAGTAGAGTTTAAGATGTCAAGTGATTATTTTTTGGCATTAAGAATTTAATGCATTAAACATCTGGGAGTCAAATTCAGTATTTCATTTTCCACAATGCTTGAAGTGTTTTATACTTCAGTTAGACTAATCTTCTGAAGCTAAAACACATGGTGTAGGAGAACTTTGATTTCTGTAAATTTTTAAAATATTTATTTATTTATGCATACAGAACTGGGGTACAAGCCAGAGGTGCCGAGACGGTGAGAGGATACACCAGAGATAGTGAGTAGCAGAACAGGCAGACTGACGAAGTACTCTGCTGAGGGCAGGTCAGGGGAGGTCTGCTGTGCCATGTGGATCACATCCCGGGGCGGGGATCAAACTCATGCTGAAGAGGCTTTAGCTTCTTAGTGCTGCACTTTAACCCACTGTGCCACCAGGGAGGGCCCTCCTATAAATTTTTAGACACATTTAAAAACACACATTAGGGTTCTCCCTGATGGCTCAGCAGGTTAAAGCACTGCATTATGAAGCTCTCCAAAGCCACTGCAGCACGAGTTCAATCCCCAGCCAGGGAGGTGACCCACATGATGCGGCAGACCTCTTCTGACCCGTCTGCTGCTCCCCTCAGCAGTGTACTCCAGCAGTCTGCCTGTTCTGCTCCCCACTCACTCTCTGGTGCATCCTTTCACTCACCACATCTCTGGCCTATACCCCAATTCTTTAAGCATAAATAAATAAACCTTGAAAACACACACACACATATTAATTTACATCTTTACCAATACTGGATTTTCACATGTGGATGAGTTTTATTACTTTTTGGGTAAAGTTCCATAGATACCTGAAAACAAGACTTCTAAAGCCTCCCAGAAATAGAAATAGATTTACTATCATTGATCAAAAATATCAAGGCAGCTGATAATCTGAAAATTCAGTCTTTGTTCAACCTTCTACAGTGTTGCATCAAGGTTTTCATTCTAATGTCCATGTAAATAGACAGATACACATTTCTGTAAAATGCAAGCTACATGGTGTGTACTTGTCTCGTCTCCACTCCAGTGTTCTCAACTAGTCAGGCACCTGAAAGATGCCCATTGCTCTGGGTGTTCCCAAGTGTGTTGGGCACAGACAACCATGTGAGTGGCCAGATGACCCTCCTGTCTTTGACTGCACAGGAGTCCTTTAAGGGCCTCATCTGGTGATGCACTGTCCTGACAGAGCCCACGTGAAACTTATACTGGAAGAAGATCAGTCAGAAGAGCAAGTTAAGTATGCACTAAGTAAATGTGTGAAGAGGAATACACTCAATGGGATTCTTTGTATTTATTTCTTTTTAATTCCTTCATTCTTTTCTTATTTGCCAAGGTAGCTGGAACCCCCACTCCTGCTAACCCCGGGGGGCTAGGCTGAAGACTAGAGCCCTTTCCCTTGAGAGGAAAGTCTAGTAGATTCATCCTTCCATTCCCTGGTTTGTGGCTGTGTTACTTTACTACTCTCCAAGTGTTGACAAGGAGGAAAACCTGCTTGATGGCTCAGAGAATTACTTAGGATGATGCAAGCCCCTGTGTGGATGTTTCCCCCATGTTACTTATCTCACCCTGTGTACCCGACCCCTCCTCCCATGCTGGCTGTTTACTGCCTCATCAGCTTCAACCCTGTTGGCTTCATATATGGGTGGAGGGTCAAATTACTTTTGTAGCTCCAGAAGTCCTGCTCAGGGCTCTGCCAGGGTTTTCCTGCATAAATCTTCCTTTTTTTGATGAGCAAATGGCAAAGGACTAGCTTCTGGTTGAATTCACAACTCTTAAGAGCTGAATAGCAGTTAAGATGGAGGTCGTGGATATGGCCAAGGAGGCCAATGACCCAGATAACACTTTAAACTTTGTAACAGAGCAAGATAACTGAAAGCCAATATATTGTTGAGACCCTCTCAGGTAGTGGCCACATTAGCTACATTTTGGGTTGACTTTCTAGAAAGTCAGTTTCTACCCAAAGGATGGTCAAGATAGAATGAATGGGAGTTTGTTAAATAATAACAAGAAGGTGCGGCCCATGGGTTTCTGAGAGTGGTGCCTTTTCCTGAGTTCCCAGCATGAACTCAGGAAGAGCAACAGGAAGCATCTAAATTGTACTCCAGCATGGCTGAGATAATGGTCCATGTGCCCTGATGCTGCATCTTCATGGAATTAGACGTTTCTGAATGCCTGTGCTTGAGAGTTGGGGGTTATAGATGAGATTGCCTCAAGTGGTTCTAGAGATAATGATTGAGAGTTGCGGGTCTAGGGGATTTTTGAGAATCTTACCCTCCTACTGGATGGGCTCCAGGAGTATTGCAGTAAATGTTAGCCAAAAGCATTACTCCTCCCAGATATGATCAGAAAGAATATTCATGGTAAGTTTACATATGTGTCTTAAAAGGTTCTGTTGTCTCTGTATTAGACCTACAGTCTCTATGCTAGATGAAGGGAGGCAACTGGGTCTCAAGAGTAGATGCTTGCTTACCTTTTAGGGTTATTTGACCCTTACTTCCTGGACACACAGAGAAAGTTCTTGAGCTACAAAAGCATCTCTTCCACAAATATGGCTCTTGTACCTTGTCTGTGGAATGCACCAATTCTGGACAACAAGGTTAGTGTTTCCTGGTTTGAGAAGGGCAACCTTTCCATTGGCTTCTTTTTCAGGAATCCCTGTTTGGCTTGTTTGGGCTGCCCCATGATGTGACTACCCTCTACTTGTTTTGTTCACAGGTTGTTTTTTTTTTTAAAGATTTATTTATTAATTCATACAGAACTGGGGTACAGTCCAGAGATGCAGAGGGTGAGAGGATTCACAGAGACAGAGTGGGGAGCAGAACAGGCAGATCTACGAAGTACACTGCTGAGGGGAGCAGCGGCAGGTCAGGAGAGGTCTGCCATGTGGTCACCTCCGGGGCAGGCAGGAATCGAACTCATACGAACTGGCTTTAGCTTCTTAGTGCTGCGCTTTAACCCACTGCGCCATCAGGGAGGGCCTGTTCACAGGTTTTAAGAACCAAGGGGGATAGAATTTCTGGAACTGGTCCTCTTTCACCTTTTGTAAAACAGTTTGGTAATATGGAACATGTTACTAGTGGAAAGGATACATTAGACTGGATAGTAGAAGGACAAACAAAGCCTCGCACAACATGAGTAAGGATAAGGACACGGAAGGCAGGAGATGGTGCAGGCCAACATCTGGAGACCAAGATCTCCCCAGTGCAGTTCCCAGTGTCCTCATCTGCACACAGATGTACTAGTCTCCAGACTGACTTGTGGAGAATTGTGTGATGACAGATGTCTATTTTGAGAAAGGTACTTAAACGTTCCAGTGGGGTCTTTTAAATATATCTCTTAGTCAGATAGCCAAGCCAGGTTATCCAACTGGCCACAGGGGTAAAAACCATCAATAAACAAACTTGTCCTGGCTGACACCAGGAGAGTTTGCCTTTAAACAGCACGTTATAAATCATTAGTGTCCCTTATCTTGGCTGGGTCAGTGCCAGAATCCCAGGAATTCCCAGAAATAAACACAGAGTTGTCTGGTCCAGCTGTAAGATAACCATCCTAGCCTCTCTGACACTTACTTGGTCATGTCTTTTAAATTATATGTTGCCACTTTTTCTTTTTCCTGAAACTTTGGCCATTTGTAGAACAGAAAGAAAAGGACATTTTCCAAAGCAATAACTCCAGTGAACATTGTTTTTCTTTTCTTTTTTTCTTTTCAATAGTTTATTTTTCCATCATTTTGCGCATTTTTCCATCTCAGTTGTAATCCCCTGGGGCTGCCCATCACCAGATCACCCATGTGCCATCACCAAAATCCAGTGCATTTCCCTCCTCCCACTGTTTTTGATCTCATTCCCCACTCAGCCCCCATAAAATGTCTCTGGAATATAATTGTTCATTATTATTATTATTATTTTCTCGCCTGGTCCATTATACTCCTGCTCATTCGGTATTTTTCCTTTTCTTTCTGGCTTATTTCACTAAGTACGATCTCTTCCAGCCCAGCGAGCATTGTTTTAAACATGCCTGGTTAACAAACTCCCAGCACAAGCAAGCATGCTCACCACCATATGTAAGTTTAACCATAGTTTCACCTCCTTCCAGCACAGAATGCTTTTTGGAGAGAGATCACTTTTAAAGCATTGAGATATAGTCTTTTTTCCTCAGTGCTAGGTGCTTTCTGCCTTCATTCCTCCTTCCTTTCTCCTTACCATCTCCAGTATCAGCCAACAACTGAGTTTTGGACTCTTGAAAAGACAAGACCTATAGTCTTCCAGGTGCTCAGATGTCTTGGTGGACAACAGCTACATCGGAGGCATGTGCTGTACTAGAAGCTGTTTTCAGCCAACTTGTATCATGCCCTATGCTGGTATAACCACATTAAGTCTTTCAAAAAGGAAAGGGCTGGGGCTCTCTCTGCTGGCGCAGCAGGCTAAAGCACAGCACTGAGAAACTGAATCCACTTCAGCATGAGTTCCATCACGGCCCCAGAGCGGACCCACATGGGGTGGCAGACCTCTCCTGTCTCACCCACTGCTTCCCTCAGCAGTCTACTTCATTGATCTGCCTGTTCTGCTCCCCACTCTGTCTCTGGTGAATCCTCTCACCACCCTGCAGCTCTGGCCAGTACCCCAGTTCTGTATGAATAAATAAAACTTAAAAAAAAAAAAAAGGACCGAAGAAAGCATTAGGCAGACATGACCCTGCTAATGTGGAAGATGATGATGAACCTGCTCACTCTGGATCTGATGAGGAGGGGGAAAGTGAAGAAGCAGAGGTTAAAATGAAAATGCCTTGCACAGTGTGAAACCAAAAAAGTCAAAGACCTGCATTATTGCCGAGCCTTCCATCTTACTAGGAATGCAGTGTGACATGGTGAGACAGACATAGGACACTATGTCTGCGTGCATGAGAAGTATTCAAGTATTTGGTGTAGTTAGTGGCTCTTCTAAACTTGGGCTAGTGGTTATGGAACTAAGGAACTTCACATTCAGTGTGTGGCTGAAGATGATAAAGTTGGAAAAGACAACAGAGAGGCTGGAGGAGCAGATCACTACTTTTTAATTTTTTTTGAAGTTTTATTTATTTATACATATAGAACTGGGGTATTGGCCAGAGGTGCAGGGGCAGTGAGAGGATTCATCAGGGACAGAGTGGGGAACAGGACAGGCAGATCAACAAAGTGCACTGCTGAGGGGAGCAGTGGGCGGGTCAGGAGAGGTCTGCCACGCCATGTGGTCACCTCCAGGGCATGGATCGAACTCATGCGGAAGTGGCTTTAGCTTCTTAGTGCTGTGCTTTAACCCGCTGCACCACGAGGGAAGGCCCCATCACTACTTTTGAGGACTATGCAATACACGGGCATGGCTCTTTCAACAAGATCTAAATTCTAGCATGGATCAAGATCCTTACAAAAGTTTGCAAGATGAAAACAATAAAAGAGATACAATTTATAATCTATAAAAGTCTCCCTTTGAAAGCATATTGTTCATTAATTTTTAGTACAGGTACAAGATTATGTAACTATAGGTACAAGATTACGTAATTGCAGAACATTTTTGTAGTCCTCACCTGAGTCCTCCTCTCTTGTTAGCAGTCACTTGTCTTTTGCCTCCTCCCTACACCCACCTACAAACATAAAATCCACTTTCTGACTTCATAAACATGTCTGCCTACTTATGAACATGTCCTACAAATGGACTCACACAATGTGACGTGTGTGTGGCTTTCCTCCTTCAGTATAGTGTTTTCAAATTTCATCTATTTTGTAGCATGTATCAGTCCCTCACTCTCTTTTTTTTTTTTTAAGATTTATTTATTTATGCATACAGAGCTGGGGTACAGGCCAGAGGTGCAGGGGCAGTGAGAGGATTCACCAGAGACAGAGTGGGGAGCAGAACAGGCAGATCAACAAAGTATACTGTGGAGGAGAGCAGCAGGTGGGTCAGGAGAAGTCTGCCACACCATGTGGCTCACCTCCGTGGTGAGGATTGAACTCATGCGGAAGTGGCTTTAGCTTCTCAGTGCTGTGCGTTAACCTGCTCAGCCACCAGGGAGGGCCCCACTGTCTCCTTTTTAAGACTGTTGTATTGAGATATGTTTCACATACTACATCATCCTCACATTTAGAGGTCATAATGGTGTTCATTATGTCCAGAGTTGTGCACCCATTGGCAAAACCAACTTTAGAATATTTCCATACTATTTTTCATGTATCTTATTTGGAATTACTTATACTAACTACTTGGATAAGTAGATTAATGACTTTCATCAAATATGGGGTGTTTTTGATTATTATTTCTTCCAATGTTTTTTCCACTCCTTTCTCTTTCTAACTTTCTTATACATACACTGGTTACAGCTGTTGGTGACCTCCAGACCTTTAAAGATCTGTTTGTTTTTCTTTATTTTTCTTTCTGTCCTCAGACTATATAATCACAATATTCAAGTTTTCAGATTCTTTCTTATGATGCTCTTATCTGTGATTGGTCACCTAAAGTTACATCACTTCAGTTGTCCTTTCAACTCCAGAATTCATATTTGCTTCTTTTAAAAAAATCTCTCTCGGCCCTCCCTGGTGGCGCAGCGGGTTTTAAAGCACAGCACAGAGAAGCTAAAGCCACTTCCGCATGAGTTTGATTGCCGCCTGCCCCGGAGGTGGCCACATGGCGTGGCAGACCTCTCCTGACCCGCCCGCTGCTCCCCTCAGCAGTGTACTTCATCGATCTGCCTGTTCTGCTCCCCACTCTGTCTCCGTCACCGCCCCTGAGCCTCTGGCCTGTACCCCAGTTCTGTATGCACAAATAAATAAATCTTAAAAAAAAATCTCTCTACAATCAGTATTCTTTATTTGATGTGCATTATTTTCATGCTTTCCTGCACATCTTGAGAGCTGGTTTCCTTTAGCTCTTTGAATATACTTAAACAGCTGATTCAAAGTCTTCATCTAATTCCAATATCTGGACTTTCTCAGGTACAGTTTCTGTAGTTTCTTGGCCCTGTGTGTTGTCATATTTTTTGTTTCTTTGCATATCTTACAATTTTGTTGTTAAAAATTGGAATTTTATAGGTCCTTCCTAGTGGTGCAGGGGTTAGTCTCAGAGCTATCAAGCTAACACCAGCCACTGTGGCCTGAATTTGATTCCCAGCTAGGCAGCTGACCTTCATGGTGCAGCAGGCCTCTCTTGTCTGCCTCCTGCTCCCCTCAGCAGTGTATTTCAGTAGCTCTGACTGTTCTGCTCTCCAATCTGTCTCTGGTGAATCCTCTCACCCCCTGTACTTCTGGCCTGTACCTGAGTTCTTTTATGTATAAATTTAAAAAATAAATCTTTAAAAAATAGCAATTTTACATAATATAATTTAGTAACTGGAATTCAAATTCTTTATGTTCCCCAGAATTTGTTTTTGTTTCTTTTGTGGTTATTTATTTAATAAGTTTTCAGAACTAATTTTCTAATTAGTTCAATTACAGTTTTTTCTTTTAATGTGTTGTGTGGCCCGTGAAGTATCTGCTGGGTTAGTTTGGTAATCAAATAATGATTGGATAGAGGTAAATCAGTAAGTCACTCTCCTGAGTGGGTCTGTGTGTGTTTTGGGGGCATGCCTTCAACACTCAGCCAGGTAATTGAACGACCTCTGCCTTAGTTTTTCTCCTTGCGCAGAACCTCAAGGTCAGCCAGAGGTAAGAATTTAGGGTCTTCCTGAGTGGGTGCATAGCCTTATAAGTGCACAGAACTTTCCACATGGAAATGGTCTGTATTCCTAGGAATGTTAAATAAATGAATCCTAAGAAAATTATAAAATTTCAAACTGAAGAGTGTATAATTTGTCAAGTTCCCTATGGGTAGACACCTTATCCACCAGTTTTTCCATTGTTTGTCCTGACTTACCCATTGCCTTAGGCAGCTGCAGAGTTATGCAATTGCTGGACTTTCAGTAAACAACCCCAGGGTGGGTAAGTTACTCAGCATGGAAGAACTCAGAGGAAGGCCAGATAAAGAGAACCTGGCGAGTGGGCTCCTCTAGGGAACCCACAGGCAGATAAAATACTAACAATACTTTGAAGGACTTCTTATTCTCTCCAGTATATTTCAGACTGCTTATTTTGTCTAAAATTGTAAACTACTGTTTCAAAAGCTGTGGTTGATCTGGGGAGAGGAGATAGGGATAGATCAAGTTAAAAAGCTACAAAATTCACTGTTTTTACCAAGATTCAACTGTTTTTCCTCAGGTTGTTGCAAGTCTTTGGTTAACTTTTAGAGGTCTTCAATGGTTGACTCTAACAATTTTTTTTTCTGTAGTCTCATTTTTAAAATAAGACTTACTTTTTACTTATGCATACAAAAAACTGGGGAATGGGACAGAGATGGGGTGTGTGTGAGAGAGGATCCACCAGAGACAGAGTGGGAAGCAGAACAGGCAGATGTACTGAAATAGGAGAGGTCCACTGTACCATGTGGGTACCTCCCTGGCGGGGGATTGAACTCAGGCTGCAGTGGCTGCTGAGAGCTTCAAAATGCTGCACTTAAACCCGTTGCACCATGAGGGAGGGCCCACATATTCTCATTGTTCTTATAGATAATTTTTTCTGAGGAATCAGGTTCAAATGGAAGATTGTATTGTGCGTCTTTAAATGGAGCTTCTCTGTTTTATTACTGATATTAGAGGTATAATGGGTTTTGTTAAAAATCAGATTGTTCTTACCAGCTTCATCAAGGGATAGCCCGATGGTATGAAGCTGTCACCTTTGTTCTTGTACTGCCACTCCCCTAGCTTTATCCAGTCTTTCTCTTCTTCCCCACATCAGACCAGACACAAGGAGCACAAACCTTTCTTGTCTTCAGTCACAGTTGACTGGTGCTCTCCCTAGTGGCGCTGCAGTGAACAATTGGTCTAGGATTCCCGCACCATCACGGATTGGCGAATAGTTGTTTTCCTTTCCTTTCCTACGTCAGCTTGTCTTGTGTTCCTTCTTATCCTCATGTTTTTCCCTAGGAACTTGTTTTGGTGACAGAAATGCAACTCTACTGTAGAGCACTATAGAAAGAGCCTGAATTGATGAGTTCACCGTGGTGCTACCATGGTTAGTTCTAATATTGGTCTAAATTTGATATGTCTTATTAGCTGCTAGAGGGCTTGTCCCATGAGTTGGGGTGGAATCGTAATGACATATTCACATTAAGGTCTGAGCATCTTACTGGAGAGCCCATCCTGTATCAGTCAGGCCACGGAAAGGTGTAAGGCATTGCCTTGCAATCATTCATCTTCTTTGATAGATCAATAGCCAGTGTCTAGCCCTTGAGAACATGTGTATGCACAAATCGTAGATTTTCCATTTTCAGCTCAAAGCTGTACAGCAGGAATTCCAGTCATATGATTCATTCATGGTTTCCCTTTATTCAGAGCTCTTGGATGCCATTTTAAAATAAACACATACTTTAGCTTATGCAAAGTCATTTTAATTGCTTTAAACAAGAATCTAAGACCTGTCTTTCACGGCGCTGTCACTCTCAGCTGATTACCCTGGTTGGACAAAGTTATATAATATTCTGTCAATATTATCCTACCATGCACCTGCATCCAGGAGGAGTAGAGAGCACACATTTAATTTGCTCAAATAGTAGATGCTGAGGAAATGTGGTCGCCTTTTCTTAGCATCTTATGAAAGCTAATCTGTGTTGAAGCTTAATTGCTGTTTGCTTTATCAAATCTCCATCATTGCTTCCTATGGATGTGGATAGGAATCTGGGTCTTCAGATTCCCCCCAAAATCAGAGCACCTAACTTCCCCAAAACTGGGATGTAGAGACCAATGGAATTTGGGCCATTTTGGGAAAGCCAATGTCTTGAGATGTCTCTATTCTAGCAGAGAAGGACGCGTGATTAAAGGCAAGAGACAGAAGGACTATCATCTCCCTTTCTCCAATGCACTGTTAACCTACAATATGTAAGCAGTTTTCATGGGTAACATTCAAGAAAATGAGTTATCAGTTTGTGATACTACTTGTGATGTGAAGCTATGACTTAACTCTCTTAGTACTGAGTTTGCATAGATTGGAAAACAGCACTTGATCTTCAAGATACTTATTGCCTTTGATGCAATGTCATCATGGTAATGATGACATGCCCACGGATACCTGTGCCTACCTGTGGTGTTGGTGGTCCCACAGGCAAAACTGCATCCACAAGGTCCTTGTCCCTGAGCTGACACAGATCCGGGAATATGGTGATGTTCCAGGACTCTCTACATTGGATGTTTAAGTCAGATCCTTGTCCCTAATAGAGAGTTTATTTTAAATCCAACTAAAGTTGAACATCGCTGGGGTTGTAATTTCTATGCATAATGAACTCAAGTTCAAATAACAATTAGTAATCAGAATAGCATAATTTCTATAGAAGGTAGCAGGGTTTTCTGATCGACCGCTTTGAGTTACAGGGCTCTCTGGTGAAGTGTTGTTACTTGCTTTTGTCACTTCTGAATTATCTTCTTACCACTTCGCCATGGTAGACAGAGAACCACCTTTGAAAATGTTGGCGTGTCCCTCTTGTGCTATCTGCATCCTTTAGTAGGATATATGTAAGACTAGGAAATGAGCATCTAATTCCTGTGCTACAATCTACTAGGATTTCTGCCTTCTGAAGTCCTTAATTGGAAGAAATACTGTGTTTACACTGTAGAAGCCAGAATGTAGCTGGACCACCTTTGAGTTCATATTTCTATCAATTAGTTGAGAAAAAAGAAAGTTCCTCCTAGCTTCTTCAGCCTATATAGATGAATCCATAATCTGGTAATTATGCTCCTATCACTAAAACAAAACTGGGAGTTTTTGTACTTGCTTGGCCTAGCAGCTTCACATTTTCCAATCCAATTCTATACATGTTCCCCAAATTTTGCCGACTTCAAGGAGCAATATCCTGACTTGTTTTGGTAGAAGAGCTTCCCTCTGAGCTGAGCCCAACTCGTCCTCTACTGCCACCATGTGGTAGACATGGAGACTACCCTCAAATCACTGCTCTTTATAACTGCTGCGGAGTGCAATTCATGGACGACTCTTAAAATGCCAGCTCCTTCAGGGTCACCGGAGTAGTTAGCCAAGTTCACCCTCTCGTTGGGAAAACTCATTGACTTGATTAAGGCAGGGAAAACGGCTTGGCCAAGGCAATCCAAAACAGAACAAGTCGGTACAATACTCTTTAGCCACCCTTCTGTTCTTGCCACCTGACTTCCCTTTTTCCCTATTCTTCTTCCCACCTTCCATTCATCTGTATGAATTATGAATAAACTATTTTTCACCCAGAATTCAGCTTCAAACTTAGATTTTGAAATCCCAACTTGCAACAGTTGGAACCAGAAACAGTATTGATATGGTAGGTTTTGGAACTGGATCTCTGGCTGTGTCCTTGGTAATGAGGACCCCATCATCATTGGTCGGAGAGAAAACACAGACTTTCACTGGGAGTATAATGTGAGGGAGGGGAAGCCCTACTAGTGTGTCAAGTGTTTGTGACATAGAAACTACAAGAATGAGTGAATAGGATTGCTATTACGTTTAGAAAGAAAAATGAACAGGTAATCAAAATTAGGGGTGCTAATTAGAGGACTTACTGAATTGTATATAAAGAAACATGTATTTCCTGCCGCAGGAGGTTTAGGAAAGATAACCACTTTGAGGGTCCAATTGTCTGAGTGACAGGATATCAAAGATTCCCAATAAAGACAGATCTATTGTGTCAAATTTAGGGTCCCAACTGTCTAGACACTTAAAACATGAGAAGGAGGACCTCCCTGGTGGCACAGCAGGTTAAAGCCCAGCACTAAAAAGCTAAAGCCACTTCAGCATGAGTTCGATCCCTACCCCGGAGGTGATCCACATGGTGGCAGACCTCTCCTGACCCACCCGCTGCTTGCCTCAGCAGTGTACTTCTTCACTCTGCCTATTCTGCTCCCCACTCTGTTTCTCGTGAATCCTCTCACCGCCCTTGCACATCTGGCCTGTACCTCAGTTCTGTATGCATAATAAATAAATCTTTAAAAAAACATGAGGAGGAGATATCAGGGAAGATGTCCCCTAAATTTTGATACCCCAGAAATCTCAGTCTGCAAAAATGGTCTATCTTAATAAAAGCTTGTGATTTCTTGTGTTGAAAGACATTGTACATGCATTTCTCCTGAAGAGTAACATTTGTCCACTTAGGACTTGTTTTCCATCTGTCATCCTGGACACTGGATCCATCAAGGTTAAATTGCAGAATAAACCAATTTGTCATGTGCTGGAGTTGATAAGGAAGAGAAGGGAATATATCTCAAAGCAATTACAGAAATTTCCTGCAGGGGGCAATCTAAAATGGGATTATGAAGTTACTCAACCATGTGTTGATCTATGGAATTGATTATGAGAGATACTGACTTGGCAGAACTCTCCTGAGGCAAAAGATTTAAGACCTGGACTGTCAAGACAGCAGGAAATTAGGCAAACTTACAATTCAGATGGGTCCAAGAGCATGAAAACCACAGTGGCTCAATTGAAGAGAAGTTGAAATGCTGTAACAAGTCTGTGAATGGTTGAGGGAGGGAATAAAAAGCTCAGGGAAGTAGGTATGAGGTAATTAATGTACTGCTATAACCCAAAAATGCCGTTGATGATTATGCTTTATGGGAACTAACAGGCAATTTGCAAGTAGCTTTGTTGGGTGGTAGAAGGCAAAAGGCTATGAGTTAGAGACAAGGGACAGTCATTTGGATGAATAGGTTAAAGAGGGTACAAAAGGTGAGGATTTCTGAATCCTATGATAGTGTTCACCAGGCAACATTTGCCATGGACAAAATACTAAACTAAATGAAATGACTAAATAACTTAGCCAAGCAACATCGCCAGTTTCTGAAAGATGGGCCCATGCAGGCTGTGACTGTAAGGTCATACATGGCACTGCATGAGCCATCAGGGAGACTTTCACTTAGCAAGGCTGATCTACTCAACACCCAGCCCACCAGCATCAGACACCAGTGCTGAGGGCCAGCTTCTGCACCATGCATGGCAGGCAATCTCTAGGTTGGCCACAAAGTGTCAGGGGTACCCTGTTTTCTGGTGTTCATGCCCTGGTGGAAACACCTCTCTGTTATTGTAGTTGGATGTAATGACTTCTAACAAACAGAATGTGGTCAAAACATAGTAACAGAGAAGATCTCAAGATACATATAACTCTCCATAATTATTACTGTGCCTGAGTCCTCATGTCTTTTATCCAGTACTTTAAATCTAGAGAGCATCTACTTGAAGAAACCTAATGACATAATCCTGTATGTGGTATTGGGATAAAGGAGAGGGGCTGCCTGGTTTCCTTCAGCTTCAAAAGCGTGAAGTGAGGCTCTACTTTTGAGAATGATTAAAATAAGGGGAAGTAATTTTAAAACAGAAAGAAAAAGAAAAATACGAGATGGTTTCACTCATAGCAGGAGTGTAAGGGATCAGGAAAAAAAAACAATTGTAATAAAGTAAAAAATTAAAAACAACTATATGAACAACTATAAACCTATAAACCAGAGATATTCTATGGGGCGGTAGAGGGGAACAGAGGCAAAACTGGGGCAGGAAGAGCACACCGGACTATGGTGATGGCACATGGGTGAGCTGGTGGTACAAAGTCCACAGGGATTACAACCGAGATGAGAAAAAATGCACAAAATGAAGAATGATATAAAATGTAAAAATTTAAATAAAAAGGAAAAAAGAGGCCCTCCCTGGTGGCGCAGCGGATTAAAGCACAGCACGGAGAATCTAAAGCCACTTCCGCATGAGTTCGATTCCCTCCTGCCCCGGAGGTCACCACATGGAGCGGCAGACCTCTCCTGACCGCCCGCTGCTCCCCTAAGCAGTGTACTTCGTTGATCTGCCTGTTCTGTTCCCCATTCTGTCTCTGGTGAAGCCTCTCACCGCCCCTGAGCCACTGGCCTGTACCCCAGTTGTGTATGCACAAATAAATAAAAAATCTTAAAAAAAAAAAAAGGAAAAAAGAGAAATCGCTAAAGTTTAGTAAATGACTATAAAACACATTCTTTCCCAGCTTCTGTGGGGTGGAGGGTCTGGCACAACACAGGAGCTCACAAGTTTAAATCATGGTATCAGCCATTCTCGTCTGGAGGTGTGCTGAAGGCAGATTTCTCTTCTGAGCTCACTTACGTGGTTGGCAGGATTCATTACCTCGAGGCCCTTAATCCCGTGTGCCAGGTGGCTATCTCTACAGGGAGTTCACAAGTGACCATTTGCTTCTTAAAGACCAGCTGCAGACTCTCTGTCGTTTGCTAAATTGAATCTTATATAGCCTAAATGCTTCCCATCATCTTTGGCAATTTTCTGTTCGCAGAGGTGACTATACAATGGCTATAAAGTCATGATTTACCTTAAGTTCACCTTAAAGTGATTCTTAAGGTGTGTTTGTCACAACCGACACAATTTCTGAATGCCAACTGGACAAATTTTTCAAACTTATCAATCTCCCTTTTTGATGACTAATTTGGTTTTTAGTTACCTCAGTGGGGAAAAAAATATTAGGGAACTATCTATCTCATTTAAATCTATAAATGAACATTTTTGTAACTTTAACATTAATTTAACTTCAATACGGTATAATTTAATTTTTTTTTAGTTTTAGCATCTATTATATGTGTAAACCAGGGTTTCCTGGAGAAGAACCAATAGATCTTTTTTATGTTAAGGTCTTCAACTGATTTGATGAGGCCCACCCACATTATGGAGGAGAATCTGCTGTTCTCACAATGTCTTAATGGTTTAAATGCTAATATTTAAAAATACCTTCACACAAATATCTAGAACAATGTGACCAATAATTTGTCAAATATCTGGATGCCAAATGGACAAATAAAATGAACCAGCATACCATGAAACCTAGTTGCCTGCCTTAATCTGCTCAACTCCTTAGTTTTACAGATAAGAAAACAAAGACGAAGTGATTTGTGTCAGACTATACTGCAAGATATTGATAAAGCTGGCATTGCTTACTCTCCCCCATGATCCCATAGTCCATGGCTCCACCATGCAAAGCCATGGGAGTGCAAATGTGCTTACTTTCAGCAGTGGAGCTACTTTTCTACTGTATAATTTACTTAGGTCACACATGTGGGCTCCCTTCATGGGATAACAGTTACTAGGAACATAAAAATAAAACCAAACCATAATTTATGAAATAACAGAAATCTCAGCTCATAGTCTATTTAGGCTTTGTCTTCATTTAACTTATGTTAACATCGATGAAGATCAGCTACTGTTATCTGTATCAATTAACATTTGTGAGCCTTATGCAACGAAAAACTGACTATAGACCCTAGTAGCTGCCTATGCTTTACTTCTAAGAATAAAAACTTATTCCTGGAATTACAATGTTGGCACTCGGTAAGTGACCATCTGAGTGTCTCCGTGTCTGTTGACAGTGCTGGAAGTGCCCGGCTGGAGAATGACCCCTCTTTTTGAAAGTCAAGACACTTACTGACCGCTTTTTTTTTTAACTTAATTTAATTTTTAAAAATTATATATTTTATTTTTTTACATCATTCTTCATTTGTGCATTTTTTTTTTAAAATCTCAGTTGTAATCCCCATGGGCTTCCCACCACAACTTCACCCATGTACCATCACCACAGTCCAGTGCATTCTTTCCACTCCAGTTCTGATCCCATTCCCCCTTTCACCCCCATAAAGTGTCTCTGGTTTATAGTTATTCATTGTTTTCATTTTTACTCTACTATATTTGTTGTCTCTCTCTTCTCCCCCCCAACGTCCTCCCCCCCCCCCGATTCCATACAGTAAGTGAAACCATCCAATATTTTTCTTTTTCTTTCTGGCTTATTACACAGAGCATGATCCCTTCCAGCTCCATCCATGTTGCTGCAAAAGGCATGAGTTTATCTTTTTTGATTGCTGAGTAATATTCCATTGTGTATATGTACCACACCTTTTTAATCCAGTCTTCTATTTTTGGGCATTTGGGTTGATTCCACATCTTCCCTATTGTAAATAGAGCAGCAATAAACATGGGGGTGCAGGTGTCCTACTGAACTCTTCTATGGATTCCACATGCTTATTTCCTTAGAAATAGGAGTCTCACCAGGGGATAAAACAACCCCTGTGTTTTTCTATTTAACTTCTAGCCTTTCTCTATAATAGGTATGATTTCATTTCTTTCTGCCTTTCTTTCTGTTTTAACACCAGCTTTTCTCATGTGAATGTTGCACTTTCATGCTTACTAAGAATCCCGGACTTTTCTGCTTGCTCAGCTTCAGTGCCTTTGCTGAAGAGTACATGTCTATTCCTGGTTACTGACAACAGAAGCTTTAGTGACATGGTTAAGCATAGTAGGCATGGATCTGAGATGACAATGGGCGAACTCTGCATGGAAATCAAAACACCTCACAAATGGGCAGTGAGTGTGTTTTCCCAGAACATATTTTGTAATGTGCTTTAACTATGTTAAATTGATATGTTGGTCTAATATTTTTCTCTTATCAAATTTAGAATTTTCAAAAATTTTAATTTGCAACCTACATTCACTGAAGACAATAGTAAGTTAAGTTTAATTTAAAACAAAATAAGCATTACATGTTATATGACAAAGCATCCACCAGCAGATGGCAATATAAGCTCAAATGTTACTGGTCATGAGACATTAAATAATTTGCAGCAGACGGAAACCGCACATGAAGTCCATTACATTTTCAATTTACTTATACAATTTTCCTGCACCAAGATGTTTTAAGGTTTTGTTCTTTCTTTTTATGGCTATTTAAGAGCCATAACAAGTCATTAATTTTAAGATTTTTAAAATATACATCACTAGAATCTCTCTTTAACTATAAATCAGGTTGTTATATATGCTAGTTCTGCCTTTATGAGAACTCAGACCTAGTCTATAGGCAAGTATAATGGGTTTCTAAGCTTCAAATTACCCTCTTTTAAATGTCACATCCTTACTGTGAAGGACGATCCTTCTAAAATCAGGTGGTTTTCCAACCTAAACATTTTTTAGAAACTTTTACAACCAGCTGCTCAAATTTGCATCTGAATATTCCATAATTTGATGAGTTTATGTATATACTACCTGTTTTCTATCACTTCCTTCTATTACATACAAAGCACGTGCAATGTGTGTAAAATGCTGGAGTGAAAAGATTTGTTTATTCTAAAATTCTATAATTCAAATTTCTTGAGTTAGATTTCTTCATAATTTATGGGGTTAACTAAAATCTGCTAAGGAACCTGCATTACATTGTTATACAAAGACTCAGGAAGACCTTGAAATTTCTTAGAGCAATGATCTGAAAATTCTGCTTCTTATAAAAATCACCTAAGAAGCTTTAAAAAATTCCCATATATGGGCCACACCCTTGAAAATTAAGAATCTCAAGGTTAGTTCCAGTTATCTGTAACTTTTAGAGCTTGCAGAGTGGGTTTATCAGGAAGTTGGCATTAACTCTCCAGCCTGTGACACTTCCCTTGTCTGCTAGTAAAATTAGAATGTCCCTTTGCTACATGTGTAAAAATTATAATTCCAATCAATATGACTCTAACTTTTCCCCTTTGTCTGATCATTGTGATTGTAGTCTGTTGTTTTCTTAAACTATTAGCTATTCACGATGCTGCTATAAGCAAGTTTGGACCAAAGCCATGTTTTTGATCACCATTTTCACATTATATATATATACATATATATAAAGATTTATTTATTCATTCATACAGAACTGGGGTACAGGCCAGAGATGCGGAGAGTGAGAGGATTCACCAGAGACAGAGTGAGGAGCAGAACAGGCAGATCGACGAAGTACACTGCTGAGGGGAGCAGCGGGCGGGTCAGGAGAGGTCTGCCACGCCATGTGGTATCCTCCGGGGCAGGCGGGGATCGAACTCATGCAGAAGTGGCTTTAGCTTCTTTGTGCTGTGCTTTAACCCGCTGCGCCAGCAGGGAGGGCCACATTTTATATTTTACATGCTGTTTTTCTGCAGTTAGAACATGGCAAGTGATTTTTTTACAGATCAATGCTCTGCAATTGACTGTTGAAAGATATTTTGGCCATTAAAAAATTGGAATTTTGGGTCCTCCCTAGTGGTGCAACGGGTTAAAGCACAGCACCACAAAGCTAGCCACAGCCACCTTTTGAGTTCCATACCGGTCCAGAGAGCTGACCCACATGGTGAGCAGACCTCTCCTGACCTGCCGGCTGCTCCCCTTAGCAGTGTTCTTCGTCTACCTCCTGTTCTGCTCCCCACTCTGTCTCTGATGAATCCTCTCACGGTCCCTGCACCTCTGGCCTGTACCCCAGTTCTGTATGCATAAATCAACAAATTATTTTTAAAAATTTGGAGTTTTATTTAAATATAGTTTCTTCTTACAATAGAGTGACTACGATAGCTTTACTCTGGATAGATTTCATGTTAGTCTTTTACATGTTCATTTAAAATGTAACATTTACTCTTACACTGTGTAATCCCACTGGCTTTTTTTAAGATGCAAGGGAAAGGAAGCACTTTACTTCTGTGACATAGATATTCATTTATACTAGATTTAATGACTTAACCTTTAATCAATGACAATTTCCCCAATAAATTGATTTACAAACTTTTCAACATTAAATGTCCTGTTTCATTCGACAACTAGTAACTGAGCATCAGCAAAAGTGTCAGAAAACTCTAAGAGTTACATCAGCAACACCGTTCTGATAAAGAACCACAAGTCACAGAGCAAGATGTATGATACGGGGCATTTGTCCACAGCAAGATCCTGGCAGGGTTGGTCAAGCTGAATACTGGATTTTGGGCTTTAGGGACAGGGAGTCTGCTAAGATACTCCCGACCCCCTGCCCAA
>NW_004567126.1:1750096-1779603 GCF_000260355.1 Condylura cristata | reverse complement strand
ATTCATTAACTTGTGATTACTTAATTTCAGAACAGACTTTGATTTCATTTAGATCATTCCCTGATGGGGCCTGGCCTGTACATTGTAGAGTATACCCTGCTTCCATCCATCCTTCTATGATGTCACAACAAAAATCTCTCTGAATTTTGTTCATTACTTCTTGTCAGACAAAATCCCTTCCAGTTGACAACCACATTTTAAAAAAAGTTTTGTTTTGCATACAGCACTGGGGTACAAGCCAGAGGTGTAGGGGCAGTGAGAAGATACATCAGATTCAGAGAGGGGAGTGAACAGGCAGTTAGACAAAGTACACTGCTGAGGGGAGCAGCAGATGGGTCAGGAGAAGTCTGCCTCGCCAAGTGGATCACTTCTGTGGCTGGGGATCGAACTCACACTGAAACTGCTGTAGCCAACTTGCTGAGTCCTTACCCATTGTGCCACCAGGGAGAGCTGACAACCACATTTTAAACAGTATTGTGAAATGATTTTTGTAGCATTGATGTAATAGTAATTTAATGGGAAATAATATGAAAATAATAAGTGTAAGTGACATAGTCATATCATGAAATAGTATGCAGGCATTGAATAATAAATCAGCAGTATCCTAGATAGAGAACTCATATCAAGTGCTACTGCATAAGATGAAGAGAGCCAAGATCAAAAAAACATAATGTTTTTCATAATTTGTTTATTAGTTCTTCATGCAATTGAATTAAAAGCATTTAAATAATGGATGTGTCCATAAGATAAAAATAATGTTTGAAATGTCTTCACTTGGATGCTAGTTGATACTTTCCTGAAGTATTTGTTGGGCACTTGATTCACCTAGATGGGAGTTCTGAAGCAAAGATGACTTTATGGAAGTCCAAACCCTCCCTGATAGGTGGTGATGGAGAAGGGAGGTCTATTCCCAGAAAAAACAGAAGGACTACATCAAGCATAAATCCATGAACCATACTGAGGTCTCTGAAGGAAACCAGCACATCCCATCCAAGGCTGCATGCTGAAACTGCTTGTAGAAGAGATGTTTTTAAAAATCAGTTATTCCTTTTTTTTTTTAAGATTATTTATGCATACAGAACTGGGGTACAGGCCAGAAGTGCAAGGGGGGGAGGTGAGAGGATTCACCAGAGACAGAGTGGGGAGCAGAACAGGCAGGTCCACGAAGTACACTGCTGAGGGGAGCAGGGGGCGAGTCAGGAGAGGCCATGTCAGGTGATCACCTCTGGGGCTGGGGATCCAACTCACACTGAAGTGGAAGCAGGTAGCTTGCAGTGCTGCATCCTAACCCATTGTGCCACCAGGCAGGGCTATAGAAGAGATATTTACAGTTCAATTTATCTAATTAGATGCTCATTAAGTATATTTACTAGTTATTTCTGTAATCGCTATTTCATTATTGGCTGTGGAACACAGATGTGGACAGGCAGGAATTTTTTCCTGAAAATTTTGTCCCCAAGAGACGAGGTTAGAGATTTGTTGAATCCAGCCTTTTTATACTCCTTGATCTCTGTCTTCCAGAGGCCTAACCTCCTGTTATAGGGGAACCCCGATATGAAATGATTGCCTAATTGTGGGTCCTCACCTGTGTACTTAAAGTGACTTACGGTAATACTCAACTTGGGTCCTCCCTGGTAGTGCAACAGGTTAAAGCACAGCACAAAGAAGATAAAGTGCTAATTGAACTTCAGCATGAGTTCGATCCCCACCCCGGAGGTGATCCACATGGTGCAGCAGACCTCTCCTGACCCTCCCACTACTCTCCTCTGCAGTGTACTTCATCAGTCAGCCTGTTCTGTTCCCTACTCTGTCTCTGGTGAATCCTCTCGCTGCCCCTGCACCTCTGGCCTGTACCCCAGTTCTGTAAGCATAAATAAATCTAAAAAAAAATAGAACACACCAATCATTTATTGCAAGCACAAGATGTTGGTATATCTTCTCTAATATGTGATATATAGCATGACATCACACATTTTACACAAAATTTGAAATGTTGCTTCCTCATATTTAGTGTCATCTCTGACTTAAAAGTTGTATTTTGTTGATCTGTTTGTTCAATCTTGTCTTTCAATGTAGACTCTATTGAAAGACATATATGATTATCAGGGTTTGCCAGTGAATGAGCTATGTTATGGATTTGTATATCAAGATGAATATGGCAGGAAAACCAGGAAAGCAATTGTGAAACACAGCAATTTGTTTGAAGTATAAGTGCCTTACATAAAACTTTTTATTCCTGAGTCATCAAAATCAAAGATATCCATGTCAAATAAGCTTATATCCAGTCAGAACACAAGCACCCAAAGTGCCCCATCCATGAAATTTCCCCCTTACAAGGTCCTGTACTTCAGTTGCCACTTTTATGTTTTAGAGTTGCCAGTAATGAGCAGACACTTAAAACCTAGATATCTTGGCTTTAGACCCCAATAAAGGCAGAACCTCTGCTTCCTGTTCTCTCTATCACTACCAGAGACTTTGCTGCCTAATCCTGGAGCAGGTGAAATACCCTCCAGGAACTATAGAGAGCTTTATTCTAAAAAAACAATTTTCCAGCTGGTTGTTACTGAGGTGCGTCTTTCAGTAATAACCATAAAAAGGGCTTATACAGCCACAAGGCAGGCTCGTATCAAGGAAAGTTCTGCAAGTAGGACTGGCCCATGTGAGTGCTACAGGCTTCCTAGCAAGCATAAACAGAATACTGTTCAAATCTGCATCATTAGGGAGGGTGATGAAAGCTGGAATGTAAAAATAATGACAGATCCAAAGTGAAAGCTGGCTTCATATTTACCTTTATAGTGAAATAAAAAGTTTAGCTGTCAAGTGTATTTTTTCAACATGAGTAATACAATTCATGATTATTCTTTGACAAAAATCTAAAGTATTTGGCATAATTATATTTCATTTGAGAAGAAATTAGTCTTAAGAAACTCAAGATGCCCCATGAAAGATATGAAAATTTTCAAGTTTCTCTGGTCCAAAGTTTGGAGACACCTTGGAAATGTGTGAAAATGGACCAAATAAGCAGAAGCTTAGTGAAAAGAGTAACTGAGATTGTAGACACTAGTTGAATTCAAAGAAATGGAAATTACAGGATTCAAATAATAAGCATGTTTTATAATAATCTTATCAAAGAATAACAATTTTTGGTTTGGATTCATAGAGTCTTGTGTTCTATTTTTTTAATTGCCTTGTTTTTCTTATTGAGTCTTGAAATCTAGGCTATCTCTTCAGTCCCAGGACCACAGGTCTTTTACATAACTACCACCCCAATGATTTTTTTCAGGGCCCTCTTTGTCTTTGTTCCTCAGACTGTAGATGAAGGGGTTCAACATGGGTGTGACCACAGTGTACATCACTGAGGCTATTGCACTTGCATTTGAGCTGTGGGAAGCAGCAGAGCTAAGGTACACTCCTAGACCTGTACAATAAAATAAGGAGACAACTGAGAGGTGAGAGGCACAGGTTGAAAATGCCTTATACTTCCCCTGAGCAGATGGGATTCCACATATGGAATAAACAATCTTAGAGTAAGAGTAAAGAATCCCAGTGAAGGGTCCACCACCCAGCAGCCCAATTGCAAAGTATAATACTATGTCATTGAGAAAGGTGTCAGAACAGGCAATTCAAGCCACCTGATTGATCTCACAGAAAGAGTGGGGAATTTCCAAAACTGAACAGAATGACAATCTCAATACCATTAAACTTTGTAATAAAGAATTCAGGGCACTCATGATCCAGGATATCAGAACCAGAAGTCCACAGATCTCGGAATTCATGATGACCATGTAGTGTAGTGGGTGGCAGATGGCCACACAACGATCATAGGCCATCACAGCCAGGAGAAAGTTGTCCAATATGGCAAAGATTATGAAAAAGTACATCTGGGTGATGCATGCTTTGTAGGTTATCACTTTGCTTTTTGTTTGAATGTTCTGCAGTATCTTGGGGATGGTGGTGGAGGTGAAACAAATGTCTACAAAGGACAGGTTGGAGAGGATGAAGTGCATGGGCGTGTGGAGGTGGGGGTCTAAGCTCACAGCTAGGATGATGAGCAGGTTTCCAAACACAGTGATCATGTACATGGACAGGATCATGTACTATGTACAGGAGGGGCTGCAGTTCTGGCTCCTTAGATAATCCGAGAAGAAAAAATTCTGAAATACGTGTATAATTTTCTAGTTCCATGTGGTAGAGATGACTAACAGGAAGGAAAAATAAAAAATAGCATGGCTAATTTTCTCATGAATGTACATTACCAACATACATAGTTGAAATTTTGTAATTTACATTTACATTCAAAAATCAATACCCACAGTTTTTATATGCAGCATTTTCCTTTCAGGGACTTCCCCATGTCATCTCTTGGCAGGAATTCTTATCCTACTGCCAGCCTTTCTTCCAAATGGTCAAGTATTCTACATTTTAAAAATATTTATTTTTTTACATGTATATATTTTTTAAAGATTTATTTATTTGTGCATACAGAACTGGGGTACAGGCCAGAGGCTCAGGGGTGGCGAGAGGCTTCACCAGAGACAGAGTGGGGAGCAGAACAGGCAGATCTACGAAGTACACTGCTGAGAGGAGCAGTGGGTGGGCCAGGAGAGGTCTGCCTCGCCATGTTGTCACCTCCGGGGGAAGGCGGGAATCGAACCCATGCAGAAGTGGCTTAAGCTTCTTAGTGCTGCGCTTTAACCCGCTGCGCCACCAGGGAGGGCCCTTATTTTATATTTTTTAATGTTAGCAGTTTTTACAGTTTAAACTTCAGGTCCATATATCATACTACATTTGATTATTGTTACCCCCAATTTCATGGTTATAAGTGACATGGCATTTAAAGTATATAACATAATGATTTGAAAATATCTATACTGCAAATAACACAATAAAATTAGTTATAATCCTTCAACTCACAAAATCATAGATTTTTTTAATGGGAAATTCTCATATTTACTCTTTAGCAACTTTGAAATATGTAATACGATATTGCTAACTATAGTCATCATACATACCCATCTCACTTATTTTTTAATTGGAAGTTTGTACTATTTGACCAGTTTCATATGTTATCCCCAGCTGTACCTATGGCAAATCCCAGTTTGTTCTATGAGTTTGTTTTTTTCTGATTCCACATGTAATTGAGATCATATGGTATTCATCTTTCTCTGATTTATTTCACTTAGAAAATCTTATGAATATAAAGGGTTGATAAGTCCTTAAATCTGATCACATTCCACAATTTTATTACTTTTACTTCTTCCCCTCACTTTATATATTTAATACCTCATTTGACATCTTTATATTACCTATATCCCTTGACTATTTACTATCGTTTCAGTTAATTTAACTTTTTTTAATCCTCATGCTTGTTTTATAAGTAATTGAGCTTTCTACAGGATATTGTTATTGGGAGACAGAAGATAGAATAATATACCATGTTTGGCTAATAGGAGAATTTACTGAACATTAACAGAAGTCCTATGTGTATAATACAAAAAGGTGCTTTCTTCTCCTCCCCCAAACATTTAAAAGAAAATATTTATAACTTTACATTTTCTAAATGTATGTTTTCTAAATGTAAGGCTATTACAAAGGTATGACAGAGTTAGAAAATCACATATAGAATTAGAAAATCAAGAGATATCACCAAACCAACAGAGGGATGAATATGAACAGATCAAAACAAGGAATAAAAACACATAAAGAAAACAAAATAGCAAATGTAGGTGCCAATATTAACTTTAAATGTAAATGGTTTATACTCAACAAGGAGACACAGAGTGACGGCTGGATTAAAAAGCAGAACCAAACCTCCTGCTATCTCCAGGAAACACATCTAACTGCAAAAGATAAAAATAGATTGAAAGTAAAAGGATGGCAAACATTCCTACAAGCAAATGGACCAAAAAAGAAGGCAGGAACAATTATTCTTATACCAGACAAGATAGACTTCAAACTAAAAAAGGCCAAGAGAGACACAGATGGTCACTATATTATGATTACAGGAACAATACAAGAAGACATGACACTCATCAACATATATGCACCAAATGAAGGAGCACCAAAATATATCAGGACACAATTGCCATCTATGAAAAGATATATTAGAGAAAACACTTATGTAGTAGGAGAATTAAATACACCACTCTCAACAATGGACAGATCAACAAGACAAAAAATAAGGACACTATAGCTGTAAACAGGTACTAGAATTCTTGGGCTTAACAGACATCTACAGAATACTACATCCAAAAAATCTGAGTACACATTTTTCTCAAATCCACATGGGTCATGCTCAAGGATTGACCACATACTGGGATGCAAGTCAAATATCAATAAATATACTAAGATCGAAATCATGCCAACTATCTTCTCTGACCATGACTCAAACTAGGAATTAACCATTGAAGAAGGCAAGAAACCCACATATTTCATGGAGATTGAAACCCACACAACTGGAGGACCACTGGATCAATGAGGAGATCAAGAAAGAAATTAAAAAATACTTTGAGAAGAATGACAATGAGGACACAACTCAACAAAACTTATGGGGCACATTAAACCACTCATAAGAGGAAAGTAGCAATACAAACACATAAACAAGAAACAACTTAAGAACCAAAGAACTAACCTTATTTCCCACATTAAAGAACTGGAACAAAACAAAATAACCCCAAATCAGTAGAAGACAGGAAATAATAAAGTCAAAACAGAAATAAATGAAATAGAAGTCAGGAAAACAATCCAAAGAAATCAATGAAACCGAAAGTGGGTTCTTTGAAAAAGTAAACAAAATAGACAAATACCTAGTCAGGCTTACAAAGAAAAAACAGGAGAAAGCACAAATAAACAGGATCATAAATGAAAGTGGAGAAATCACAACAGATATAGCAGAAATCAAAAGAATAATCAGAATACTATAAACTGCTATATGCAAACCAGTTCAACAATGTAGAAGAGATGGACAAATTCCTATAACTCCAATCATCCAAAGCTAGATAAAAAAGAAATAGAACAAATAAACAGGCCAAATACAAACAGTGAAGTTGAAGCAATAATTAAACCCTCCCCAAGAATAAAAGCCCAGGACCAGATGGATTTCAAATGAATTTTATCAAACATTCAGAAACTAACTAGTGCCTATCCTGCACAAACTCATTTAAAAAATCGAGAAAGGGGGAGACTGCAAGATGGCAGCAGAGTAAAGACCCCAAGATCACCATGTCCAGGTTCGCCCAGGAATTTAGGACTGAAAACGGACTATAGATTTACATACTATGGGTTTCAAGCCAAATGAGAATACCCTGGACTCACTAGAAGGAAGATAACAGAGGGAGAATCTGCGATTGGAGAGTTTGGATAAGAGAACTCCCCTCCCCCACCCCAGGAGTTTTCAGGCACCTGGAAGTTTGGTGGGCTGCAGGAGCCCCTTTGCCTCTCATAAAACCCTTGAGGTGAAGGGAGATGGCTCAGCTCGGTGAGTGGAGCTCAGGCTGAGGAAAGACTGCAGATCCTATCCGGAGCACCTGGACGCTGGGAAAAGCCACCGACGGACCAGTCCACTAGCTCAGGAACAGACAGGCAAGATGGTGGAAGAGTAAAGATGTCGAGATGACTATGTCCAAGCTTGCACAGGAAAATATAAAAACAGACTATAGGTTTACATTCTACGAGTTTCGACCCAAATGAGAACATCCTAGACTCACTAGAAGGAAAATAACTGAGGGAGAATTGGAGATTGGGGAGTTCCGATAAGGTAATTCCTACTCGGAAGTGCCACAGACAGGATAAGTGGAACACTGCAACTCTAATCTATCAGGGGAACACCCATGCTCATTCAGCTCGGTGAGTAGAACCAAATTGTGGGAAAAGACTGTGCAAGTGGGCACATAGAGCCTAGTGGGTGGGGAAGAAAAATCTGGTGATCTAGTGACTGGGGCAGCTGCAAGGCTTGCAACCCTTTCACCCACCCCACAGCATTGGGGGGGGGGCTTGTTCCTGACATTAGTCACTAAGGTGGGGCCAGCAAGTTCACAAAGCCCCTGAGATACAAGGGGGGGGGGAACGGTCAGAATGAATCAAAACAGGCCTATTAACACTCCCCCAAGTGGCCAAGTGGTAGGGAAAGACTGGTCAGGGAGAGAGGGCTTTTGAGTGGATACAAAGAGCCCTGGAGGCCTGATAGCCTGCACAACTGGGGGGTGTGCAGAACTAGGACTCAAGGTGATACTGAACAGCAGTGGCCAGAAGCCGTGTGGGCCAGTAAGGTACTGCCTTACAAGGTTCACTGTGCCCAAAAAACAAACAAAACCAGTGACTGGCTCAACCACAGGCCCAGCTGAAACATTTCTAATGCACCCCACCGACCAGGGCTGCATCCAAGCTTAGAGAGAACCTGGGATATCAGAAGGCTACAAAGATCAACAGGCACCTTCCAGAGATAAGGACTCAACAAGCTACCAGAAGAAGCTGAACACCACAAGAGACCCCTGAGTGTCACTGGCAGAGAGGACAGATATAATTCCACACAGTAAGGGCTGGAAAAACTGGAGATACTGAGACAAAAAAAAAAAAAGGCTCAGAATCTGTACAACTGAAGTGTCTGAAGTCCCTCTGCCATCCCAGAAAGAACATCCAGAAAGAACGCCAGTCAATAATAGCAACACCATGTCTCAATGAATAGAAAATACATGACAGGGAAAAGAAGACAAACAAATATAAGCAAGTCCACAGGGGGGAAATTCACCACAAAAAGATCAGTCAACAGAAACCACCAAAGAAATTGAAGAATTGCTCAGCCTACCAGATAAAGAATTCAGAATCATCATGATAAAAGGTGAGAAGGAAAAAAATGAAATGAGGAACCCATCAAGGAGTTGAAGAATGCAAACAAGAAAATGAATGAAAGAAATGAAAGACATGAAAAAAATGAAAAAGATATGAGACAATTAACGAACTGAAGAAAGAAAATGAAACATTAAAAAAGGAAATAGAAGAAATGCAGGCGATGAAAAGGCCACTAGAGGAGATAAAGAATGCTGGGAAAAGTGATGAAAACAGAATAGATGAAATGGAAGAACGAATTAGCACCCTGAAAGAAACAGAAACAAAGAGAATTTAAAAAAAGAAAGAGAAGTAAAAAGGAAAAGGAATGAAGAAACACTTCAAGAGCTATCTGACACCATTAGGAAAGGAAACATCTGAGTTATAGGTATCCCAGAAGGTGAAGAGAAAGGCCAAGGAATAGAGAAAATATTCACAGAGATAATAGAAGAGAACTTCCTTAATATGAAGAAGGACATGAAAGTAGACGTCCAAGAAGCAAGAACACCAAACTACGATGATGAGAGGAGAAAATAGCAAGACACATTATAATAAAATTCCAAGAATACAAGACAAGGAAAAGATAATGAGAATGATAAGAGGGAAGAAACAACCTACAAAGGGAAACTGATCCGGATGACATCAAAATTCTCTGAAGAAACAATACAGGCAAGAAGAGAGTGGAGGAATACTCAACAAACCCCCAAGTATTTAGTGCCAACCAAGAATACTCTATCCTGCAAAGCTCTCCTTCCTCTATGAAGAAAGAATAAGAACATTTTCAGATAAACAGAAACTCCACAATTTCGTCATGACTAAACGCCCACTCCAAAAACTACTACAAGAAGCCCTCAAACCAAATCCAACAGAAGAATGAACAAGAACAGTTCAAAACAAGGAATAAAAATACAAAAGGACTAAAATGGCAAATGTAGGTGCCAGTATATCAATATTATCTCTAAATGCAAATGGCTTAAACTCATAAGTAAAAAGACAGAGTTGCAGGATGGATTAAAAAACAGAAACCATCATTCTGCTGCCTGCAGGAAACACATCTAACTGCAAAAGATAAAGCAGATTAAAAATAAAAGGATGGAAAACAGTTCTACAAGCAAATGGACCAAAAAAGAAGGCAGGGACAGCTATATTTATATCAGATAAAATAAACTTCAAACTAAAAAAGTTTAAAAGAGACACAGAAGGCCACTACATTGAGATTAAGGGAACAATACAACAAGAAGACATAACAATCATCAACATATATACAATTGAAGGAGCACCAAAATATATCAGGAAACTATTGTTATCTATGAAAAAAAAACATATCAGAGAAAATACTTACGTAGTAGGAGATTTCAACACGTCACTCTCCCCAATGGACAGATCAACAAGACAAAAAATAAGCAAAGACACTAAAGCTCTGAACAAGGACCTGGACAACATGGGTCTAGCGAACATCTATAGAATACTGCATCCCAAAAAATCTGAGTACACATTTTTCTCAATTTTCTCAACATGGATCATTCTCTAGGATTGACCACATACTGGGTCACAAGATAAATATCAATAGTTACTACCTTGCACCATACACAAAACTAACTCGAAATGCTTTAAATAACTAAATATAAGCCCCAAACCATAAAATAACTACAAAAAAAGGTAGGCAAAACTCTGCATGGCATACACCTCACAATATCTTTAAAGATACATCACCCAAAGCAAGGATATAGTGAAGGAAAGAATAAACAGCTGGGACTACATCAAGTTAAAGAGCTTCTGTACAGCAAGAGAGATACTACACACAAAAAAGAGACATCCCACTGATTGGGAGAAAATATTTGCAACAATACTAATGACAAAAGAGACAGACATACACAAAAGAGCTGATTAAACTCAACAAAAATAAAGTGAACAACCCCATCCAAAAATGGGCAGAAGATCGCTCTCCCTGGTGGCACAACAGGTAAAAGTTCTCCAAAGCCACTGCAGCATGAGTTTGACCCCCAGCCAGGGAGCTGACCCAAATGGAGTGGCAGACCTCTTCTGACCTGCCTGATGCTACCATCAGCAGTGTACTTTGTCAATCTGCCCATTATGCTCCCCACTCTGTCTCTGGTAAATCCTCTCGCCCACCACACCTCTGGCCTGTACCCCAGTTCTGTATACATAAATAAATAAATCTTTTTAAAAATGGGCAGAAGATCTACAAAGACACTTCTCCAAAGAAGAAATGCAGATGGCCAGCAGGCATATGAAAAAATGTTCAGCATCAGTTGTAATAAAGGAAATGTAAATTAAAACCACAGTGAGATACCATTTCACACCAGTGAGCATGGCACATATTAAAACAACTAACAACAACAAATGTTGATGAGGATGTGGCAAAAAGGAACTCTCCTAAACTGCTGGTGGGAGTGCAAACTGATACAACCACTATGGAAAACTGTTTGGAGGTTCCTCAAAAGGCTAAAAATAGAACTTCAATATGACCTAGCAATCCCATTCCTAGGTATCTACCTAAAGGACACAAGAACATTAATTCAAAATGACACCTGCACCACTATGTTTATGGCTGCTCTGTTTATAATAGAGAAGATGTGGACTCAACCCAAATGCCCAAAAGTAGATGATTGGATTTTAAAAATGTGGTACATATATACAATGGAATATTACTCAATAATCAAGAAAGATAAACTCATTCTGCAGCAACATGAACGGACCTGCAAGAGATCATGCTTAGTGAAATAAAAAGAAAAATACCAGATGGTTTCACTCATAGCAGAAGCATAAAGGATCAGGAAAAATAAAAAAGAAGGACAAACAAATGTAGTAGAGTAAAAATGAAAACAATGAACAACTATAAACCAGAGACATTTTATGGGGGTGAAAGGGAGAATGGGATCAGAACTGGGGTGAGATGAGTGCGCTGTGGTGATGGCACATGGGTGAACTGGTGGTGGAAAACCCATGGGGGTTTCAACTAAGATGGAAAAATGCACAAAGTGAAGAATGATGTAAAAAAATTAAAAATGTATATTTAAAATACAAGATGATAAAGCAGACACACACAAAAAGAATTAGAAAATCACACATATTTCAGAAAATCCATTTTTAAAAAAGAATAATGGGAAGTTGCCCAGATCCCTGCCTTCAAGCAGCCCATAACCTCAGGGTGATCCTGCAAGGTTGAACCCCAGCGTGATCACAACCCTTGAGCCCCAGACACCACCACATGCCTGGATCCAGCACCAAACTGCCTCAGGTTGAACTACCAGCACCACGCCAGGCCCTGTGAGCCCCCAACTGCTGCACCCACCAATCACTAAATGCCCAAAACATTGCTAGAGGAGTACCATAACCAAAGTCCCAACTATAGAGGAAGATACCAAAATCAAGCTATGAGGGAAAAAGAAAAATACACATAGTCAAGCAACATTTTAGGGGACCAGAACACGACAAAAGAAAACAAATATCTACAACCAAGTCACAAAGACACAAAAGAGCTTTTCTTCCTTTAAGATACAAAGATCAAAATTACTATATTTAAGAAAATCAAAAAATTGGAATTATATAAAGAAAAACCTAGGAAAGCAGTTTAGAGATATACAAGAATATTCAGACAAGTGAATGAATATTATGAGATATACAATGAACAGTAGAACAAAATTGAAACTTTAAACAAGAAAACAGTAGAAATAGAAAAAGTGGAAAGATCAATAGATGATATGAAAATTTCTGGAAAAAAAGCCAAGGGAATGAAATAAACCAAATGGAAGAATGAACCCTTAAGCACTAAGAGGCAAATGGGGTAAGAGACAAAATATGAAAGAAAAGAGTTATTGACGTAGGCTATTTACTCATGCTGTCTTATGACAAAGTCCGGGCAATGGGGGAGACTCCCAAGAAGATGGAGTCTTCTTGGTTCCCAAGAAGACATACAAAGGGGAGTTCTGGTTCCCAAGAAGACATAGTAAGGGGAGTCTCCATAGCAATGCTCACTGAACTACCTTGTACTTGTTCGTGGCTAATAGTAATTGTACTTGACCATCAAGCAATTCTTGGCCCTCCTTTGTTTGCGGCCTAATTGGATATTGAGAACCAGTTACAAAAATGTTTAACATTTGATTTTCTCAGAAAAGTACCTTAGCATAAATGAAGAGTGTAGATTGTCTTTACAAATATGGATAAAATATGATCAGGATGTACTTCCTCCTGGGACAGTTTGGAACCTGGGAAAGGATTGTTCATAGGAGGACTTAAAGATTTGCTGCTTTATTTGAGATGCTTGACTAGAATGATTGATCATGCAGAAAAAAGAGGGATGCTGATTGTTTTTGGTGGTTTTCTTTCTATGATCAAAAAAAGCTTCTTTGTAACATGTAATCACAAAAGTTTTGGTGTAGCCATGGAAATTGTTAAAGATTTGCTTCAATGCCCATACTGATGTAATCTCACTGCTTGGAAATTGTTTAAATAAAGAACTGCTGAAGTTTTTGGTAGGAGATACTTGCACCAGCTAGAGTGTCAGTGTCTGCCTCATTGTGAGCACAGATACAAAAAAAAACCCTCAATAAACCTTTCTGAGCAAAACAGAAGCAACAATAATACATTAAAAGGATTATACATCATGATCAAATGAGATTTATACCAAGAGCACAATATTGGTTCAACATCAGAAAATCAATCAATCAACAAAGGAAAGTAAAAACCATATGATCATATCAATACAGGCTAAGAAAGCATTTGATAAGATTCAGCATCCATTTATGATGGCAACTCTTGAAATCGTGTGTGTGTGTGCGCGCGCACGCGTGTGTATTCTGGACAAATGTGTCCCAATTTTATAATAGCTACTCTCTAGATATTAAATTGCCAGTGTATGAAAAATAGATAAATCACATGACCACCAATTTCACTACCAGATTACCAACCCAAAGAAGCCAAAGTTCACAAATTCAAAGGGATATATGCACATGTATGTTTATTGCAGCACTATTAATAATCCCAAGCAGCTGACATAAATTAAATGCAGTAAGTTAAGAAGATGTGATGTATACACACACTGGATTATTACTCAATTGTTAAAAAATGACAAACTCTTACCATTTGTGACAACATGGTTGGACCTGGAGGGGAATAAGCTTAGTGGAATAAGCCAGAAGGAGAAAGACAAATTATTTCATGCATGTGTGGGATACAGAGAAACAAAACAAAGGAATTGTCAAAACTCAACCAAAAAATCCTTTGAAATATGGGTGCAGAGTTGAGGCAACTGGAGGGCGAAGGAAGGGAGTGTTGTGAACAAAGAGTAGGGACTGTGGGTATTTAGATGGCGGGTATGGCAACATACAAGGTGTCAACCTATTTATTCCTTTAAGTCCTATTTTAAACCAGTGTCCCTCAACTTTAAGAAATAATAAATAGAATAGTTATTTAAAAAATTATATGCTTTGCATTATTATTTATAATAGTTAGGCTATTGAAACAACTTACCACTACCTAGAAGATTGAATCAGTAAGTGGCATAGACATACAAGGTAATATTATTCATTCATAAGGAAAGAAATAATGTTTATCATTCGGGGCAAAATTATATACAGTAAAGCAAGACAGAATAGCAAAGACAAATATTGCATATTTACATAGCAGATGATACAGCAAAGCAAAATAGTTATGAAGACTAGACAACATTAATTAAAGTGAGGTTCCTGAGATTAGGAGGAGAGGGAAAGGGCCAGAGGGGTAAATGGAATGAAACACATCAATTGCACTTTACTTAAGAGAAGACTTGGTGTTGACTTGTAGAAGTCACACCCATATTGTGATGTGAATGACTAGAATAAAGTTTACCAAAATCATATGGACATTTATAAAAAAAAAAATATATAGAAAGTCAAAACCACAATGAGAATCCATCTCACACCTGTGAAAATGGCTCACATCAAACTGAACAGAAACAAGTGCTGGTGAGTGTGTGGAATTAAAGGAGCCTTCTCACACAGCTGGTGGAAATGTAAACTAACTCAACCCCTGAGGAAAGTGGCATGGAGGTTTCTCAAAAGACTAAAAATGGATCTATGATATGATCCAGCAATTCCATTTCTAGATATTTTCTTAAAGGACGCAAAAACATTGAGTTGAACGGAAACCTATACTTCTATATCTATCGCAGCGCTATTTACAGTAGCTGATTATGGAAACCACCTGAATTCCCCTAGATAGATGAATGGATAAAGAAGATTCAATACATATATGTAACCGGGTGGTCCCTAGAAAAAGGGGAAGTTCCAGGTTCCCTGCCCCACCCAGCAGGTGGGTGGAGCAAAGCAGAGAAAAGTCTGAGGAAGAAGGAAGCAGGATGGAGAGCCAGAAGGAGACCTGAGGGAGCCACATGGAGCAGGAGACATGTGAAGAAGCGACTCTTGTTTCTTGGTCCTGGAGTGGTTGAAACAGATGTGGGTGAGAGACCCGTGGGGAGGTTGACTATGGCAGTGTTTATATTGATTTTGATTTTGCTCTTTTCCTCCCAGACTTGTCTGGCCATTTCTGACCCTTTTCTATGGGTCCCGGCCAGAAAGTGCTTTAGGCTTGTGGAAGGCTTTCAGGCCTTGCTTTGTATCAATCCCTTTTGGGAGCTCCATTGTAATATGAAAACTCTAAAGAGACATGAATAAAGCAATTCAGAAAACAGAGTAAAGAAAAGGGCATGAGGGGAAAACAAATTCTGATAATGCAGGTTGTTTCTGAGAGATTGTGAAGGAGAGAAGCTCTCTTGGGTTCTGGCAGTATTCCAGGACCACAAATACCCACTTGATGCCAGGAATAAACAATAAAGCAACAAACAGCAATCTATTCAAAAGAGAAACAAGTGATATCTTTGTGATATCCAGATATTTTACAGATTGAATATCTCACTGATGCATAAAGCTACAGCCTCAAAAAGATATATACCAAGTACAATGAAAGTGGGGGATTTTAAAAGATTACATGGGACGGAAAAAAAAAAAGCCTTTTCTAAATTATGTAAAATGCAGGGCCCTCCATGGTGGTGCAATAGGGTAAAGCAAAGCACTTTGAAACTAGCCACAGATGCTTTAACATGAGTTCAACTCTCCAGCCTGGGAGGTGACCCACATGGCGTGGCAGACCTCTCCTGTCTCACCTGCTGCTCCCTTCAGGAGCAGTACTTTGTCAACCTGCCTGTTCTGCTCCCCACTCTGTCTCTGGTGACTCTGCTCACTGCCGCCGCAGTTCATGCACACATAAATACATATATATTAAAAAATGTGTAAAAAGCAGAAGCTTTCAAATGATATCTTTGAATTCCCTATCCACCATATTCTAGCTCTGACCCTGTGTGAGTCAACCAATCCAATTTCAATATGAAAACCCTCACCTGGATAGTGGGGATAACACTATTCATTCTCCTAAAATGTTTGAAAAAACCTAATTAATATATGAACTGAAAGCATAAATGCATAAATTTCTTCCTGTTAGTAGTGAACAGTCATCACTGGTATTGAGATGAGGCTGACATTTCTCATGTATCTCTCCAAGTTCTTTTATTTCCATTTTATGAAAATTCATAGATTTACTATTTAGAATTTTATCATTTATAAAATATGTAAAACTTTCTTTTATTCATTTTTCCTTACAATGTTTGCTTTCTCCCCTCAGGGATAGTCCCCATAGACCTCCCTCCACCAGTTCACCTGTGCACCATCACAATAGTCCCTTGTGCTCTTCCTGTTCTCATTTTGATCACTCTCCCGTCCCCTCCCCTGCAGAGTGTCTCTGATTTGTAGTGGTCTGCGTATTTTGTTGTGTTGCATTTTTTTGTTGTTGTTATTAGTTTTCCCTTTTATCTCCTGTATTCTTCCTATAAGTGGAACTACCCAGTATTTTTCTTTTTCCTTCTGACTTATTTCACTGTATCTCTCAAAGTTCTTCATTGCTGTAGATTCACAATCCAACATTCTATTTCAGTCCCTTGTCATCGTTCTCAGCTACCACAACTGACATTTCTCTTCCCCAATATTCACTTTGCTCACAATGATCTTTCTATATTCAAAATATATAAAGAACTTTCTGTAATAATCAAACTCAATGATTTATATGCCTGCCCCTGACTCCCCAGTGGAGAATAAAGTCATAATCACTTTGTTTCAAACTGGAGATCCAACTGTTGACTTTTGATGAACTTTCTGCTGGTTTTACCTTCACATTGCCCTGCCCTCACCACAGGTGCTCACTACCATTGACTTCTGCGGAATAAGGAGGAGAGAAAGAGAGAGGAATTGATTTGCAGCTTCACCTGACTCCACAGAATTGACACTCAATGCCCTTACACAAACAACTCCACTGCTGAAATTTGTTACTCTTCTATATCTTGAAAATTGTATCCCCTCTGCCTAAGTTTCTAGAATCACTTCCTTCACAAACCTTCATTTTTCCTAACATACCACAGGAAGAGGGTATTTCCACCATGTTTGACAACTGAAAGAACTATCATGGTGTAATTTTGTGAACTTTTTATTCCATATGTTTTCCCTGGTAGAGTTGAGTGCTTAAGGCAGGTAGCAGTGTTATCCACACATTCCACTAGATTCAATTTTATTGGGGAAAATTGCTGAATAAATACATATTATAAGAAAGAATGAGAATGTGTTCTCACAAAAATTGTTAATGATGAAAGAAAGAAAAGGAGGAAAACACTACGCTACATGTAGAGAATGTGCTAAAGGATTTTTTTCCCATCTTTTGAGATCAGAACCTAATAGGGTGACACTATTTTGTAAGAAGTAATGGTACCAGAAAAAATATCAGAACATATCATACATAGTAAGGTGACAAGCCAAATTGTTTCATAGTTCTCTTTATTCAGTCACATGTATGTTGCACATGTATTTATGGGTTTGTGTGTGCATATGCTTATTCACAATGTAGAAGTTATCCCTTACACTAGCACACAATCCAAGTAAACCTGGAGCGCACTGCAGTAAATAAAGAAAAAGGTTTTAAAGTCGTCCAGCTCCTGGGTCCTATCTGGTGGTACAAGGGGTTAAAGCACAGCACTATGAATTTAGCCACAGCCCCTGCAGCATGAGTTCGATCCCCAGCCAGGGAATTTACCCACATGGTATGGCAGACCTCTCCTACCCCTCCAGCTGCTCCCCTCAGCAGTGTATTTCAATCTGCCTGTTCTGCTCCCTGCTCTGTCTCCAGTGAATCCTCTCACCGCCCCCCCCACCCCACCTCTTGCCTGTACCCCAGTTCTTGTATGCATGAATAAATAAATTGAAGGAAAAAAATCCAGTTCCTGAAGGGAAGGTAATCAAGCTAAAATTTCAGCAAAGAGCCATAGAGTAGAGTAAACAGGCAGCCAACCTGGGGCTGAAACTGCTCTCCCTCACGGGACCACACAAACAAACTTTCTTGCTCCCCTCATGTAATCATGGCAGCTTCCCGCTTCGTTCTGACCTAACCGTTAAACTGCCAATGTGTCTACTCTGTGTGAACTCGATCACATGTACTTTTGAACAGTTCAGTTCATGGGACTGATTGAGCTCTCATTTTCCTTTGTGTAATTGTTTTCTTTGTTACTATTGGGCTTTGGGTTGTGATAATCTTATGACACATAAATGGGTAGACCCATGTCGGGTCTGTCCATTGTCCTGTATGCAAAACCTCCCCAGACACATAATACTTCTGCATATTTCTCTCTCCTCACATGAATTATTGCTAATTACATCATACATACATTTGCTTCACTGTACTAGACCTTTTCCATTATAACATTGAAATATGCAGTCACCTCCTCTTTTTGTTTCCTTTTCTGGTGTCACTGATTTTACATTTATATAGAACAAAAGTTAAGAACATTACAATTCATTAATAAAAAGCCAGAAAAAGGCCCTCCCTGGTGGTGCAGCGGGTTAAAACTTGAAGTGGATTAAAGACCTAGACATAAGAACAGAAACCATAAAATACCTAGAAGCAAAGATGGGTCAAACACTACATGACATACACTTCAGCGACATCTTTAAAGACAGAGCACCCAACACCACAATAGTGAAGGCAAAGATAAACAGATGGGACTACATCAAGTTAAAGAGCTTCTGTACAGCAAAGGAGACATTACAAAAAACAGACAGCCAGCCCACTAATTGGGAAAACATTTTCTCACACAAAAGTAGTGATAAAGGACTAATCACAAAAATATATGGAGAAATGATGAAACTCAACAAAAGTAAACAACCCCATCAAAAAATGGGCAGAAGGGCTAAAAAGACAATGCAGATGGCCAACAAGCATATGAAAAAATGTTCAACATCACTCGTAATAAGGGAGATGCAAATTAAAAACAAAATGAGATACCTCACCCCAGTGAGAATGGCATATCTTCAAACAACTAGCAACAACAAATGTTGGTGAGGATGTGGAGAAAAAGGAACTCTCCTGCACTGCTGGTGGGAATGCAAACTAGTACAGCCACTATGGAAAACTGTTTGGAGGTTCCTCAAACTGCTAAACATGGAGCTTCCCTACGACCAGCAATCCCACTCATAGGTATCTACCCAAAAGACACAAAAACACTGATTGAAAGAGATACCTGCACCCCCATGTTTATTGCTGCTTCATTTACAATTGGAAAAACATGGAAGCAGCCCAAATGCCCAAAAGTAGATGACTGGATTAAAAAGATGTGGTACATATACACAATGGAATATTACTCAGCAACCAAAAAGGAGAAACACATGTCTTTTGCAACAACTTGGATGGAGCTGGAAAAGATCATGCTTAGTGAGATAAGCCAGAAAGAAAAGAAAAATACTGGATGGTTTCATTCATAGCAGGAGTATAATGGACCAGGCGATAAAATAACAAGAATAATGAACAGCCATATACCAGAGACATTTTGTGGAGGTGGAGTGGAGAATGGGATCAAAAACGGGGGGTGGGATGGGGAGGGAAGTGTACGGGATTATGGTGATGGCACACAGGTGACTTGGTGTTGGGAAACCCACGGGGATTACAATTGAGATGGGGAAAAAATGTACAAAATGATTTAAAAATAAACTTTAAAAAAGTCATCCAAATAATAAGCAAAAGAGCAGGAATGAGTGTACCATTATCAGACAAGATAGACTTTAGATCAAAAAGGTTTTCAATAAAGGACCAGTAAGGGTGGATGTTTTCAAAAGAAAAATAGGACTTTGTGTGCTAATAAAATTTCACATAGCTGATATAAGATAAGCATTCATATATCTAATAACTGACATACACAATATATGAAGCAAAATTGACAAGATTTAAGGGAGAAGTAAGACAGTACAGCAATAATAGTAGCAGATTTCAATACTCCACTTTCAACAAAGGATAGAAAATCAGACAAAAAATAAGTAAGAAAATAGAGGACTTGGAACAACACAGTAAATCAACTATAGGTGATAGACATATACAGGACATATTCTTCAAAAATGGGGCACTTTTCAAGGTAGACCATACATTATGGCACAAAATATTATGCCACAAATTAACTTTCAATAGATTTTAAAAGATATATCATACAAAGTTACTTCTCTGAATATAAGGGGTGAAGCCAGAAATCATTAGCTGAAGGAGAGCTTGAAATTTCACAAATCTGTAAAAAGTAGACCACAATGGTTAAACAAACAATGGGTCAAAGATGACATCACAGGGAAATTAGAAAATACATCTAGGAGAATGAAAATAAAAATACAATATACAATATTTGGAGGACAGCAAAAAATTGTAAGGAGGAATTCATGGCTAAAAAATATTTGCATTAAGAGACAAGAAATGAATGTGTAACTTCACAACCTAAGAAACTAGGCAAAGAAAAAACTAAGCATAGCTATTAGGAGAAAAGAAATCATAAGGACCACAGCAGAAAGAAGTAAAATAGTGGATAGAAGAACAAGAGAAAATCAATGGAACCACAATTTGGTCCCTCAAAATTCTTGAAAATTTGACAAACATTTAGCTAGAGTGGCTAAGAAAAAGAAGACTGAGATTGAAAATGAGTACATTATTAGTAATCTGCAGGGGGGGGGAAGTATACAAGAGTATACTTTGAACTGTACACATACAAAAAATTGAATAACCCAAATGAAATGGGCAAATTCCTAGAAACACAGATCTTACTAATATAGAATCAAAGAAACAGAAAATTCTAAAAGAACCATAATTAGTAAGGATACTGAATAAATAATACAAAACACCCAACAAACAAAAGACTTTAACCTTACAGACTCACTGGTAAACTCTATCTAACATCTAAACAACCAAAGCATCCAAAGACAGGTCAGTAAATTAAGGAGATGAGGTACATATACATAATGGACTATTCGGCTATGAAAAAAGGTTAACTCTAGCAACTTGTGATGGCATGGACAAAACAGGAGGGGATTATGGTAAGCAAAATAAGTCAGGAGAAACACAAATACCAGATGTTGAGACCTCCTTGGTGCCCTACGGGTTAAGTTGCAGCACTACAACCATGAAGGTCCCCTGGGACCTTCATAGCCAGAGTTTGATCTCCAGCCAGCAGATAACACACATAGCACAGCAAACCTCTCCTGTCTCACCCACTGCTTCCCTCAGCAGTGTATTTCAGTAGATCTGCTTTTATGCTCCCCACATGTTTCTAGTGAATCCTCTCACATACCCACCATACACCTCTGACCTGTATCCCAGTTCTTCTATGCAAAATTAAGTAAAATTTAAAAAAATAATAAAAGCTAGAATGCTTAAGGAAATATTAGATGTTTTCACTCATATATGGATTATAGAGAAACAAAACAAAGAATTAGACAAAATCAAGCAATAGCCAAAATTCTTCTGATTAAAAGGAAGAATTACGGCCCTCCCTGGTGGCGCAGCGGGTTGAAGCACAGCACTGAGAATCTAAAACCGCTTCCGCATGGGTTCGATTCCCGCCTGCCCTGGAGGTGACCACATGGCGTGGCAGACCTCTCCTGGCCCACCCGCTGCTCCCCTCAGCAGTGTACTTCATCGATCTGCCTGTTCTGTTCCCCACTCTGTCTCTGGTGAAGCCTCTCGCCGCCCCTGGGCTTCTGGCCTGTACCCCAGTTCTGTATGTACAAATAAATAAATCTTTAAAAAAAAAAAAAAAGGAAGAATTACTTCAAATTAAAGTACAAAGCCATGATAATAAAAACAGCATGACACTGAAACAAAAACAGACACACAGACCAATGGAATCAAGTTGAAAGCCCAGAAATAAAATCACACACATTTGGACAACTAATCTAGATGATAAAAGAGTAAAGTATATACAGTGGAACAAAGAAATTCTCTTCAATAAATGGTGTTGCAAAAATTGGACTGATACAAAAGAATGAAACTAGACTGTTACCTCCCTCACACTATACAAAAAAAATCAACTCAAAATGAATAAAAGACTTGGATGTAAATTTGAAAGCATAAATATATAGAAAGTATAGGCAAACACTCCACAGCATAAATTTCAGAAACATCATTGAGGTTTCATCTCCAGAAGCAGAGAAAACAATATAAACATCAAAAAGTGTATAGCAAAAGAGACAGTAACCAAAATAGACACTCTACTGCATTGTTGTGTCAAGCAACACAACACTGATAAAGAAACAGGAGTCATGGTGCAGGCTACATAAAGAAGGATGATGATGAAGAGCAAGATCCTGGCCTTTTTATTGATAAAATAATCATACAGCATCAGTTATGTAGGATAGGAGGACAAGGAAAAAAGATGAATGAAACTAAAAAATATGTTTTTGTCATCTAGGACTTTGGGGGCGGGGGGTCATCAGCCTCCTGACCAGATAATTCTTAATCTGCTTTGCGGTCAAATGTAATTGAAACTACCCTGGACCCCAGCTCATGGTTCTAATCAACAAGGCTTCCACTGATCAGGTTCTGGGATCCCTTGTCATACATTGGTCCTTGGCCCCCCAGTCATCCCTAGTCATACATCATGATGCATACCTTTCCCATGGTGATCAAGGATTTCTGCTCTTAACTGATTTGAAAAGCACCTTGTAAAGGTTTAGCTATCAATGACTGACTGGGAAGTTATGACCTTGTACTGGGATACAGAACTGAAGGTAACAATAATAATGGCTGAACAGGTCACTTATGATTAGCAGACCCACACTAACTGAAAGAAAATATTTGCACACCATACATCTGATAAGGGACTGATATTGAAGATCTACAAAGAACTTATACAATTCAACAAAAACAAAGCAAGCAACCCAATTAAAAAAATAGGAAAAAGAGATACACACAGATCCAAAGAAATGCAAATGGCCCACAGGCATATGAAAAAAAATGTCCATCATGACTATTATGGAAATGTAAATCACAGGCACAAAACACACCTGTGAGAATGGCCCATATTTAAGTAGAAAGAAAGAAACAAGTTCTGAAGATGATGTGGAGAAAAAGAACCCCCTTACATCGCTAGTGGGAATGTAAACTGGTCCAACCACTATTGAAAGCTATGTCAGTTTCCTTAAAACATGAAAAATAGATCTGTCCTATGACCCATCTATTCCATTCCAAGGAATCTACCCAAAGAACACAAAAACACTAACTCAAAAGGAAACTTCCACTCTTGTGTTTAACGCAGCACTATTCATAATATCCAAGATGGGAACAAACTAATTGCCCCAAGCAGAAGAGTGAATCAAGGAGATGTGGTTTATAAACACAATGGAATACTACACATTGATAAAAAACAATCTCACACCATTTGCAGCAACATGGATAGAGCTGGAAGGGATTATGCTAAGCAAAAACATAAATATCAGTTTCACTTATACATGGAATACAGAGAACTCAAACAGTTAAAGGAAGACAAACTTTTAAAGTTGATCATAGATACAAGGCATCCAGAAGTGATTGTGGGGGTGGGGGGAGGGTAAAAACAGACAGGAGAAGGCAATGGTGATCGAATTTAGGTATTTTGGTGGTGTGAGAGCTATGATGACCACATCAGAGAAGAGAAATCCTATACTACCCCAAATTAACAGTGGTGTAACAAAAAAGTATTTTATTTAAAAACAAACTATTTAAAATAAGGTAAACTATAACCATCTGTGTTGTTTTGAATAGAATAATAATTAGTACTCTCATATTCTCTTAGGTAAGCAAAATAATTTATAAGCATGACTAGTAGCTTTTTACATTTGAAATTAAGCTACTGTTTCCTTCAAAGATTGATAAAATCACATTATAATCACTATAATAAAATAATTTCAATGTGATTCATAATCCTGATGTCTATTTAAGGGTCAATCATAAAAAGAAAAATTGTAACTAAGCAAATTTAAATTATCCTAATGTTTAATAAATCATATTGCTATTTTTGAAAAACCATGAAACCCCTACTTGATGTGACAAAAAATGTCAAGGATTATTTTATGATGTATTTCATTACAAAGAAATACTGCTATTTCCCTGATTAGAGAAGAAATAATGTTCCTACCATAAGTTAATACTTTTGAGATTCAAGAAGCCTAGTTATAGCTCATTAGTCTTATATTTGGGTTATATTTGGGAGGGGAAAACAGTCTTATACTTGTTGTGAAAAAGTTCAACATTTGATCTCTACAAGCCAAGACAGTTCGTGAAGAAGGAATAATAACAACTGGATTCATTTGACTTTATACCTGGTCTCTTAGGAATAGCTCAGGAGGAAAAAATTCCTTTCTCTCTATCTGTTCCCACAGGGAAATGATGTGTTTAGAAACTGGAGTAAGTCGGGAGTGTGTCTAATGAGCAGATATATGAAGTAGATGCAGTAGGTATACGAGCAGTAAACACAGTTACTCCTGAAGTCCATGAGCTTGATCAACCTTGAGTCGGAGGAGACACGATGTCTGCATTTGAATTTCTAGGTCTGGTTTAAGAACCAAAGGCTTTGCTTCTACTTGCTGTCCTGTCCTGAAACAGTTCCAGTCTCTATCGATAATCACCCAGGGAAAATATTTGACTTCTCCATGTTGACCCCATGCAGGTGAGTCTGAGAACCCAGTAGATACTTCACAAAAGGGTCTGAAAGAATGGAGGAAGAAAGATTACTGTTGTTTGCTTGAATAACAAATTGATTTATAATCAATTTATTAAATACATTAAAAAGAAATTTCTGTTGACCTCAGCACTACAAAAATGCTGTTGAATATTAATTCATTTAGTCAGCCTAAAGAAGGAATAAAAATTCATTTAGTCAGCCTAAAGAAGGAATAGATTTGCCAGTAAAATTTGAACATATCCAAGGAATTTTACAGTTAAGAATATGAAAATAGAGTATTTTGTGAGGTTTTTGAAGTATGGACATTAAAAAAATTAAAGATGGGGTCTACTTGATCATGCTCTGTATTTATTAGAAAGACTGAGCTCAGTAGAAGTAGCTATTACCTTGCAACTGTGTTCTTGAGACGTAGGTTTTATATGTTCTCCCATGTTGAGTATTCCCATGAAAAAGTAACCTTTTCATTTAATAAACAAACAGGGTTAGTCTTTTATTACCTGGGAGACTGAGTATAATTTTGGCCTTGCACATGATTGACCATCACTATTGCAAAGCATCTATATAAGTAAGCATTTTTCTTTGTACACTTGGGCCTGCAAGTTTTTATCCCTATTTTTGCCTATCAAACAAAAAAATTGCAACCTTTAAACAAAATTTATGGTTGCTATTGTTTCTTTTATTATGTGCAGATTTTTTAAGTTTGTGTAAAAGTATAAATTTAGTGGCCAGATCAATTTAGTTGATTATATTTTGTCCCCCTACTCATTGCCTTGTAAACATCAAAGTTATTCTGTATTCTTAGTAGCAATAAATTGTCTTTTATATGCATTGATCTCTAACTGTACATATATTTTTCCTTATGTTATCTTCTGCCTTTTGTGATTAGATCTATTTTCTTAAAAGCAAACACCTCTCACCATTTTTTAAAAAGGCTTATTTATTTATGCATACAGAACTGGGGTACAAGTCAAAGGTACAGAGGCTGTGAGAGGCTTCCCAGAGACAGAGTGGGGAGCAGAACAGGCATTATGACAAATTACACTGCTGAGGGGAGCAGTAGGCGGGTCAGGAGAGGTCTGCCTTGCTATGTGGATCACCTCCAGGGTGAGGATCGAACTAGTACTGAAGTGACTGTGGCTAGCTTGCAGAGCTACGTCCTAACGTACCAGCAGGGAGGGCCCCCTCTCACCATTTTGTGGCATACATTCTTTTGCATTCGGCAGATTGCTTATATCTTTCTATTCATTCATTCATTATTTTTACATCATTCTTCATTTTGTGCATTTTTTCATCTCAGTGGTAATCCCCATGGGCTTCCCACTACCAATTCACCCTTGTGCCATCACCATAGTCCAGTGCACTCTTCCCACCCCAGTTCCAATCCCATTTGCCTCTCCACCCCCATAAAAGGTCTCTGGTTTATAGTCATTCATTGTTTTCATTTTTCCTCTATTAAATTTATCTCTCTCTTTTTGTCCCTGCACCCCTCCCCCCATCCCTTATGCTCCTGCTATGAGTGAAACCACCCGGTATTTTTCTTTTTCTTTCTGGCTTATTTCACTAAGATTGTTTATATCTTTCTAATAATCATGTTTTATGTTTGTATAGGATGAAATTACAATTTTAGACATTACTTCCACCAATATTTTTATTTATTTTTAAGTTTTATTTATTTATTTTTGCATAGAAGACTCGGTTGTAGCCAGATATGCAGTAGGAGGGGTTAGTGATGAGAGGATTCACCAGAAACAGAGTGGGAAGCAGGACAGACAGATTTCCTGACATACACTGCTGAGGGGAGCAGCGGCAGATGCAGGAGAGATCTGCTGCATCATGTGGGTCAGCTCCCTAGCCAGGGATCGAACTCTGGCTATCTAATTGGCCCTTGGTGGTGGTAGAGATGAGACAAGGCCCCCTCCGATATTTTTAGACATATATTTCTGTTCCTTTTTTCTGACTTTTGCCTATTTCAATTTACCTATTTTGCCTGTCTCATTTTGACTTAAAGATTATTTTTGTAGGAAGTATTTTTTACAATTCCCAGAGGAAATGACTCCAGGCAGCTTGAGAAAGGAGATGGAATTTGAGAGAGGAGGTTTGAATAACTCTAGTGGATCAGGTGGGGAGACTTGAAGCAGAACAAAGCGGGTACATAAAGGCTCTGAGCCCTGAAGCCTTGTGGTCAGGACTGCAAGTCGTTTGTGGACAGTTTGTGGCAAGTCCAGTATTTGTTACGTCAGTATGAGTAAGCACAGGGCAGTGTGAGCTAATGCTGATAGTTCAGGCAGAGAGAGTTCACGCTCCTCTTTGAGTTATGACTTTTTTTTTTTTTGAGAATTTTGACTTTATTCTCTAGTGGGATTTCCTGAGAGAAGGGGAGAGCATTAAGACAGTGTATTGGACAATTAGATTTTTACTCTAGCAACATTTTTCTAGGTAAACTTGATTAGGGCTACAGGCATGCCCACTGTCCACTGTTCTTTTTTTTTTTTTTTTCCTGGATCTTGACATTGTGTTAAAATGTTATTACCTTTACAAATGTATGCCTGACAGTTCTGAGATTTGGTGACTGTTCAAAGAGATGACAATTTCCTGGGTCAATTTTTTTTTTTTAAAAAAAGCCTGTCCTTCAGAGGAGGCTGTAAAATAATATTCTTCCACCTGTTCTTAGGTGAAAAGATAACAGCAACACTGAAATAAGTGTGTGGAATTTTGGAGAGAGAGGTGAGGGAAGCGAAGGAAATATTTTGGAGAAAAAAGGGGAATAAATGAGCCAAATTTCACTAGTGATAACCAGTTGTTTGCTCATAAAAAATAAACATGCCAGCTTTAAATATATATGTATATGTTGGTTAAATATGATTTCAACTTCAGCTTACAGGTACTGCCACACCCTATTTGGGTGAAGGTATTATTATTTAGCCTGGCTAAGTGCTAAATTGTTGGCCTTCAAGTTGAAACAGCAGGTATGTGTATACTGATTTCAGAATCCAAGTATCTGCTTACAAAAGTTTTGCATTTTATGTAATATAGAAGTCTTTTTTTTTTTTTAAAGATTCATTTGTACATACAGAACTGGGGTACAGGCCAGAGGCTCAGGGGTGGCGAGAGGCTTCACCAGAGACAGAGTGGGGAGCAGAACAGGCAGATCGACGAAGTACACTGCTGAGGGGAGCAGCGGGCGGGTCAGGAGAGGTCTGCCACGCCATCTGGTCACCTCTGGGGCAGGCAGGAATCGAACTCATGCGGAAGAGGCTTTAGCTTCTCAGTGCAGTGCTCTAATCTGCTGCGCCACCAGGGAGGGCCCTATAGAAGTCTTTTATCAGATAATTTAAGTTATCCCACCTTTGCTATATTTTGTATATTTCTTTTAGTGAGCCATGGGTTTATTCCTGTTGCTTAATTGTTCTCATGAGATAATAAACCAGATGTCTTGATATTATAAAGTTATCACGCTTTGATCATTTGAACAAACAGGGTTTTGCCATTTTGGTGCTTACATCAGGCATCTGGAGGATACAGCTGGTGCTGGAAGGCTGCCAGAACCAGGGAACATTATTCTCATAGTCTCTCAATGAGCTCCTGAGCTTATTAGATTTATTTCTACCATTGTGTCCTTTCTTCCCTTTTCTATCAGTTTTCTGAACTTAATTTTTTCAAACAAGATGTACTTTTTATAAGTTGGCAATGACTATTTTTTGTTAAGTAAATCTGTCTTTTTTTAAAAAAAAAAGATTATAATAGTTTATTCTTACATCATTTTGTGCCTTTTTCCATCTCAGTTGTAATTCCTGTGGGCCTCCCATCATCAAATCACCAGTGTGCCATAACCATAGTCCTGTGTACTACCCCTCGCCCCAACTCTCCCCTCCACCCCCATAAAATGTATCTGGTATATAGTTGTTATTATCATTTTCTCTCCTTCTCCATTTTACTCCTGATATGAGTGAAACCATCCGGTATTTTTTTTTTCTTTCTGGAAAATTTCACTAAGCATCATCCCTTCCAGCTTCATCCATGTTGCTGCAAAAGTCCTGTGTTTATCCTTTTTGATTGCTGAGTAATATTCCCTTGTATGTATGTTACCACATCTTTTTTAATCCAGTCATCTACTTTTGGGCATTTGGTTTGTTTCCATGACTTACCAATTATAAATAAAGCAGCAATAAACATGGGATGCAGGTGTCTTTTTGAAACAGTGTTAGTGTCTTTTGGGTAGAGACTTAGGAGCGAGATTGCTGGGTCATATGGAAGCTCCATTTTTAGTAGTTTGAGAAACCTCCAAACAGTTTTACATAGTGGTTGTACTCATTTGCATTCCCAAAAGCAGTGCAGGAGAGTTCCTTTTTCTCCACATCCTTGCCAACATTTGTTGTTGCTATTTGTTTTAAGAGGTACCATTCTCACTGGGTGAGGTGGTATCTCATTGTGGTTTTAATTTTCATCTCCCTTATTACAATTGATGTTGAACATTTTTTCATATGCTTGTTGGGTCATCTGCATTTCCTCTTTGGAGAAGTGTCTTTTTACTCTTCTGCCCATTTTTTGATGGGGTTGTTTACTTCATTTTTGTTGAGTTTCATCAGTTCTCCGTATATTTTTGTGATCAGTCCTTTATCGCTAC
>NW_004567126.1:1745337-1746571 GCF_000260355.1 Condylura cristata | reverse complement strand
TTTCCTAATGGTGTCAGATAGCTCTTGAAGCGTTTCTTCATTCTTTTTCCTTTTTACTTCTCTTTCTTTTTCTTTTTTAATTCTCTTTGTTTCTGTGTCTTCGAGTGGATATTCATTTTTTAATGAAAAATACAAATTGCAAAACTTTGCTGTGTTTGTAATACCCATTTTAAGGAAAACTAAATGCTATTTTTCATGTCTTGGTAGTCTCCTTCATGATATGGAGCCAAGGAATGATACACGAATTTCAGAATTTCTTCTTCTGGGATTATCAAAGGATCCAGAACTGCAGCCCCTCCTATTTGGCCTTTTCCTCTCCATGTACCTGATCACTGTATTTGGAAACCTGCTCATCATCCTGGCCGTCAGCCTAGACCCCCACCTCCACACGCCCATGTACTTCTTCCTCTCCAACCTGTCCTTGGTTGACATCTGCTTCACCTCCACCACCATCCCCAAGATGCTGCAGAACATCGGGACACAGAGTAAAGTAATAACCTATAATGGTTGTATCACCCAGATATACTTCTTCCTGCTCTTTGCTGGATTAGACAACTCTCTCCTGGCTGTGATGGCCTATGACCGCTTCATGGCCATCTGCCATCCCTTGCAGTACATGATCATCATGAAGCCCTGGAACTGTGGACTGTTGGTTTTGGTGTCCTGGATCATGAGTATCCTGAATTCCTTGCTACAAAGTTTAATGGTAATGTGGCTGTCATTTTGCACACACTTGGAAATTCCTCACTTTTTTTGTGAAATCAAACAGGTGGTCCAACTTGCTTGTTCTGATACCTTTTTTAATGACCTGGTGATGTATTTTGCAGCTGGGTTGCTAGGTGGTGTCTCCCTTTCTGGTATCCTTTACTCATATTTTAAGATAGTTTCCTCCATACATGGAATCTCATCAACTAAAAAGAAGTATAAAGCATTTTCCACCTGTGCCTCTCACCTCTCAGTTGTCTCCTTATTCTATTGTACAGTCCTAGGAGTGTACTTTAGCTCTGCTGCTACTTACAGCTCACACTCCAGTGCAATAGCCTCGGTGATGTATACTGTGGTCACACCCATGTTGAACCCCTTCATCTACAGTCTGAGGAACAAAGACATAAAGAGGGCCCTGAAAAAAATCATTGGGATGGTAGTTATGTAAAAGACCTGTGGTCCTGGGACTGAAGAGATAGCCTAGATTTCAAGACTCAATAAGAAAAACAAGGCAATTAAAAAAATAGAA
>NW_004567126.1:1709274-1740722 GCF_000260355.1 Condylura cristata | reverse complement strand
TGTTGTCTTTGTTTGGTTTTGGTATTAGAGTAACATTGGTCTCATAAAATGTGCTCGAAACTATTCCTTTTCTCTAAGTTGTTTGAAAGAGCACGAGGAGGCTGTGTAGCTGAGGCCCTGCAGCATGGATGGCTGGGCAAAAGAGTACAACATGGTGGGTTGCTGCCTGCCTGAGCCCATCCCTCAGGCTCCAGCCAGGTTTGTCCAATCAGGAGGTAACTAGGGTGGGAGACACTACCAGTGGGTATGAAGAAGCACAGATGTGATCCTCAATTATATCTTGGGGCCTCCATCGCAGCTAGACTCCTAGCACTCTGTATCTGATCTTGGAGAGAAGGAAGAAGCCTTAGTAACTGGTCTCTGAAGAAAGAGAAGCTGAAAAGTTTTGCAGGGACCAGGAGGCCGGGCCTGATTTCACCTTTTGGTGCTGCTTCCTTTGCTGTTGTCTGTGGCAGTGTGTGATGCTGCACATCCAGAGCTGCAGGCTGTGGCTGTGGGCGCCTCTGGCATCTGTCATGTGCTCCAGGCCCTTGTTGAGTGGGCAGTGCCATCCTGGAGGAATGGCCCCTTGTTTGGGACTTCTGAACACTAGACTCTATCTAAGTTGAGATAGCTTGTCACTTGTGGCCTTAGTAACGCTTCATTTCCCCTGTTTGTTAAACCCCATTATTGTTGTTTCCTGGACCTGAATGGTCTTGCAATTGTGCGCGTGTGGGTGAAAAATCCACAGGTGGTGCCCTGTCCTCTGTTGGGACTTTCCTTGGATGGCCATATAGTACCCATATAGCCTTATTTTAGATACTTATTGATTCATTTTTGAAAGTTTGGTAAAACTTACTTCTGAAGCCATCTGGTCTTAAATTCTGTTTTTTGTTGTTGTTGTTTGTTTTTTAGAGAGAGTTTTGACTTCTACTTCAATTTCCTGCTATGATTGGTTTGTTCAGGAAGGTGAAAAAACAAAACAAAACACTGAACTACCTTAAAAAAATTAGACTTAATGCAAGGCAGAAAGCAGTAAAACTTTCACAATTCTAAGACAAGAATAATGAAACCGATGAGAGGGAAGAAACAAACTTTTTATAAAAGAACCGCAATAAGGTTAACATCAGACTGCTCTGAAGAAACATTATAGGCAAGAAGAGAAAGGAGTGACATATTCAAAATACTCCAAGACAAACTGCCAGTCAATAACTTTATCCTGCAAAGCTCTTCTTTAAATGTGAGGGAAGTAAAGGCCTCTTCAGACAAATAGAAACTTAAGGAATTTACAACCACAAAAACTCCCCCACAAGAAATATTAAAAAAAAAAAAAGCTTTAGGAATTAAACCAAAGAGAGGAACAAACACAAAAACACAAAGAACTTAATAAGGAAATAAACTGAACCACAAAATTATGGACAAAGTAGTACTAACAGATTTTAATATTCAATAATCACTCTAAACATCAATATTCTGAATTCATCTATAAAAACTATCGAGACAAATGATAACAAGGGCACACCTTTCAGAACTTAAGAGACTCAGCAAAAGTATTACTGTTAGGGAAAAAAATATAACAGTGCAGACCCATAAAAACAAAAAAACAAAAAAACGATGAGCCCTAGAAACTAGAAAACAAGAAATAAAAAATCCAAAACCCAGTAAAAGGAAGGACTTAATAAAAGTAAGAGAAGATACAAATGAAGTAGAAATAAAAAAAAGATATTTTAAAATATTAATGACACAAAAAAACTGTTCCTTTCAAAAATGAAACTAAATTCTTGCTAATATTACCAAGAAAAAGGAGAAAACTCAAAGGTCAAAAATGAAAGAGAAGTACAATAGACACTGTAAAAATCTAGATACAGTATGAGATTACTATTAACATTTATATGCAAACAAGAAGAGATGGACAATTTCTTAGAATTATACAATCATCCAAATTAAATCCAAAGCTAAATAGGGATGAAATAAAAAAGCTGAACAAACCAATCACAGCAAAAGATTGAGCAAAATTCAAAACTCTCCCAAAAAGACAGAAGTTCAGAACCAGATGGCTTCGCAACTGAGAGATAAGATGTAGAGGCGGAAGATGCAGTATTTTCCCTGAGCTGATGAGATTCCACTGAGAAGAAAACCATTTCAGAGTAGCAATAAAGGTTACCTACAAGAGGACCAGCTGCCAGAAGAACTACTGCAAGCTGCATCACTATATCACTGAGAAAGTTATCAAAACAGACAAGTTGGATCATTTGTTGGATTTACAGAATGAGGGACTGCTAAATTTATACAATATGATAACCTCAGCACCAATAGGTTTCTAACCAAGAATGCAAGGCACTGATGATCCAGGACACTAGAAACAGCAGTCTGCAGAGGGAGGGACTCATGATGTCATGTAGTGTGAGGGGGTGGGCAGTACAGGTTGGGGGGTTGGGGGAGGGGTCTAGGAGGTGGTGTGACAGCTAATCATGAACTGTTCTTAGGTCTCCACAATCAAGAGAATGTCATCTAACACTAAAAAGAATAAAATATATCTGCGTGATGCAGCCATTATGGGTTGTAATACTGGGGTGTATCTGTACATTCAACAATGTCTTTGAATAGTGGTGGAAGTGAAACATGTCTACAAAGGACAGGTCAGAGAGAAAGGACACATGGGTGTATGGTGGGAGTCTGAGTGGGGGCCAGGATGATTAGCAGATTTCCACATGCAGTGACCATGAACATGGTGAGGAAAAGTCTTAATATGAAAGGCTGTCGTTCTTGTTTCTGTGTTAATCCCAGAAGAAATTCTGAAATTTGTAGATGTACAGAATTTGAAAGTGGTGAGAGAAAGAAAACTAAAAAAAGGAAATGAAATGCTCACCTAAGTGTGGAGTGCAGGCCAGAGAAAGTTTTCCATAGCCTATGACTTGTACATAGGGATTTTTTTTTATGTCATTCTTCATTTTTTTTCAATGTATGCTTTCTCATCTCAGGTATAGTGTCTGTGGAATTCCTGCCAATTCACCTGTGTCCCATCATCATCCCTTGTGCTCATCCCCTCCCACCCCATTTTGACCTTACTCCCTCTTCCTCCCCCCCCCTGGTTTATAGTTGCCTGTTGATTTTTATTTTTACTTTATTATCCTCCTCTAAGTGAAACTACATGGCATTTTTCTTTTTCTTTCTGGCTTATTTTACTGAGCATGATCCCTTCCAGCTCCATCCATGTTGCTGTGAATGGCATGAGTTTATCTTTTTTGATTGCTGAGTAATATCCTTGTATATATAAACCACATCTTGATACAGTCATCTATTTTTGGATATTTGGGTTTATTTATTTATTGTAAAAAGTGCTTTAATAAACAGGGGTCCTTTTGAATTAATGTTTTTGTGTCCTTTGGGTAGATTCCTGGGAGTGGAATTGCTGGATCCTATGGAAACTCCATTTTTAGCAGTTTGAGGAACCTCCAAACGCCTTTCCATAGTGGTTGAACCAGTTTGCATTCCCACTAGCAGTGCAGGAGAGTTCCTATCTCTCCACATTCTCACCAACATTTGTTGTTGCTAGTTGTTTTAGTATGTGTCATTCTCACTGGGGTGAGAATTTAACTCATTATGGTTTTCACTTGCACTTCCCTGATTACAAATGATGTTGAACATCTTTACATATGCCTGTTGGCCATTTTCATGGATCTTTGTGATCAGTCCCTTGTGATAAGTAGTGATACACAGGGATTTTTTAACTCAATATTGTCTATTAAATGTCATGTCAAATAAAAAAACACAAAAGAAAATACCAGATTTCATCATATGTAGGAAGGGTACTTACCAAATTATTTCACAATTCCTTTGTTTAATCAATGACTGTGTGAATGCACATGTAAGTGTGTGTGTACACTTTTATGTGCACATGTGCTGTATCACAAAATAAACTTATGTAGGACATGCCAATCAAGTAAATAATAGTTGAAAAGGCCACTTCTTGCTTCACTTCTTATTTCCTGCTAAGGGAGTAGTATGAATGAAGAGTTTAACAGAAGAGCCAGCTTGCAAAGAGGAGAGACAGCTAGCTGAAGGTCAAGCTAGTTTCAATAAAGTGAATATTTAAAATATAAAAATATAAAGTTTGTTGCAAAGGAACTATATCAAATGTAAGTATAATAAATGCATGGACTTGTTTATATATAATTCAAGAAAGTGCACAACCGATTTAGTGGTTTTGGTCATATATGTGTAAAATAATTTAATCTACCTGAGTCTCAGTTTCTTTCTTTTGGACAAAATAATAAATCTAAATCAGATGGATGATATGAGGAATAAACAAAATATATTGATGTTTGAGTCTAAAATCTCATGGATAAGAAGTATATGTATGCGGGGATGTATTTGTATTTTTGCATGATTTTTATTAAATACATAAACATACACACCTGTATGTGCATAAGGACTCATTAACATTGCCATACTTCACTTTATGCTCTAATAAATCATTTTAAAGAAAAAATTCTAATAATGTATGACTCAAGGGAGGCTTTAGAGCATCACCAACTGAGTTACATTTTATCAGGAGTTTGAGACACATCTTCTAACTGGGAAGGAAATGTTATTTATGAATCACCCAGGGACTTATTCATTGCTTTGGAATCTCTGGGCCCACCAGAGCCTGGTGAACCAGAAGCTGCTTGGGTCTAGCACATTTGTTGAATCACATGAGCATTGAAGATACGAGGAGGGAAAGACATTCTCGTGTTGGGACAGATAATCATTTGTATTGGGTTCTTTCACATGCTCTGTTGGTGTTTAACAATATCCTTAAAACATTGCCAAATATCCCAAGATCTGTGGTTGGGAATCACTGGAACTGAATTTGAAAACAAGAGTCAACCTGGCTGAATTCCAATCAGTTTATAACTTTAGGCAAATCATTAAGCACCTCCAAGACCTCCCCCCACCCACCCCCCTTTTTTTTTAAGATTTATTTGTGCATACAGAACAGGGGTACAGGCCAAAGGCTCAGGGGGCAGTGAGAGACTTCATCAGAGACAGAGTGGGGAGCAGAACAGGCAGATCAATGAAGTACACTGCTGAGGGGAGCAGCAGGTGGGTCAGGAGAGGTCTGCCACGCCATGCGGTCACCTCCGGGGCAGGTGGGAATCGAACTCAGGCTGAAGCGGCTTTAGATTCTCAGTGCTGTGCTTTAGCCCTCTGCGCACCAGGGAGGGCCCGCCACCCCCCCTTTTTTTTTTTAAACAGAAAATGAACTTCATTATAGCACCACCTCAAAGAATGGACTTCTATATAAAATTAAATTATATAATTCTTAGAAGGTCTAAGTTAATATTACAGTACCTAATATATAGATTTATATCAATGTTATGCCTATATTATAATTGACATTAGATAATGAGGGTCTAAATTACAGCTCTTAACTTGTAACAGTTGTTTGAAATTCCTAGTTATTTTGGCAAATGTATCATGAAGTCAGTGTATCTTGCAAGGTTGTATATTCAAAGGAGCAAATTTCTCTCTCTTGTTGAAGATGGAATTGCAATTTCCTGGTGATGTTATGGCCGTCTCCTTCCACAAATCAATGCTTTGAGTTCCAAAGACCTTGTTCTGACAGGATCCTTAGTCTTAAACTTTGTAAGAACCTTTAACTCTGGGATATAATCAGTTAGACCACTTTTAGAAAGATTAGACCACTGGAAGGGATGTGAGTTTGTGGAGAACAATAAAAACTGTATTTAATTGACTTCAAATGTGGTCTTTGGGGATCAACAATCATTGGGAAAATTTCCTTTCTGTCTAGAACGGTGACCCACAGGGAAATCATGAACCTAGTAGTAAGAGTAGCAAGAGGGAAATGTAGATAATGAGCATATATAGGCAACTGTCGCCTACCGTGCGTGCAATTTCTGTTTCTACACCCTCTGGTGAACAGGACATGGCTGATTTGATGCCTGAATCTGGTTCAGGGCCATTGTTTCTTGCCTAGGACCACAGTTTCAGTCTCCGTCATTAACCAGCCTGGGAGGAATTAGCCTTTCGCCAGAGAACTTCCTCACAGACCTTTCCAGATGAGCCTGAGAGTCAGGTGGGTTTGTCAGGAAAAATCCAGGGAGACAGATGCCAAGAACTTTTTTACCTTATATCACCTGAGACACCCACCAGTCTACGCTAGAGACAAGAAATCACTGTCATTTTTTTGCTGGTTAATTATCGTGTCTTCATAATGCAAAATAGAAGCTTGAGTCAATTTTAGAATGTTTTGTCAACTCAAAAAGAAACTTCCTATCCTTTTGCTGTCCCTTTTACCTTCATCCCTGTCCTTGAGGCACTGAGAAAACACTTATTTTGTGTCTCTTGATTTCCCAATTTTTGATATTTCATATGAATAAGATAATAGAATATATAGCCCATTGTGATTAGTTTCTTTCACTTATTATTTCCAAGGTTCCTCTAGATTATAGTACACACTACTGTTTCTTTTCCTTTTAGAAACAAATAACATTTCATTCTATTATTATCTCATTTCACTTGTCCATTTATCCACTGATGGACTTTTGGGTTGTTTGTATCTTTTGTCAATGGTGAGAAGTGCTGCTATCTGTATTTGTTACCATTTTGTAGGAGCTATCTTTTTTATTTTTTTGGGTATATTCTCTTGAGTTCAGTTGCTGGGCTGTGTGGTGATGAGGCTTAATCATTTAAGGGACTGCCTGTTTTCCAATGTGCTTGCATCATTTTGCTTTCCCACTGGCAGTGAATGGGCTCTGAATTCTCCACATCCTCTCCAACACCAGTTAATACCTGTTTTTTTAAATTCTAGCCATCTTTGTTGTTGTTGTTTGTTTTGTTGTGTTTTAGATTTACTTATTTATGCATACAGGACTGGGTACAGGCCAGAGTTGCAGAGGCAGTGAGAGGATTCACCACAGGCAGATGGGGAGCAGAATAGGCAGGTCTACGAAGTACACTTCCGAGGGGAGCAGAGGGCTAGACAGGAGAGGTCTCCGGTACCATGTGGATCACCTCTGGGGCTGGGGATTGAACTCGCACTGAAGCGGCTGCAGCCAGCTTGCAGTGCTGCATCCTAACTCATTGCACTACCAGGGAGGGTCAATTCTTGCCATCTTACTGGGTGTAAAGTGTACCTTAATATTCTTTTGCTTTTCATTTTCCTAGTTGCTGTGGTATTAAATACCTTTTCATGGGCTTGCTGCCAAATTATGCATCTTCTATCAGGAAATATTTATTCAGATCCTTTCCTCATTTTATAATTGGACTATTTGTCTTTTTATATTAAATTGTAAATAAAAATGAAATGTCTAATCAAATTACATAATTTGTAATATTTACCCACATTCTGTGGGACATCTTACTTTCTTAGTGGTTTATTTTAAAACACAAATTATCCATTTTTTTCTTTTGTTGCTCATGCTCTTGTTACTGTATTTCATGTTTGTTTGTTTTTTTTTAAAGATTTATTAACTGGGGTACAGGCCAGAGATGCGGAGGGTGAGAGGATTCACCAGGAACAGAGTGGGGAACAGAACAGGCAGATTGACGAAGCACACTGCTGAGGGGAGCAGCGGGCGGGTCAGGAGAGGTCTGCCACGCCATGTGGATCTCCTTCGGGGCAGGCAGGGATCGAACTCATGCGGAAGTGGCTTAAGCTTCTTAGTGCTGTGCTTTAACCCGCTGCGCCATTGTGCCATCAGGGAGGGCCCTCATGTTTTTTTTTTTTTTTAAGTACATTTTTAAAAATACTTTCTGTACCATGTATTTTAAAAAATAAAAAGCATTTACTGGACTCAGAAGTGCAAATATTGATGACAAGTGACTAAGTGGGAGTCCATTTTGATGAGTCTGAGGAAAGGACAGGAGACTCCATAGTGCTTCCAGTAATTCCTAGCATGTCCAGAGTTCTGCAGCTAAGGAGATTAGTAAAATAGAGCATTAGGTGAAAGATCATGCATTAAAAAATTAAGATATGTTGAATTTGAGCATGTCTTGCTCATCAAAATGATCTAGAACATGGAAGTGGAAATTACCTGGCAGCAACAGTTAATGAGATGAATAGTTCACAATGTCTTTCCTCCTGTTGGGCATTTGCATAAAATTAAGTTCTTTAATAACTCTAATGAAAAATGCTAAAGATGTAATAATATATAAAATTAATTTTGCAATATTTCATTATTGCTGAGCCTGTGTTCATTTGGGCCTCTGGAGCTCTTTAGTTTCTCCACTATAAATTGTGCAGTTCCTTAATTAAAGTTTGAGTTTTAATTATTTTTGATTCCTTATTTTCAAATAAAAGTTGACATTTTCCACCAGCTTTGCTATTTTGAGTTTGATTCTTTTATGTACCTATTAATGTACTGGGGAAGAATATATGACAGTTTATATAGTTCATATTGTTGGTTCTATCATCAGTTATATTGTGTCATCCTCATTACCTTTTAAATGGAGAGAGGTCTTCTGCATTCTTAATATTGGTCCATTTTATCACATCTGTTTTTCATTATTATTACCAGTTTGCATTTTTCTGAGAAGTCTGTTTTTAAAAACAGCACTCATATCCCATCTTGTGCAAGACATTGTTTTAATTCAACTAGTGATTGCCTTTCTATTTGATCAGTATATTTGAAGCTATTTACATTTATGTAGGTTGAAATTATAACTTTTGTGAATGTTTCCTTCACTGATTTTTATAATTTGTATTGTTGTATTTTTCATTTACATATCTTTGCCAATTTAATCAGAATTAAATATCCATATTAACAAGATTAGCTTATTACCTTTTATATTCTCTTTCAGAATTCAATCTCATATTTTTATTCAATTTCATTTAATAGTTTTTTGAAACACTATATTTAACCTGATCTTATTCTACCTACCATTCCTTTTCTTTTATGAATTTTAATTTCTTAAAATGTTTTTATGTAAGTGCACACAGGTATGAAGCAAGAGTTAAGGTCTCTGGATCTTACATTATAATGGCAAAGGGAGAGAACAATGGCGTAGATGTATATATTCTCAGAGAGAAATCTTATGATGACAGGGTAAATATTGTGGCTGGTGCAGAATTTCAGAATATCATCTGGGGAAGACTTTCCATGTAAGAAAATGAATATGACCAAGATAGAGTGAGCCCACTGAGTGCATCTTAAAATATCAAAACCCAATAACCAAGAATAACAAAGAAAAGTGGATCACAATGAGAAATGAGGCAAGTCCAGCCTTACTCATTATGATCATATAAAAACGAATGTGATGAAATAAATTTGTAGTAGAGAAATGCACAACTATCACATAAGAGGCCTGAGGTAGCTACCACAATGACCCAAGTTAAACAATTTGAAGATGCCATGGGTCTGTGGTCTTTCCTTACATTGTTATCTAGCCTGTGTGCACACACATAAATCCTACTCCCTATGCACTCATATACAACTAAAACAATTTAATATGAATCCGTATTGTGTAGGATGTACTCTGATATCCTGTGCCTTTTTGTTTGCTTAATTCTTATAGATCATTGTCTGATACCTATGGGTCTTGATTTCAGAATATGAATATATTTCCCCAGCATGTCCTCCATACCTAAGTTACTGTTTTCCTGCTTCTGCTCTTTGTTTAACCATTGATAATTTCTGTGAGAACACATTTCTTCATGCTTCCTGTGCTAAGCTACTACTCCCAATCAAACCAAATCTCAGTGGAGGGCACAGTGGCAACATGTGTAACATTGCTACATGCTCCTGGATACTTACAGTCTAATGTGAAAAACCACCAAGTTAAATAAAAATTCCACGAAGATGGCCCTATATCTCAAGTATCAGAGGAAGCGGACTTTCCCTGTGGTAATATATATATATATCTCAAGTATCAGAGGAAGCGGACTTTCCCTGTGGTAATATATATATATATATATTTTAAGTTTCATGAAGTCTGAACCAGGGGAGTGAATTTTGAAGATGAAGAGCAAGTAAAAAAAATCCCAAACAGGCAGCTGGAGGGCCTCCAAGCAGAGGAACGCGGGTGTGTAATAATGCTGAGTGTTGAAACAGTGATACCAGGTGAAGCTGCCAGTCAAGTGGAATGTTCTTGAAATTAATGTGGGTGAGGGCAAGGCAGTAGGTGGGTGAATCTGGTAGAAAGGTCACCAGTAGTTGAACCTCATATTTTAAGCCTCAAAATTTTAACTTCATTCTCTACTGGCAGTCACTTGAGGGAGCTTAAGATGGACAGTTCAAAGATTAGCTTCATACCATTGAAAGATCTTTTGGAACAGAGTGATGATTGAGCTGCAGGGATGCCAGTGATGATAAATGGAAGAGATGACAAAGAACTGAAATAAAGCTATGGAATTGGAACCTGTGGGAAGCACAGAAGACATCGATGAGACAAGAAGAAATATTGGCCTCATCAATCACAAGTGCAATGATTCATTTACTAGCAGGAAGGAACTATGTCAAGCTTTTACCATGTGTTGATTAAATCTGTTGGCCAGTCTAGCAGAGTGGATATAGCTATCCCATTCTTATAGGTAGAATTTTAACATATAGATTCATTCAGCTGGCTCTTCAAATTTAAAAAAATAATAGGTGGTGGGTATGAGACTAAAAACTTGATTTTCTGGTTCCAAATATTTTAAAATAAATATAAAGATAAGTCTTTTTCTAAAATCCCCTTTATACTTGTAGGCTGTGTACTAGATGTTATAAATTGTGGATTTATTCCTTTGCCCTTATTTCTGGTGGGATGTTCTTCAGTAGGGTGTCTTGACATGATAAATATATCATCTTCCTTCTTTTAATGCATTGCTTTGTTGTTTTACTAGTTATCTGGTAATCAAGGAGATGTAATTAACACTGGAAGGCTGCCAGACAGAGAAAGCTTTCTCCTCATCACAGTCTCTTAGGGACCATCTGAGTATATTAGATCTTGTTCATACCCTTTATCAACTTAACACCTGATAGAAATTTAAAATTGGAAACAAGTACCTTCCTTGGGGCCTTTTCACTGCCACAAACTTTCCCAGATAATCCTGACTCCTCTGCTCCAAAGTCACCTTGCCTACAAGTCTTGCCTGAATACAAAATAAAAATTATCACCACCATCTCCTTTCACCATTACATATATTTTCTTGTTCTTTATAACACCTGTCATCATCTGGAAAAGTTTGAACTTTTATCTTCCTCCATCATTGGATTATAGAAACTTTTGTTTCTCAGAGCCTATACTATTTGCCTAAAAGATGGTCAGTATCAAATTACAATCTTCAAATACATGAAAATTATTCTCATTAAACATTAGGGATGCATAACCTCTTGGGAAAATCTTCAGAGTACTATAGGATTCCTAATCAAAAACGGCACAGAGGTCCCTTTAAGAGGATCACTCTGATACAAACAATATACATGTTGATATCTTATCTTGAAGGTATACTTATCACTAATTGTATACAAATTAATTGCTGTATTTTTCTCTTTTCTGGCAGTACCTTCTACCACATGGAAACTGACAACAATACACAAACTTCAGCATTTTTTCTCCTCGGATTATCAAAGGAGCCAGAACTGCAGTCTCTCATATTTGGCCTTTTCCTCTCCATGTACCTGATCACTCTCTTTGGAAACCTGCTCATCATCCTGGCCGTCAGCCTAGACCCCCACCTCCACACGCCCATGTACTTCTTCCTCTCCAACCTGTCCTTGGTTGACATCTGCTTCACCTCCACCACCATCCCCAAGATGCTGCAGAACATCCGGACACAGAGCAAAGTAATAACCTTTGAATGCTGTATCACCCAAATGTATTTTTTCATACTCTTTGCAGGATTGGATGACTTCCTTCTGGCTGTGATGGCTTATGACCGCTTTGTGGCCATCTGCCACCCCCTGCACTACACGGTCATCATGAACCCCCGGCTCTGTGGGCTGCTGGTTCTGGTATCCTGGCTCTTGAGTGCCCTGTATTCCTTGTTACAAAGTTTAATGGTGTTGCGACTGTCATTCTGTAAAACATTGGAGATCCCACACTATTTTTGTGAACTCAATCAGGTGGTCCAACTTGCTTGTTCTGACACCCTTGTCTATGACATAGTGATGTACTTTGCAGCTGGGCTGCTGGGTGGTGGTCCCCTTGCTGGAATCCTTTACTCTTACTCTAAGATAGTTTCCTCCATACGTGGAATCTCCTCAGTTCAAGGGAAGTCAAAGGCAATTTCCACCTGTGCCTCACATCTTGTAGTTGTCTTCTTATTTTATTGTACAAGTGTAGGAGTGTACCTCACCTCTGCTGCTTCACACAGCTCACACTCCAGTGCAACGGCCTCAGTGATGTACACTGTGGTCACACCCATGCTGAACCCCTTCATCTACAGTCTGAGGAACAAAGACATAAAGAGGGCCCTGAAGACATTCTTTAGAAAGACAGCTGTAAAAGACCAGTTGTCCTGAGGCTGAAGAAGCATTTGATGCCAAAAACTGTGATTATCTGTCCAGAGTATGATAGCAGCTCTTGTCCTTATTTAATTTCTGGAATTTCCATCCTTTGATTTCAACTTCTTTAAACAATAAGTAAATCATGGGACTAAATTACTCTGATCCATGTGGTTTTTCCTTTTGTACATTTTTATTTCCCTATTTTTTAATCTTGATCATAAAATATTTTAAATATGAATCTCCTTCATAAAATGAGTGAGATTTTTTTGAAAAACAATTTCTTCTATAATGATACATAATTTTTCTTCTAATTTTCCCGACAGAATAGGCTTGAGTGGCTTTATTCATATGGGAAAATACTAAGGTTGGGAACTGTAATTTCATTTGCAGAGAAAACACTGAAGCCACACTTTACAGTTTGGGTCCATCACTCCTTGATGTTTCGTTTCCTTAGCGATTATTTCTGACAATATAGATTTTAACATGCTATTATATCTTATTATAGGTGTTCGGTCTTATTTTGTTACTCAGTTCAGTGTCCAAAATGCCTACCATAATCACTGGCAAAAACTATCAAATGTGCCTCACAGAAGTCTTTATGAAAAGCTAAATTTGAAAAGATTGAATATTATTTTAGTATCAAAGATGTTTCAAATATGAGCAAATAATACTTAAAGTCACACTTTATTATTATGCAAAATATTTATTTTTCATAAAGATTTATTAAATTCAGGACCTGGCCTGTAGACAGCCTGCCCAATCTACTCTTTGAAGTGTGAAATATTGGAGACCATGTGAGAGGGCTTTATATATTTAAGGATTGACTGGTGTAGTTATTACTGAATGACATTCCTGTTTCTTCATGAAAAATTACAATACTGCCTATAAATGTTTCCTCTGCTACTCTAAATAATGTACCTCCCCTTAAATATTTCAATACCAGGCCCTCCCTGGAGGCGCAGTGGGTTAAAGCTGGCTGGCCAGAGAGATGATCCACATAGCATGGCAGACCTCTCCTGGCCCTTCCACTGCTCCCCTCAACAGTATACTTCATCAGTCTGCCTGTTCTGCTCCCCACTCTGTCTCTGGTGAATCCTCTCACCACCCCTGCACCTATGGCTTGTACCCCAGTTCTGCATGCATGCATAAATAAATCTTTATATACTTATATATATATATCAATACCACTAAAGAGACAGTAGACAAAATCAGTACCACTGATTACATAGTTTCTTCATGCTCAGATGTATCCTCAATATCATGATAAAGGGTAACACAAAAGAGAGTTTGAATTTTGCCCAGTCATATGATTCAGGGTCTTTTCTGCACAAACTTGTATGTCCTTCTCATCTTGCAAGTTCACTAAAATGCAACTTCAACACAGCTACTTGCTAATGCAGTTATCTGAAATAAACCTGAATAAGATAATGATCATGAGTGCTGTTCTTCATTAATGTTTTTCATATTAAAACATGCCAGAAATGAGCAGCAACCATAAATTTTAGTCCTTTAGTTGCTGTTGCAGTTAGCTGCTGCTGCATAAATAGGCATCTGTCCCATCTATCCTGAACTTCCAGGTGGAGAGTTCATGGCTAGGAATGTCTGCCATGCTCACTTAGGCGCATGACACATCACTCACAGAGTTCCATACACATTTTTCCCTACTTAAGGCTGAGCCAAATCTGATGATTCTGAGAACGATCACCAAATGCAATTAATGAAGAAACCAGCAGGGAAATTTGAGGGAAAATAAAAGATTAATCTCAGGACCTGGGTTGTAGACAGCCTGCCCAATGGCCAATAGTAAGTCAAGGTTAGAGAGGGAGCACAGACACCTGGGCTGTGTCTTTCTCAAGTCCCAAGGGCAGGATGCTTAGGGCCACACCTAGTCACTCTTTAATTGACTAATTCAAAGTGTAAGAGCAAGAATTAGAACACAGGATGGGAGCTGCAAAGTCAGTCCGAGGCAGTAATCTTGGTTACCCAGGGCTTTCTGAATGAGTGAATATTATGGGAAGAAGTAGCCCAGACCCTTATTTGGGAGTATTGCTAGTAGCTGTGTCATACAGCTGCTAATATTTTTATTCCAGATAGCTGTATTTTGAAAAGGATGTCTCACTATCAGAAGGCTAATGTCAGGGACTTAAACTTTTACTTAAGCAACTTAAAGTGAAGCAAAAATCTTAAATTTAGCACTTAGACTACACATTCCTAAGAACCAAGTACTTTAGCATAATGCATTCATTATCAAATGATGATCAGTTGTTCTGAGCCCTTTGGGGTTTTCAGACACTGTATTCAGCTACCATCACTACACTGTGTTTCTGAGGCTCATTCATGAGGACATATCACCCACCCTAAGTGTGAATTGGTTACCTGTCTTCTAGATCCTACCCTCAGCCATGGTTATTTAAATAATTTCTGAACTACTTAAACAAGTTATTGGAGTATGACTACATCCTATAAAAAATAACGTACACATAGTTAGAAGTAAAATTTGATGAATTAAAGGAGTCATACAACATTAAGATTCCATACAGCATGATTTTATTTATATGTAATTCAAGAAAATATACACCAAACTTAAAGTTATGCTATGTGGATTTTAAAAATAAATTCCCACGAGGCCCTCCCTGGGGGCACAGCGGGTTAAAGCACTGCACTAAGAAGTTAAAGCCACTTCCGCATGAGTTCGATTCCCGCCTGCCCCGGAAGTGACCACATGGTGTGGCAGACCTCTCCTGACCTGCCCGCTGCTCCCCTTAGCAGTGTACTTCGTGGATCTGCCTGTTCTGCTCCCCATTCTGTCTCTGGTGAAGCCTCTCACCGCCCCTGAGCCTCTGGCCTGTACCCCAGTTCTGTATGCACAAATAAATAAATCTTTAAAAAAAAATCCCCACGAGACTCAAAGTAAGATGGGATGACAAACAAATTGATAGATATTGTGAGGAGTCAGTGACATAGGTGGAAATTTATTGTTAGGACTAAGAAAACATCTAAGAGAAAAAGTTCTGTGAGTGTATATTTGTGTACATATTTATCTACCTTTTAAAAAATAATCGCAGCCTTTTTAAAAAAATAATCACAATCATACACATATATGTACACACAGGCTCATTTTTTTATTCCCTTTCTAATGAAGCAGGGAAACTGGACAGAAGTTGGAAGGACTAGAAATGATAAGACTGAATGTTTAAATTAGCATGAACTAAATGATTTAGAAATTTAGACCCAAGAATTTAAGTAGTAGATGTCCTTAATTTTAATATTTTAAAAAGGAATTACTTTTCTTAACTTAATGCCTCAAAGATCTCAAAGCCAGAACCATATTTATATTTAACAATGGAGAGCTCCCTATATCAGCTAATGGAAAAGAACTCCAAATTCACTTAAATTTTATTCTACTTAATGTAGTATTTCAACATAAAAGGTCTTTATCTAGAGGAAGCTAAAAGAACAAAGATTTAAAATTCGTTCAAGTTTGAAAGGCTTAAACTCAGTTTTCTTGAACGAAATTTTTTTTTAAAGATTTATTTATTTATTCATATAGAACTGGGGTACAGGCCAGAGGTGCGGAGGGTGAGAGGATTCACCAGAGACAGAGTGGGGAGCAGAACAGGCAGATCGACAAAGTACACTGCTGAGGGGAGCAGCGGGCAGGTCAGGAGAAGTCTGCCACGCCATGTGGTCACCTCCGGGGCAGGCGGGGATCGAACTCATGCGGAAGTGGCTTAAGCTTCTTAGTGCAGTGCTTTAACCCGCTGCGCCACCAGGGAGGGCCACTTGAACGAAATTTTAATATGTATGTGTGTGTATACGTATATATGTAGTTACTATTACTAACTCATTACTATCCTAGTGGCTTAAACTTAACAAAGGTAATGCCCTGTCATTTCTGGAGAACAGAAGCCTGAAATGTGTTTCACTGGGCTAAAAGAAAGATGTATACAGAATCAGATTCATTTTGGACAATCCCAGGTTAATGTATTTGTTTGTGTTAAATTTTCTAGAAGCTACTTGCATTCCATAAACCACGTCCTTTTCTTCATCTTCAAAACTCAGTAGCATAACATTTTCAAATGCCATTCAGAATCCAATTATTCTTTTCTCCCACATTTAGACAATTGTAATTATATTCACTCTAAATAATAATGATTAATTCTCTTAAGATCAATGAGCAGCAAAATTATTCAGCTTGGTAACTTGATCAATTAATACGGTCCACCAAATAAAAAGAAGACCAAAAAATCTCAATAAGTAGAGAAAAGACAGTTGGCAAGATTCAACATTCATTTATTACAAACAATTCTCAAAAAAAAAATGGTTGTAGAAGACAGGTACAGTAGCATAATAAAGATCATAGATGACAAACCCACGGTTCTCACCATATTCAATGGTGGAAAAAAAACCCGGAAGATTTCCTCTAATCTGGATGCCCAGGCTAGTCACTAGTATTCAATACAGTCCTGGAAATTCTAGTCATATAAATTAGGGAAGAAAAAAAAATTAAAAGCATCTACATGGAAAAGAAAGAAATGAAATGGTCACCATGACATAATACTACCTAAAAAGTCTGAAAGATTAGAGTAAAAACTATTAGAAATACTAAATCCGGCCCTCCTTGGTGGCTGAATGGCTTAAAGCGCAGCACTACAAATCTATCCGAAACCACTTCAGCACGAGTTTGATCCCCAGCCAGGGGGTGACCCACATGGTGTGGCAGACCTCTCCTGACCCACCCTCTGCTCCCCTCAGCAGTGTACTTCATTAATCTGCCACTCTGTCTCTGGTGAATCCTCTCACTGCCCTGCACCTCTGACTTGTACCCCAGTTCTGTGTGCATAAACAACAAATAAATCTTAAAAGAAGAAGAAGGAGGAGGAGGAGGAGGGGAGGGGGAGGGGCAGGAAGGGGGTGGGGAGGAGGAGCGGAAATGGGAGGACGGGAGGAGGGAGGAGGAGGAGCGGCAGGGGGAGGAGGAGAGGAGGGGGAGGAGGAGGAATAATAATAAATTAATTTGGTAAAATTGCAGGTAGGGTACAAGCCTGAGGTGCAGGGGTGGTAAGAGGATTCACCAGAGACAGAGTACGGAACAGAACAGGCAGATTGACAAAGTACACTGCTGAGGGGAGTAGTGGGTGGGTCAGGAGAGGTCTGCCTCACCATGTGGGTCACCTCCTGGGCTGGGGTCAAACCCATGCTGAAGTGGTTTTAGCTTCTTAGTGCTGTGCTTTAACACGCTGCGCCACCATGGAGGGCCTCCATTATTTATTTTTAATGCTACTTTTCTCCCCAATAGTTATATGTACATAGAAAAAAAATTATTTTTCCTTTTCCCCATTTTTTAAGCTTTTCCATTGATTAGATGGATTTATCCCTTAAATCAGTTTCAAGAATTATGAAAAGATATCTTGACCCTTCAAAAAAAAAAGAAAACATTGAAATATTATTTTATTTTGTGTTGGCTTGTGATTCTTATGGTCATAGTCAAGCAGTCGAAATGCAGTCAACAGGCTAGCTAAGCAAAGGTTATTTTAATAACTAAAGTTATTTTAATCAATGGGTTAATCTGTATGGTGAGGATTACAACCATTATACATACCGTGTCATTGTTTGGAAAGAAAGGAATAAAATATAGGGTAATAAACCCAGGAAGCCTATTGAGGAGAGGGAACCCACATTAAAGAAGGCTGTTTAGGGAGGGGCAGGCACCCCCCTTTTTGATCCCAAAGTACAGAGCAATGGTTAGAGATGGACTAGGGGTGAGCCAAAGCGGGGATGATTCTCTAACTAGGGAGGGGAGCAGACTCTCCTCTGTGGGTCCCTGATTAAATCACTGAGGCTTTGTGAACCCCTGTGTCTTATCTGGGAAGTGGATGGTTCTGTGCTTCAGGCCTTAGAGAAGGTGATATAGGGGTGTACAGGAGCTTTTTGTCTCTTCCTGAAGGTTGAAGGTCAGAGCAAGGACACTCAAACGACCTTGAGTTTTGAGGGTTTTCTGGGAGGCAGTGTGACTTCTCACTTTCAGATGAGGTAAGAGGTGAGGCTGCAGGTCCAAGTTCATACAGAAGTGAGGGTGAACCTGGCTTGTAGAATCCAAGCTAACTGGAAGTGAGGAAGCAGGTTACCAAATGACATGTGTCAGGGGCCCACTATCCCAGTCAACAGCCTGAAACGGCTGCGGTGGAAGGAGTATATCCTTACAGACCCTGTCCCTCACCCTCTCAGATATTCCAGAAAAGAGAACAGCAGTGAGGGTATCAGTGTAGGAGGGGTCAGAGGATAGGGCACAATTCTCTCCCAACTGGTGGCATCCATCAGGAGAAGGGATTTTCCTTCTTTAGCACTATTCTGAGGGCCACAGAACCTGAGAATTTTGGCTTCATTCTCCACTAGAGAATTACTGGGAGGAGAGGAGATGTTTAAGTCATGCAAATGAATGACTTTTGTAATATAAAAAGATCTCTGGGCCTTCCCTAGTAGAGCAGCAGGTTAAAGCACAGCACTAAAAAGCTAAAGCCACTTCAACACAAGTTCGATCCCTGCCCTGGAGGTGATCCACATGGTGCAGCAGGTCTCTCCTGACCCACCCGCTGCTCCCCTCAGCATTGTACTTCATCAGTCTGCCTGTTCTGCTCCCCACTCTGTCTCTGGTGAACTCTCACACTGTCCCTGCACCTCTGGCCTGTACCCCAGTTCTGTACACATAAATAAATGAATCTTAAAAAAAAAAAAAAAAGATCTCTCTTGGCAATGTGAATATTGGACCAGAAAATTACCAGTGGTAATAGCTGAAAAAAGTGAGAAAATACTAAATAAAGCTGTGGATGAGGGAACTTTTAAGAGATAGGGAGCAATGAAGACTGTTGAGAAAAAGAAAACATCAGCTTCAAGTCATGGCCAGTGATAACTGTTCATTTACTAACAGAGAGGATCTAGGCTACATTTTCAACAGAACTATGCTTTCAATATGATTTGATATGATCACATTTTTATACAAGTCCATTCTACGAGTTACACTCTTATGAAGTCACCCATTGCAAAATTGTACTTTTTTTGTTTGTTTTATTGAGGTAACTTTGGGTTCTGAAGTTGCATATGAGTTAGAGGTGTAGAATCTCCCTCTTCTTTCCACATCGTGCCCACTACCACCATAGCCTGTTGTGCTCCCGCTCCACTTTGTTCTCTCTTCTCCCTGCTCTTTGGTAGGCTCAGTGCTACAGTCAGATTTCTAGGGTTTGCTCATTCTTTGGCTTTATCTGACCCTGTGTTTTGCTTCTCTATGCTCGATATATAAGTAATTCCATCTGGTATTTATCTTTCTCCCTCTGATTTATTTCACTTAATGTCATCCTCTCCAGTTCTGTTCATGTTGGTGCACATGCAAAGAGTTTGTTATCCTAATTCTCAGAAATTTTATATTATTGTTTTATAGAATGAAAGGGTTAAAATGCCAAAATAGATTATGTTTGCTCATCATCAGAATATAAGATAGGAAGATTTTCCATGATTATGCAGGTAGGAATGTTAGCATCATAGCCCTGAATGTGAAGGTGGAAAGCAGAATAGTTAGAATCAGATAGATTTAAAGATGTTACTTGGCCAGCTTTCTTTTATATATATTATATAATAGTTTATTTTTATATCATTTTGTACTTTTTTTTTTCATCTCAATTGTAATCCCCGTGGGTTTCCCATCACTGAGTTACCCGTGTGCACTTGGCCAGCTTTAAAGACAAAGGTCAAGACATGTCAGGCTTTGTTCACATGAAGCTGCAATAGAGAAATAGTGGATTATGTCCTAGAGTCTTTATAAAGAATTTATCTTTAAAGTGTGGTTGTTTTATCCCATTGACTTATTTCTGACCACCCACTCCAAAACTTATAGGCAAAATATTTGCTTCATACAATATTACTCAGCACCAAAAATGGAATATTACTCAGCACCAAAAAATATGCCTTTTGCAGCAACATGGATGGTGCTGGAAGGGATCATGCTTAGTGAAATAAGCCAGAAAGAAAAGGAAAATTACTAGATGGTTTCACTCATAGGAGGAGTATAACGGACCAGGCGAGAAAATAATAATAATAAGGAACAACTATATACCAGAGACATTTTATGGGGGTGGAGTGGGGAATGGGATCAAAAACAGTGGGGGGGGGAGGGAAATGCACTGGTCTATGGTGTTGGCACATGGGTGACTTGGTGAGGGGAAGCCCACAGGGATTGCAACTGAGATGGAAAAAGGCACAAAATGATGTAAAATTAAACTATCATATTACTTTTTTAAAAATAGCAAAAAGGCCCTCCCTGGTGGCGCAGTGGTTAAAGCACGGCACTGAGAAACTAAAGCCACTTCCGCATGAGTTCGATTCCCGCCTGCCCCGGAGGTGGCCACATGGCGCGGCAGACCTCTCCTGGCCCGCCCACTGCTCCCCTCAGCAGTGTACTTCATGGATCTGTCTGTTCTGCTCCCCACTCTGTCTCTGGTGAAGCCTCTCACCACCCCTGAGCCTCTGGCCTGTATCCCAGTTCTGTATGTACAAATAAATAAATCTTTTAAAAAAATAGCAAAAAAAAAAAGGGGGGGAAGGGGTGGAAAAGGGAGAAGTAGGAGGTAGAAGAAGAGATACCAAAAATGAAGCAAAGGAGAAGCTAAGACTGAAAGGATTTCCTGGGCTCCTTGCCTCTTCATGGTGGCAGCGTCTACACTTGAAGAGTGAGGACAGGCCTTTCAGATGAGGCAGATCAGAAAGAGCGCGTATCTGACAGTCAACCAAATGCATGCCACTGAGATGCTTCCCGAGCTTTCCCAAGATGACTTAGCTAACACAGGTCCTGCCCCAAACAAAAGGGGCCACTCACTTCCTTCAAAAAAACATTTTTGCTTCATTTAAATACCCAGTAGAGTAAGTAGTTATAACACCATTTACAACCTTGTCCATGAGAGACTTCTTAATCTCAACAAAGCATTTCCACATATTTCACTTATTCCTCATAGCATCCATGTGAATTAGATTTTTCTAACCCACGCTGTCATCAGACATAAGGAAACTGAGGCCCTGGGAGAGACAATTTTTACAATTATGTAACAATACAATTAGGACTTTAGTGCCTTAAATTGTATAAGAATATGACTATGTAGATGTATTCAGGTTTTGTATGACTCCTTTAATAAATTTTACATTTCTGTAAGTGCAGTTTACTTCATAACATTTCACACCAGTAATTTATTAAAAAGGAGAAAGCACAGGTAGTTGAGTCAACTTTAAATGGGAAGGGAGAAAAATCTTCAAATTTAGTAGAAAGCAAAATGTCATACATGCAATAAAAGCAATAGAATTAAGCTAAGGCAATTTGCACTTGATAAATTCATTTATTTCTAACCTAGATTTACTAACACATATAAATGTAGTAAACTGTCACACCTCATATAAAATTTAATATAGTGACTCAAGATGTTCAAAGTCTCAGGAATATCTATGTATAGATCAAAATAACCTCCCATATATATAATCCTATTGAGAAATAAACCATTTGCTTTAGGATATCTCGTTATACAGCAATAAGTAACTGATAAAATAAGCAATGCAAATAGAATTGAGGGTAGTTGCAATAATTTGTTGTGGGGATTGGGGGGAATATATTCTGACATTTGAGACAGCATTCTCGATTATTCTGATAATCAAGTTTATTTCTTAGTGCTGTGCTTTAACCCACTGTGCCACCAGGGAGGGTCCTCAAATCTGTTTCTAATAGCTATATTAGCCGGTGACCCTTCCACAGCTCTGTTCCAGGAAATGAGGAGAGATTGGTGGCACTTGCATGTTTGTACAGAAATAATTTGTTACTGTAAATCACATGAAAGTTCCCTGTGACTCATCCTTTCATTAGGAAATATTGAAAAGCCCCATGAGTATGCAGCACATTACAGATAAGTTGATATTGACCACTCAACATCCTATTTGTACTTAGAACAGAAGGGAGATAATATATCAAAACCAATAGAGGATTCAAATTTGAAGTTAACACTAGAAATTTTCAAGGAGATGCAGAAAGTAATTCAGTCATAAAACATAATACACCAACCAACACTCCACCTCAATGAATAAACTCAACTATGAAAACCAATCTTCCATACTTTAAGAGATTATAGCATGAAAGAAAAATACTTTGCATAGGAATAAAATTATTGATAAAAATCTTACTTCTCATTTAATGGCAATTCTCACTAAGAATATTTTACATCAATCTATTTCTTAAATTAACCTTGTCATGTTGTCTTCATTGTGAAATATAATTTTGATAAACAATTTTATCAGAGATGTGACAGCCATGTGGGCATGGATTTTAATAGGAAATAAAAGCAAGAGACCAGTAACTCAGTAACATGCTAAAGTGTGTGTTCTCTAAAAGAGTAGCTAAAGTAAAAATATAAATAAGAATAGTGGACCCAGGAGCCCTCCCTGGTGGCACAATGTATTAGGACACAGCACTGCAAGCTGCTATAGCCACTTCAGTGAGAGTTCGATCCCCAGCCCAGGAGGTAACCCACATGGCATAGACCTCTCGTGTATCACCCACTATTCCACTCAGCAGTGTACTTCATCAATCTGCCTGTTCTGCTCCCCACTCTGTCTCTGGTGAATCCTCTCACCTCCTCCTGCACTTCTGGCTGTACCCCAGTTCTGTATGAATAAATAAGTAAATCTTTTTAAAAATGTGATAAGGATATAATTTAAAAATAGAAGAAGAATGGACTCAGAGTGAAACCTGTGGCTTCAGGTGTTGCTGAGCCAAGAATTATGTAAATGTGTGTGATGAGGCTTATGACTATACTTTTAGTAATACAAAGGAAAATTTTGAGATGATATATTTCACAAGAGTAGAAAGTATTCTCAAGAAATCCATATTACCCTGTAAAAAAATGAAAATTTCAAATCTTTCTGACCAAAGGTGGGAAATCAAATTAGAAAGAAGGAAAGGGCAAAGGAGAAATCAATCAGAGCAGAAGCATGATAAATTGGATTATTTAAATTGTGTGAAGAATTTTAATTTTAAAAAAATGGAAATACCAGTAGATATATAGCATATTCTACTTCCAAATTCTGGTTCAAAGACATTTAACACTCCAGTCAAGGACCTTTCCTCAACCCCAGGATAAAATGCCCTTTCATAGCTTCCACACAATGAATCTTTTCAGGGCCCTCTTTATATCTTTGTTTCTCAGACTGTAGATGAAGGGGTTCAGCATGGGTGTGACCACAGTGTACATCACTGAGGCTGTTGCACTGGAGTGTGAGCTGTGAGAAGCAGCTGAACTAAGGTACACTCCTAGGATTGTAAAATAAAACAAAGAGACAACTGTTAGGTGAGACACACAGGTTGAAAAAGCTTTATACTTCCCCTGAGCTGATGATATTCTGCATATGGAGGAAACTATCTTAGAGTAAGAATAAAGGATTCCCGCAAGTGGACAACCAGCCAGTATCCCAGTTGCAAAATACATCACTATGTCATTAAGAAAGGTGTCCGAACAGGCAAGTTGGACCATCTGATTGAGTTCACAGAAAAAGTGAGGGATTTCCAAGTTTCTACAGAAGGTCAGTCTCAACACCATTAAACTTTGTAACAAGGAATACAAAGCACTCAGAAGCCAGGAAGCCAGAACCACCAACCCACAGAGCTGGGGGTTCATGATGGCCGTGTAGTGCAGGGGGTGACAGATGGCGACAAAGCGGTCATAGGCCATTGCACTCAAAATAAAGTCATCCAACACTCCAAAAAGGAGGAAAAAATACATCTGGGTAATGCAGCCTTCATAAGTGATGCCTTTGCTGTGTTTCTGGATGTTCAGCAGCATCTTGGGGATGGTGGTGGAGATGAAGCAGATGTCTACAAAGGACAGGTTAGCGAGGAAGAAGTACATGGGTGTGTGGAGGTGGGAGTCTGAAATGGTGGCCAGGATGATAAGCAGGTTTCCACATGCAGTGACCATGTACATGGAGAGGAAAAGTCTAAATATAAGAGGCTGCAGTTCTGGTTCCTTTGATAATCCAAGAAGAAGAAATTCTGTAACTTGTGTATGATTTTCTGGTATCATGTGGTAGTGGTTATGACTAGGAATGAAAAAAAAAGAAACATGAATAATTGTAACACTATGGGAATCATTACTAACATACTGAAATGTTAGTTTCTATTGGGTGGTCAAGCAAACCTACATGTATGAATCTGATCCCCTTTAAGGACCTTCCGTGATCTCTTTGCTTGGGAATTGCTGTCTCCTCCTCAGCCTTTCCCTAGAGGTCAATGCATTTGACAGTTTTAATAAGAAGTTGTTTTCACACATTTGACCATTCTTAAATCAAAGAGTATAGAGTGCTGAGAAACAAGAGTCTGTATGGTTCAGAGATGGAGAAGAAATCTAAGCAAATAAATATCCACATGCTGTGTCAGAAGCTGTCAAGTGTTCTGGGGGGAAAATAAAATAAGTCTGAAAGGCAATGGAGGCGGGTCTTGTCTTTGATTGGAATTTCAGAACACCCTCCAAACAAGGGGAACAGTTGAACTGAGCCCTCGAGGAGATGGAACAGAAGAGTGGAAGATGTCTGAGAAATGTGCACCCAGCAGGGGATGTGGCCTGAGGACTTGGCTTGTTTCAAATCAGCAAAGTTAAAAGGGACCTACGGTTAGAAAGGGATGAGCAAGAGGCAAGGGATGAGATCTGGTATCAGAGAATGTTGAGGAAAAAGGTGAACTCCCTGCTGCTGCTGAAACTTCCAGGAACAGGGAGTCCCTTGTTCTCATGCAGTTCCTGGCATTTTATTAACTTTCACAGGCTTCTGTGAGTAGAAATGATTGCCACCTCATTTCCATCTGTTTGTTAACCTCCTGGCAACTGTATTCAAAGGGCCACAATTTAGGGAATGTGGGGTAGGAACCAGGTCCCCGAGATCTGTGCATGTCCTGCAAAGCACACAGTGTGCAAGAGACGAGAGAGTTGTCAACATCAGTTTCCCCGAAAGATTATGGAAATAGTCTCCAAATTCAAATTGGCAAACCTCCTATAAATTATTTTGTCTCCTGTAATTAAAGAAACCAAAGCAGCCATTTGGAAATAGAGCGGAAATAAATGGACACTGGGGAAAGACACTCTAATAAACTCAGGTGATTCCTGAGAGACTGATGAGAAAGTTCTGGTCTGGCAGCCTTCCAATCCCAGTTATATCCCCTTGATGACCAGAATAGCTAATAAAGTAGAAGAAAACAATTTATCCTCAAGAGAAAGGGGTGGATATGTTTACATGTCAAAAAAACCTGGCTAGTTGAATAGTCTGAGCAAAATTACTAAACCCACAATTTACACAGAAAATGTAGAACCAAAAACAAGGCATTGTTTAAATAAAAGACAATATAAAATGCAAACATTTTGGAATAAAAAAAGGAGTTTTGAGCCTCAATTCTACCACATATTTTAACATAGACAACCAACCAATCCTTTGCAAATGTTAATATCCTCATTCAAATAGTGGGAACAGAGCTATCTAGTCCTCTAAAGTGACTGACAAATTTAGACAAGGTCTGTATAAAGCTAAGGTTATCTCCTCCCTGTCAGTAAATGAATGCCTATCACTGTGAGGTGAGGTGATTTTTCCCTTCTATCTCTCAAAAGCCTGATAGCTTCCTCACCTCCCAATAATGAATTAATTGTGATATAGCACTCTCCAGCACACCTAATTTTGTATTCATTACACCTTTCTCATGTAAATACCAATGTCAGCAATGATACTGTGGAATGTATGTCAAGAGAACTGCTGATACAAAGTAATACCACCACTGTTGGGATCTTTCTAACCAATATAGAACATGCTAAAAGACACCCCATTTTAATTTTTTTAAGTGCCTCCCTTCAGTACAGTGCATACACCTCTACACCTAATGCTCTCTTTTTGTACTTTAGTAACTAAAATTTCTTGGCTTTATTGATTTTACCAGGGACACTTTATGTCTACCCCTCCTTCTTCAGTCTCATTCAACTGGACTCATCACTTAATTGTAGCAATGCTTCTTGCACTGCAGGGTCCAACAGACAACTAACTTTTTAATATATTACATGTACAAATTGTAAGTTAACTACCCACGCTGGTAAACAGACATGGTAAATTCTCAGCTATAGATTTTGGCTGCTTAGAAAACTCTCCAATTTCAGACCCTCAACATTTCCTCGAATACCTACTGGTTTCTCAGACTCGCCTGGATGGAGGTCTGAGGATAATCAATGGGTAGAATCCAAACTTCTCTGGAGGGTTTATGATGAAAACTGAAGGCCTGTTCTCAAAAAGGACAGCAGGAAAGAGTGAAGTATTGGCCCCAGAAAAGACTTAGGAATTCAAAGGCAGCGACGATGCCGTGTCCCACTCAAAGTTTCGCGTGTATGGAGTCATAGCATATGTACAACTTCCTTTGCCTGTTTATTAGGCACTGTTTCCATTGTGACTTCACCTCTGTGTACGCTGTTTCCTTGTGGGACATTTGTCTGGATGAAGAAATTTTTCCTTGTGAATCTCTATTCTCAAGAGACCAAATTAGAAACCAGGTGAATTGCGTTTTTACTGCTACTTCTCTATGTATGTGCTCGCCTTCGAGAGTCTAGCTTCCTTGTACTTTGTTCCCGTCTTTAACACTTTTCCAAATCTAAAAATGAATAACCTGTGTGACAAGATTTTGTGGAGTATTGACTTGTGTCAGGGAACAACTTTGGTACTTTTATAATCAGATTTTACTAAACTCTACTATGAACACAGGAGTACACCTTCACATACCTGGACACCTACACACTCTTCACTCCATCACAAAGTCCAGCTCCCCTGCTTGCGTCATTTACTGTCCACACCCTGTTCTATCCTCCCATCCCTGAGCCTTTGGTATCCACCTTGCTTTCACCTAATTTAAGTCTTGTTGCATTTGTCAGTTTGTTTTCTTTCAAGGTTTTTATTGAGCAAGACCACCCAGCAATTGTCTCCCATGTTTTAACCTATTTAATCTAGCATAATTATTTTTTCTAGCATGATTATTTCAAGTTCCATCCATATTCTGGTACAGATCATAATTTCATTATTGAATTGAATTATGTCACAATCTTTTTATCAGTAGTATTCCATTAAATTATGTTACATTTTTTTAATCCATTCATCCATGACTGGACATTTAGGTTGATTCCAAGTCTTTAGTATTATTAGTGACTATGAACACAGGAGTGCATAAATATTTTTATTAGTGTTTTCAATATTCTTCAGATAAATACCTACAGGTGCCATTGATGGACTGTAGGGTATTTACATTTTTAGTTTTTAGAGGGAATCTCCATATTGTTTCCCACAAAGGCTGCACAAAATTATATCACCATAAATGAGCAAGTGTTCCTTCTCCACATCCTTGCCAGCCTTTGATTGTTCTCTGTTTTTGATACAGGCTATTCTCATAGGAGTGAGGTGATATCTTATGGTGGCTTTAAATCATCTTTCCTTTATAATAACTCATGTTGAGCTTTTTTTTTTTTTCATGTACATGTGGGTCACCTGTATTTCTTCTTTGGAGAAAAATCTATTTGGGTCCTTTCCCCATTTTTTATAGGAACGTCTGTTTTTTTTTGTATTTGAGTCATATGAGTTCTTTGTATATTTTGGAAATTAACCCCTTATCAAAACTGTGATATGCAAATGTCTGTTTCCCATGCTTGATTTGAAAGTAGTTGCCTAATATATTTTGTTACTCCTTCATTTAGTGAGTGTATGTTGATGATAGTTATGTCTTCCTGATGTATTGTTCTTGAATCATAATATAGCGTCCATCCCTATCTCTTGTTACCTTTCTTAACTTGAAATGTATTTTCTCTGATATAAATATAAGTGTCCCTGACTTTTTTTTTTTGCTCCCATATGCTTGTAGGATTGTTTTCTAACCCTTTATCTATGTGTCTTCTGGAGATAGCAGGTTAGGTTCTGTTTTCTGGTCCAACCTGTCTTAATTGACTAATTAATTAATTAATTGTCTTAATTGATACTGTCTTAATTGGTGGGTTCAGTGTATTTATGCGTAGAGTGATAATAGAGGTTTTTTCAGAGTGATTATTAGTAAATGAATGTTTGTTGCTGCTATTTTGTGGTTGTATTTTTTTCCTCTTCTTTCTGTGTGTTTCTCTATTTGGCTTAGACAGTAGCATTATTTTCAATATTTCCTGAAGAAGGGATTAGTTTTTGCAAATTCCCTCAATTTTTCTTCATCTGAGAGGCATTTATTTCTTCCTCAGATCTAAAGGAGAGCCACATAGGTATAGTATTTTTGGTTGGCAGTTTTTATCTTTAAGTTTTTTTATCACATCTTTCCATTCTCTTTTCACAAAATTTCTGAGAAGTCTGATGTTTGATCTGGGTTCCTTTGTACATTATTGGTTTCTTTCTTTTGCCAATATCAATTTTTTTTTTACCTGATCTTTTGGAAGTTTCACCACCATCTGTCTTAGTGTTGGTCTCATTTTGTTTAGTTGCCCCAGTGTTCTTTTTGCTTCCTTGATTTGTGTGTGTATTTATTTCTTTTTCCAGAGTTGGGAAGTTTTCTTCTATTTTTCCTTAAAAAATATTCCATGTTTGGGCAGAGTAAAGACACCAAGATCACTGCGTCCAGGCTTGCATAGGAATTGAGGACTGAAAAAAGACTATAGACTTACATACTATGAGTTTCAACCCAAATGAAAACATCCTGGACTCAATAGAAGCTAGATAACTGAGGGGCAATCTGCGATTGGGGCATCCCATAAGGGAACTCCTGGGAAAACCCAGGCACCTGGAAGTTTGGTCGGCTGCAAGAGCTGCTTTGCCCCACGCTAAAGCCCTGGAGGTGAAGGGGGACGGCTCACCTCATTGAGTGGAACCCAGGCTGAGGAAACACTGCAAATCTGATCCTCAACACCTGGGTACAGGGAAAAACCTCTGAAACTGCAGACCCGATCGAGTACTTGGGCTCCGGGCAAAGCCGCTGATCAGCTCCACCAGCTCGGGAACAGGCAAGATGGCGGCAGAATAAAGACGCTGAGATGACTACATCCAAACTAGCATGGGAATATATAAAAACGGACTATGTATTTACATGCTACGAGTTTCAAACCAAATGAGAATGCCCTGGACTCACTAGAAGGAAATAAACGAGGGAGAACTGGCGATTGGGGAGTTCCCATAAGGGAAGCCGCTGCACAGGCAGGATTAGCTGAACCCTGCAGCTCTGATAGGGTAATGCCAGTGGCTTCCTACTCATTTGGCTCCTTTAAAAATCAAGGAGCCCAAGGCCCTCCCTGGTGGCGCAGCGAGTTAAAGCACAACACTAAGAAGCTAAAGCCACTTCCACATGAGTTTGACCCCGCCTGCACTGGAGGAGATCCACATGGTGAGGCAGACCTCTCCTGACTCACCCACTGCTCCCCTCAGCAGTGTACTTCGTTGATCTGTTCTGTTCTCAACTCTGTTTCTGGTGGGTCCTCAAACCCTCCGCATCTCTGGCCTGTACCCCAGTTCTGTATGAATAAATAAAACAAATCTTTAAAAAAAAATCTAGGAACCTGGACACCAGGAAGCACTGCAGAAGGAGACTGAATGTGGCTGCAGCTGCAGCTGCTCTGCAAAGCTACAGCAGCTTTTGGTTCCAGCCCTGCTACAGCCCTGGAGATAAACTGAGACAACTCAGCTAGGGAGAGGAAACCAAATTGTGGGAAAAGGCTGCAGCTCGGAACCAGAGACTGAGGATACGCTGGAGAGGTGTTGCCGTCCTTTGCCCCAGCAGCCTCCGCAAAGCCCTGGATATAAACTGAGACAACACAGCTAGGAGAGTTTATCCCAAGCTGCTGCAGGAAGGGGGGGAGAACAAACAAACAAACAATAAACTGCTCTACTTAGAGCCCAGGAGTCTGAGAAGAGGAACTGGCAATTGGGGCCCCTCTAGCCCTACCTGCATCTCCTGCCCCCACAACAGAGATCTGAGACTAGGCAACATTAGGGTATGGACAGGTTTTGGCACCATTCTTAAGGTGCGGTCAACAAGACTCACAGAGCCCCTGAGTTAAAGAGGCGGGGGTAGGGGGAACAGTTAGACAGGACCCAACCACAGGCCCAAACTTAGGATAATACAACAATTTTAATAATCTTCCATGGACACATTCAACGTAGAGAGGCCCTAGGAAGTGCCTCAAACTTGCTTGCTAAGGGGTCTACCTGCTTACCACAACTACCCACAAAAACTGTGGTAAAGCACGTAGAGTTAAAGAGATACAGCTGGGCTCTGTGAAAAGACCTCAGGCAGTGGAGAGGCACTGCTCAGGGAGGGACCATTTGGACTAAACAAAAAGAGCCCCCAAAAACTCAGAGGGAGGACTGGTAGCCTGCTCAGCTGGGAGGATTTCAGCCCTCTGACACTTCCCTGCACTCCTATGGGGGAGGGGGAGATCCCATCCCCACAACAGAAGCCCAAAGAATTGTGAGCCAGAAAGGCACAGAGTACTTAGAGTGTACAAAAATCCAGCCACCAACCCAGCCAAAGGCCCAGCTCTAGGGAGACCTACAACACTTCTAATTCATCATAACCACCACGGGCACTCCAAGCATAGAGGGAACCTGGGACATCTGAAGGCTACAAAGATCGACAGATACCTTCCAAAAACACAGACTCAACGTGTTATTAGAAGAGGATGAACAACACAAGAGGCCCCTGACTGTTAGCAGCTGAGACAACAGACACAATTACACACAGTGGGGGCTGGGAAAAACAACACAACTCAGAATACCCTTCACAACTGAAGTGTCTGGAAGTCCCTCAGATATTCCAGAAAGAACATCCAAAAAAATTAAAAAATGCTGGCCCAAAATAGCAACACCGTATCTCAGCGAATAGAAAGTATTAGAAAATACACAACAGGGAAAAGAAGACAAACAAATATTCAAGCAAGTCCACAGGGGGAAAATTCACCACAAAAAGATCAGTCAGCA
>NW_004567126.1:1706396-1707346 GCF_000260355.1 Condylura cristata | reverse complement strand
TGGACAGATCAACAAGACAAAAAATAAGTAAAGACTAAAGCTCTGAACAAGGACCTGGACCACATGGGTCTATTGGACATCTATAGAATACTGTATCCCAGAAAATATGAGTACACATTTTTCTCAAATCCACATGGATTATTCTCTAGGATTAACCACATACTGGGTCCAAGGTAAACATCAATAGATACACTAAGATCGAAATCATACCAACTATTTTCTCCAACCATGAAGGAATAATCAAACTAGAAATAAACCATATGAAGTAGGCAAGAAACCCACCTACCACGTGGAGATTAAAACCCACACTACTGGAAGACCACTGGATCAATGAGGTCAAAGAAGAAATTAGAAAATACTTGGAGAAGAATGACAATGACGACACAAGTCTCCAAAACGTATGGGGCACATTCAAAGCAGTTATAAGAGGAAAATATATAGCAATACATGCTCACATAAAGAAACAAGAAATAATACAAAGAAACAACCTAATATCCCACTTTAAAGAACTGAAAAAGAACAACAAAAGCCAGCAGAAGACAAGAAATAATAAAAGTCAAATCAGAAATAAATGAAATGGAAGTCAGGAAAACAGTCCAAAAATCAATGAAACCAAAAGTAGCTTCTTTGAAAAAATAAACAAGATAGACAGGCCACTAGCCAGGCTCACAAAGAAAAAGCAAGAGAAAGCACAAATAAGCAGAATCATAAACGAAAGAGGAGAGATCACAACCAACCCAGCAGAAATCAAAAGAATAATCAGAGAATACTATGAGCAACTATATACCAACAAATTGGACAATTTAACAGAAATGGACAAATTCCTACAACTCTACAACCACCCAAAGCTAGATAAAGAAGAAATAGAACAGCTAAACAGACTAATTATAAGCAAGGAAATAGAAGAAGTAATCAAAACCCTCCCCAAAAATAAAAGTCGAGGACCAGAT
>NW_004567126.1:1698927-1703953 GCF_000260355.1 Condylura cristata | reverse complement strand
AATAATGAACAGCCATATACCAGAGACATTTTGTGGCGTTCAAGTGGGGAATGGGCTCAAAAACTTGGGGGGAGGAGTGGTGGGGAGAGAAGTGCATGGGACTATGTGGATGGCACACTGGTGATTCGGTGATGGGAATCCCACGGGGATTACAATTGAGATAAAAACAAAAAAGCGTACAAAATTATGTAAAAAATAAACTGCTATATTATTAGAAAAGAAAAGAAATTTCCGTGTTTTTTATAGAACACATACCCCTTCTGTGATATCCATTATTCTTATTTTACCTTTCCTCATGGTGTCTGATAATTCGTGGTGTTGTCTTCTTTCTTTCTTTCTTTCTTTTCTCTTCTTGTTGCTTTGTAAATTCGTATCTTCAAGTTTACTGATTCACTCTTCCATTGGTTTATTTTCCTTCATAGCTTTTTATAGTATTTTCCATCTCTTGATCTTTTTCTTTTTTTTTTCAATTTCTTTATTTCCTTCTATAAAGTATCATTTTTTATCTTTTGTTTATTTCTCAAGACATTCATTTTTCCTGAATTTTCTTGCCTATCTTGGATCTCTCTGTGTTCTCTGTATTCTTCTCTGAGTTCTTCATATTTCTTTGAATGCAAGCTTGAATTCTGTATCTGATAGGAGGATCAGATCTCCCATGTCTTTGTGATTGGGTTCTGGAGATATGTTCTTCATATATAGTGAGATTTCCCTTCTTCCCTCTGTAGCTGTTCATTGTGTTATTTTTCTCATTTTTTTGTAGTACCTGCCTGCCGCAAGTTTTGCCTCTGCTAAGTGTGTCTCAACCCCTCCCATTATGTACTGGGACACCCACCAGAAGGCAAATGGTACTCACTGCTCTCGGGCAGGGACCTTGTGGCATGGACTAGGACTAAAGCTGTTTCATGAGGTTCTGGCTATTTATCCAGGGTTCAGGGTGCTTTCCAGAGGATATCTTTGATTTTGGATGCAGCCTTACACAGCCTAGACTAGGTTATGTGTCTGCTCCCAACTGGTAGCTGAGCCATGGGTTAGATACACTTCCCAAGGGTGTCTGAGGAACAGCAGAGTAAAGTGTGTCTAAGCACTTGGTGATTGCACTTTCCAAGGCTGTCTGAGGGCTGGTGGTAATTTGTGAGACCCTACTAACCTCAGACTGGAACATGTGGCTGCTTCTTAGGTGCTAATGGCCTTCACTCTAAATTTGTGTTTGTCTTTAGGTTTTAAATAGGTTTCTTGTAGGCAAAGTTTAGAAGTCTGGTACTTTTTGACCCACCTTGTCAGTCTGTGTCTTTTAATTGGTAAGTTCAGACTATTCATTTTTGAGTTTATTATAGATATATAATAATTATTTACTGTTATTCTCTTTTTTTTTTTTAGATTTATTTATTTATTCGTACAGAACTGGGGTACAGGCCAGAGATGCGGAGGGTGAGAGGATTCACCAGAGACAGAGTGGGGAGCAGAACAGGCAGATCGACGAAGTACACTGCTGAGGGGAGCAGCGGGCGGGTCAGGAGAGGTCTGCCTCGCCATGTGGTCGCCTCCGGGGCAGGCGGGAATTGAACTCATGCGGAGGTGGCTTTAGATTCTCAGTGCAGTGCTTTAACCCGCTGCGCCACCAGGGAGGGCCTGTTATTCTCTTTTTATTGTTTTCTCTTTTGTTCTTTTTCTCTGTTTGCTTCTCTCCATTACATTTAGATGACTTTCCCTGTTTCTTCATATCTTCCCAGTTTCTTCACATATTTTCCTATATGTCTGTTTTCTAGATTTTTGCTTTATCACTACCATTAGGGTTATATTATACTTTTTATATCTATATGAATTCCTTTATAAGCTAGAGTTGACTCATAATTTAATCAATAGATTCTACCTTTTTCTTCTTCCCCTTTAGTGTTTTCTTGCAGTTTCTAATTATACTTTTTTTATTCTTCTGATTACATATTCCTGTTTTCTTTTTGCTCAAGGTTTTGTGTCTTTTTTCTTCTTTTCCTGTAAAAGGGCTCTTTTCAAGATTTCTTGTAAGTCAGATCCATTGGTGGTAAGCTACATTAGTTTTTGTTTGACTGGGGAAGTCATTATTTCAGAGACATTTTTGAATGACATTTTTTGCAGGATAGTCTATTCTTGGGTGGCAGGTTTTGGCTTTTATCATCGATGAATAATTGATTCCACTCTTTTCTGGTAACTTGAGAAATCTGATGAGATCTTAATCAAAGGTAAGTTAATGACTTTTTTTCTCTAGCAGTCTTCCATATTTTTGTTGATCTTCGACTTTTTTAACAACAGTGATATCCTTGGTGGGGATAAATTTGCATTTAGGAATTTGGATATCCTTTTTGCTTCCTGAAATCCATGTTTATTCCTTTCTTTTGGCTCATGAAGATCTCAGTTATTATTTATTCAAATAGGGTCTCTCTTCCTTTCTCTATTTATCTTCAGGACTATCCATTACACTTATGTTTCCTCCTGTAGTTGAGTCTCATATTTCACATAAGGATTCTTCATTTTTCCTAGATCTTTTTCACTCTTCTTCCATCTGGGTGATTTTTTACATTTATGTCTTCTGTTTCTGAAATTGTCTCCTACCAGCTAAGTTCTATTAAAAACTCTTGCTATATCCATCCTCATTTCACTTAGCATCTCTTTTTACATCCTTTTAAAATCTTCAACCTCTTCAAGATTTAGTGAATAAATCTTTTTGTTCCTGGATCTCTAAGGTTCTTTCAGCTTTTGACTGCCCTTCTATTACTTCATTTAGCATTTTTAAAATTTTTATCCTGAACTCCTGCTCATAAAGTATATCAATATATGTCCCTGAACATCTATTCTACTGATGTTATTCTATTCTATTCTTCTTTTGCTTTTCCATCTTGTGTTTAGATGTTCCTTGTTTATGAGGGAAGAGTTTTACCTTATTTACTTTTTGGGAATGGGGCACTGTGGGTTTAATTTAGTTTATTTCTCTTTGTTTATATGACAGCAGGTAGGGAAGTGTGGGGTAGTTGTGGCTCAAAAAACTTTTCTCCTTATGAAGAGACATCAGTCCAAAAGATCAATCTGTCTCCTCTCTTCTCTCCAGTATAAATTCTTTTTGATGCTCCAGGGACTTTAAATTCCTTCCCCTCCTCCTTGTTGTTCCTATCTGTAGTGTGGGGTATGTTTTACTAAACTAGAGTCACTTGGCAATGGACCTAGGAAAGATACACAGAATATGAGCTCCCAGACACATGCTGCTTTACCCTAGCTGGCAGTGGCCACCTGGCATATGCTGTATGATTTTGACATTGCCTGGGCCCAGAGTGGAAGTTGCCAGAAATTGCCTACTTGGCTCTTCAATGGTCAGAGTAGGGAGGACTCTGACACCCACTATGCCACTACCCAGCTCTTTGTGAGGGTGGTCAGCTCACACCTGCACTTTGTTGCCATCAATCTTCCTTTTGTCTGACTTTCCAACAGGAGAGAAGAAAGATTCCTTATATTTGATGTCTCCCCATGGCCAACCTGTGGCCATCAAACTTCCAGCAATTGCATCATGTCTTTTGTTCTCCTGTCTTCACTACTCCTTTCTGTACAGTTCCTGTAACAATATTCACTGAACCCAGTAGGATGGACACCGTTTCCAACTTGTTCTGCCACCATGGCTGCAACTTCTTTGGTTTTTTCATTCATCTTCCCATGGCAAGTTACCAACTTTGGCATGAAACCATCAGGAAAATTCTGTCTTTGTTGCTAAATCTCTAGATCTTCCTTTGAATTAACTTATTTTATTTGTTTTATTTACTTTTTAGTTGAGCTCTTTTTATTCTAGGTTAATTTACTATTTAGTTGTGCTTAAGTGAGAGAATGAGCCAAATCTCTCTAGTCTGCAAATACATGTATTTCTTCTAGTTTGTTCAATTTATTTCCACATAGATGTTCCTTATAGTCTTTTATGAACCTCTGTATTTCTGCAGTATCTGCTCAAGCCATGTCTGTTTAATATCTGATTTTTTTCCTTTGGGTTTTCTTTTTATTTTCACTGTGAGTTAAGTTTGGGTTTTTAATCAATATTGTTTGTCCTTTTAAATAACTAGCAATAGATTCATGTCGGGGTGCCCAGGACCCTAGCCCCATGATTCAGCAGCCAAGATGGCACCTGGCCTTTAGCCAGTGCGGTTGAGCTGGTAAAAAACAAAATAGTCAACACCAGCCTGCATAAGGAAGTTAAATCTTATTGGATATGCTTTTGCATGATCAATGTATGCTCGTTGTGTGTCCTGACCAAATATGGTTGTTATACACGTGAGCAGTGCTCTAATTGGCCAATGTACATGTGAGCAGTGCTGTAATTGGCCAATGAATGCTATTTAAGCAATGCGCTTCTCCTTAGAGGGGAAGCAAGCAAGAGGGAGAGCGAGAGCAATTGAGGAGGAGGGCACACGCCCGCAAGGGAGAAGAATAAAGGATCCAGAAGAAGATATATGGTGGCATCTTTCTGCTGGCAGAGAGTGCGTCGCAGATTCATTGGTCTTTTGTATCATCATTTTGGCTTTCATTTCATTTATTTTCACTCTGTTTTATTTGTTTCCTCTTATTGTCTTTTGTTTTTATTTGTTCCTTTTCTAACTCCTTTAAGTGTGAGGTTAGATTGCTTGAGACTTCCTGATAATTCCCTGTTAATACCAGAGACTTTTTGTTGTTGTTTGTTTGGGGTCTTCTTGCTGCATCCCAAAAATGTGATAGCTCTTCCTTTAATTTTAGTTGGATTCCAGGCAACTTTTGACTTTTTGATTTCTTCATTGACTCAAGAGTTATTCAGAAGCATTTTATTTAATCTTCACATATTTGGATTTTTCCAAAATTTCAGAAAATGTTCTTGGCTTGATTTTAGTATTCAAATGTTTATTGGGGCTTTTTGGTGTCCCAGCGAAGGATCTGTCTTTGACAATGTTCCTTGTGCTCTTGAGAAAATGTGTGTTTATTTGACATGACAACTTCTATGTATGTATACTAAGCCCATCCTAGTACATCCTTTTTTTTTTTTTTT
>NW_004567126.1:1693694-1697452 GCF_000260355.1 Condylura cristata | reverse complement strand
GGCAGATCCACGAAGTACACTGCTGAGGGGAGCAGCGGGCGGGTCAGGAGAGGTCTGCCTCGCCATGTGGTCACCTCTGGGGCAGGCAGGGATCAAACTCATGAGGAAGTGGCTTCAGCTTCTTAGTGCTGTGCTTTAACCTGCTGCACCACCAGGGAGGGCCCAGGTTTTTGTATACTTTTATGATATCCCTTGTGTGCAAATATTTTCTCCCAGTCAGTGCGGTGTCTCTGTATTTTGAGTAGTGTCCTCTTGCTGTACAGAAGCACTTTAACTTGATATAGTCCCATCTATTTATCTTTGCCTTCACTATTGTGGCGTTGGGTGCTCTGTCTTTAAAGATGTCACTGAAGTGTATGTCGTGTAGTGTTTGACCCATCTTTGCTTCTAGATATTTTATGCTTTCAGGTCTTATGTCTATATCTTTAATCCATTTCAAGTTGGTTTTTGTGCATGGTGTGACGCAGTAATCTAGCTTCACTTTTTTACATGTAGCAGTTCAGTTTTCTCAGCACCATTTGTTGAACAAACTTTCTTGGTTCTATTGAATATTCTTTGTTCCTTTGATGAGAATTAGCTGTCCATAAGCCTGTGGTTTTATATCTGGGTTTTCTATTCAAATCCATTGGTATGTCTGTTCTTGTCCCAGTATGATGCAGTTTTGATTATTATGGTTTTGTAGTATAGCTTGTAGTATGGGATTGTGATGCCTCCATTCCATTTTGTTTTAGTAGGGAGAGTTTTGGCTATTTGAGGTTTGTTTTGTGTGTTTCCATATAAATCTCATCGATATTTGCTCTATTTTTTTTTTTTTTTGGAGTAGTGTTAAATCTGTACATCACTTTTGGTAGGATGACCATTTGAGTGATGTTAATTCTTCTAATCCATGAGCAGGGGATATCTTCCCATTTCTTTGTGTCTTTTTCTGAGGAATCTATTTTTTAAGGCCATTATCTGCTGTTCATTTTTCTATCTAGAAGATCTATGTTACTGGGTCCCAGCTGCCTCAGCAGTGGGAGTCAGCAGGACCTGTGGTTCTTTACCCTGCTGTTCACCATAAGTCAGTTACAACAGTTGCTCCTCAGAGCTTAATAACTCTTTGGTCCGTTTTGTAATGGACCAATCAGGTGCAAGCAATGAGCTGATTGGTGCTAAATAGTCCAATCAGACTTGTGGGTGAAAGAAGATATAAGCCAGGTTCTGAGGGAGCTGAAGAAGCCTACTGAAGAAAAAGAGAATAAAAAGGGATCCCCCAAAGAGACCCTGTTTTAGCCTCCAAAGAAAGAAGAAAAGAAGCACCCAGCAGCTGACCTCCAAGGAGAGAAGAGAAGCCAAAGGACTCTGTTACAGACTGGGCCTTTGTCCTGTATCTGATGTTTCCTGAAAGGAGCACCAAAGGCCCTGGGCTTGGTGTCACAAAGGGCTGTTTGTTGTTGGTATAACCCAAAAACTCACAAAGAGCAGTTAACACTGGGTGTCTATTACACGGCCTCTGATGGACATGTGGTGACCATCACTACTGTCCAGAAGTGTCCAGCACTCCGGGTGACTGGTGGTGACCATTACTGATGCTCTATGGGTGAGATAGCTGGCCACTTGTGGATACAGTAAGCTTTTTATTTCCCCATTTGTAATATAAACCCTATAGCTGTTATTATTCCTGAAGCCTCAGGTCTCTTGTAATGGAGTATGTGGGTAAGAACCCACAGACAGTGTCTTGTCCTCTTATCAGGCACTGTTCTTTGCTATAGTCCATAGGTCCCTATTGTGTGGGTGTTGTATTGCCCTTAGTTTTGGTTTTTGGTCTTTGGGGCTTTCTGGTGGCTCTCTGGTCTCAGAGTCCAGGTAGGTGGGTGGCCGTTCCATCCTTCCACATGGCCTCCTGCTTTGTTAGACTTTTGTGACCCTCTCTTCCCCTGTTTCTTATCCATTAATGTGTGCTGAGATTCCCCTACAATTATAATGTTGCTGTCAATATCTTGCTTAAGGTCTGTTAATAGTTGTTTTATGCATTTAGGTGCCCCTATGTTGTGTGTCTAAATTTATTGACAATTATGGCTTCCTCATTAATTATCACCTTAATCATTATATAATGGTCATCTTTGCCACTATTTGCCTTTTTTAGAAAATATTTATTTATTTATGCATAAAGAACTGGGTTAGAGGCCAGAGATGCAGGGTGGGTGAGCGGATTCACCAGAGACAGAATGGGGAACAGAACAGGCAAATCAACAAAGTACACTGCTGAGGGGGGCAGTGGACAGACCAGGAGAGTCTGCAGCTCCATTGGGCCACCTCCAGGGAAGGGATCAAACTCATGCTGAAGTGGCTTTGGCTTCTTAGTGCTGTGCTTTAACCCACTGTGCCATCAAGGAGGGCCCACTATTTGCACTTTTTGACTGAAAGTTAATTTGCCAGATATGAGACTAATCGTTCCTGCCTTTTTCTGTTATTGGCTTGAAATACCTTGTTCTAGCCTTTCATTTTAAGTCTGTTTGTCTTTGGTTCTGGTGTGAGGTTCCTGTATGCTTCATGTAAATGGACCATTTTTTCTTTTTAATCCAAACTCCCATTCTGTATTGTGAGTTCAGATTGTTCAAATTTAGGGGGGTTGTTAATATGTGAGGTTTAATTCCTTTTTGTCTTGTGTTTTTTTTTTTCTTTTTCCATGTATCTCTTTTGCCTTTTTATTTGCATGATCCCAGTGGTTCTCTCAGTTTCTGAACTTTTCTTCTAAGGGTCTCTGTTCCAGATTTTTGTTTCATTGTTACCGTGTGGCTTGAATCAAACTTGTTATATCTAAAGTAGGTCTTTTTTTTTATGTTGGTATCAACTCATCATCATTTGACTAAGCCAGTAGTAATCTTTTCTTCCCTATCATTTATTCATTTTCACCTGTTTCTCTCATTTTGCTGGACTGGACAGGCTATTCTTCCTTAGATTTGTGAAATTCTCCACTACTATTTCTATTAGTAGGCTTTGGTTCCTTTCTTTTCTCACCTTCTGGTATTCTTCATACCCTATGTTTCCTCTTCCAATGGTGTCTGAGAGCTTACTTTTATCACCTTTTCCAGTTACGTCATTACTAGGCCTTTATCTTTAATTTTTTTTAAATAATATGATAGTTTATTTTTACATCATTTTGTACATTTTTTCATCTCAGTTGTAATCCTCTGGGGCTTCCCATCACCAAATCACCCATGTGCCATCCCCATAGTCCAGTGCATTTTCCTCCCTCCACTGTTTTTGATCCCATTCCCCACTCCACCCCCATAAAGTGTCTCTGGTATATAGCTGTTCATTATTATTATTTTCTCACCTGGTCCTTTATACTCCTGCTATGAGTGAAACCTTCTGGTATTTTTCCTTTTCATTCTGGCTTATTTCACTAAGCATGATCTTTTCCAGCTCCATTCATGTTGCTGCAAAAGACATGTGTTTATTATTTTTTTTGTGTGTGGTTCCTGAGTAAAATTCCATTGTGTATATGTACCACATCTTTTTAGTCCAATCATCTACTTTTGGGCATTTGGGTTGTTTCTATGTCTTTCCAATTGTAAATAAAGCAGCAATAAACATGGGGGTGCAGGTATCTTTTTGAATTACTGTTTTTGTGTCCTTTGGGCAGATACCTAGGAGTGGGATTGCTGGGTCATATGGAAGCTCCATGTTTAGCAGTTTGAGGAACCTCCAAACAGTTTTCCACAGTAGTTGTACTAGTTTGCATTCCCACCAGCAATGCAGGAGAGTTCCTTTTT
>NW_004567126.1:1670976-1693594 GCF_000260355.1 Condylura cristata | reverse complement strand
CTGCGCCACCAGGGAGGGCCATACATCCTTTTTTTATTGTACATTGATTTTGTCTGAAAAAGTTTGGATTTAGTTTAAAAATTATATTTAAGGAGTTTGAGTATTCAATAAAACAAGGAGTAAGTGAATTTTTCAGTGTTAGACAAAACATCATTGATGTCAATTTTGTAGAGATTTTTGATGTTAGGTATCATTATAGTGTTTGCTTAAAACCAAATGCACAATACACCATCTCCTAAACTTTTTCTTTTTTTTATGAATTTTTCTTTTTTTACATCATTCTTCCTTTTATGCATTCTTCCATCTCAGTTGTAACCCCCATTGTCTTCCCACCACCAATTCACCTGTGTGCCATCACCACAGTCCAGTGCACTCTTCCCACCCCAGTTCTAATCCCATTCCACAACCCCCATAAAATGTCTCTGGTTTATAGTTGTTTGTTGTTTTCATTTTTATTTTATTACATTTGGTTTTTTCTCTTTCTCTTTTTTGTTTCCTGATCTCTTATGCTCCTGCTAGGAGTGACACCATCTGGTATTTTTCTTTTTTTTTATGGCTTATTTCATTAAGCATGATCCCTTCCAGCTCCATTAATGTTGCTGCAAAAGGCATGAGTTTATCTTTTTTGATTGCTGAATAATACTCCATTGTATATATGTACCACATCTTTTTACCAGTCATCTATTTGGGGGCATTAGGCTTGATTCCACATCTTCCATATTATAAGTAGAGCAGCAATAAATATGGGGGTGCAGGTGTCCTTTTGGGAGGTTGTTTTTTGTGTCCTTTGGGTAGATATCTAGGATTACGATTACTGGGTCATATGGCAGCTCTATTTTTATCATTTGGAGAAACCTCCAAACAGCTTTACATAGTGGTTGTATCAGCATGCATTCCCACCAGCAGTGCAGGAGAGTTCCTTTTTCTCCACATCCTCACCAACATTTGTTGTTGCTAGTTGTTTGAAGATGTGCCATTCTCACTGGGGTGAGGTGGTATCTCATTGTGGTTTTAATTTGCATCTCCCTTATTACGAGTGATGTTGAACATTTTTTCATATGCTTGTTGGCCATCTGCATTTCCTCTTTGGAGAAGTGTCTTTTTAGCTCTTCTGCCCATTTTTTGATGGGGTCGTTTACTTTATTTTTGTTGAATTTCATCTGTTCTTTGTATATCTTTGTGCTCAATTCTTTATTGTTAGTTTTGTGTGAGAAAATTTTTTCCCAATCAGTGGGATGGCTAGACCTTTATCTTTAATTTTATTGATTCTTTCTTCTTCAAAATTGAGCCTGTTTGTTATGCTTTCCATGGAAATTTTTATTTCATCCACTGAATTTTCACTTGCAATGTTTCTGTGTGGAGTTTTTTTTATAGATTGATCTTTATTGAGAAATTTCTGTTCCTCTATTTCCTTTGTGCATTAATGCTTGATTCTACATTAGGGTGCATTTGACAAAATTCATTAGTTTTCTTCATTGTAGTTGTTCTAAATTTGATGTCTAGACTGTTAGAATAGACTTGAGACCTTAGATATAATACATTGATGTGGACTGTGCATATTCAACAAAGGAGCAAAGAGTACTGGAGCAAAGAAAGCCTCTTCAGTAAGTGGTGCTAGGAAAACTGGGAAGCCACATGCCAAAATATGGCATGACTATTTCATGCCATACACAGGAATCATTCAAAATAGATAAGACACTTGGATCTAAGGCTTATAACCATGAAATACACTGAAGAAAACAAGCAAAACTCTTTACAACATAAGCCTCAGGGCTGTCTTTGCAAATTCATCTTAAAAGCAAGAAAAGCAAAAGAGAACATAAACAATTGGGAATATAGCAAACTGAAAAGCTTCTGCACAGTCAAAGGAACTAAAATAAAATGAATAAACACCTTCCTGAATGGTAGAAATATTTGCATCTGTACATCTGACAAAGGGCTCATATCAATGATCTACAAAAAAAATTAATATAGATCAACAAAAAGAAAAAAAACTATTTTTAAAAATGGACAGAACTGAATAGATGTGTCTCCAAGAAAAATAACAGATGGCCAAAGCCCATGAAAAAAAAATGTTCATTATCACTTATCATTAGGGAAATGCAAATCAAAAACTACAAATACCGCCTCATTCCTGTAACAATGACCCATGTCAAAAAGACCAGAAAGAACCATTGCTGGTCTTAGATTTAGAGATTTAGAGAACATAAATTCCCTAAATTTAAATTTAGAGAAAAGGGCTCTCTCTTACATAATTGGTAGAATTTTAGACTGGTCCAGCTCTTATGGAAAACATTATGGAGATTCCTCAAAAGATTAAAAATAGATCTACATGAGTCAGCAATCCCATTCCTGGATTTCCATCCAAAGGACACAAAACATAAATTGGAAGAGGAAGTTGCAATCCCATGTTCATAATGAAGTCTTTTTTTGCTTTTTGGTTTTTTTTTTGAGATGGTGAGTTCAGAAAGTGGGGTCATTGGGTTAACACTGGGAAAAGTATCACCAGGTCTCCCCTTTCAGTGGCACTGGTGAGTTTCCGAAGCAAGTTTGTCTATGAGACAGACATTAGTTGTATCCAAAAGGGCAGGCCCAAAGCAAGGCCTGAAAGCCTGTCACCACACTAAAGTACCTTCTGGCGGGGACCCATGAAAAATGGTCAGAAATGACCAGACATGTCTGGGAGGAAAAGAGCAAAATCAAAATCAAGATAAACGTTGCTAAAGTCCAGCTCCTCCACATGGGTCTCTCACCCACATCCGTTTCAACCAATCCAAGACCAAGAATAAGCAATGCAGTTTCTTCACATGTCTCTCTGCTCCATGTGCTTCCCTTAGGTCACCTTCTGGCTCTCCATCCTGCTTCCTTCCTCTTCTGTCTCCTCTCCAGATTTTCCTCCCCCCCTGCTCAGCTCCACCCTCTTTTTAGGTGGGGGTAGGGAACCCAGAACATCCCCCTTTCCTGGGGACCACCCTGTAATAGAAGGAATGCTGTACCTTGCCAGTGCAGAAATTGTACAGATGAGAGGGGCTCATTCTTTTGTGGAGTGATGATTTTGAATAACTGTGGAATCTGAAAAGACCAGAGAGTCTACAGTGACCCCAATCTCTGTATTCTCATTAGTGGTCTGCTCCTGGACTCTTAGGATTTTTCATTTCTTTAGCTATAGCCAGTTTAATGACTATGTTGATCACTTCAAACCCCACCTCCAGCTCCCAGCATTGTGTGACCCAGATTTCTGGTCTTATGGTGTTTCCTTTCCCAGCTTCCTACTCAGCCTCCATCAGCTGTAGCATTATATACAATAGCCAAAGTGTTCAAACAATCTAAATGCCCCCCAAACAGCTGAATGAATCAAGGTGTGCTTCTTAAACACAACTGAATACAACCCAGCAACCAAAAAAGACAAACTCATGCCATTCACAGCAATGTGGATGGAACTGGGACTGTGATAAGAAAGACAAGTCAGAAAGAGAAAGACACTTATAAGTGGAATTCAGTGAAACTGTAACAAGGTGGTCCCCAGGAAAAGGGGAAGTTCCAGGTACCCAGCCCCACCCAGAATGAAGGTAGAGCTGAGCACAGAAGAGAAGGAATCTGGAAAAGAAGGAAGCAGGAAGGAGAGCCAGAAGGTGATCTGAGGGAGCCGCATGGGGCAGACAGGCATGTGAAGAAACTTTGCTGGCTTCTGGGCCATGGACTGGGTGAAACAAATGTGGGTTAGAAGCCTGTGGGGATGTTAGCTATGTCAGCTTTTATCTTAATTTTGATGTCGCTCTTTCCCTCCCAGACTTCTCTGGCCATTTCTGACCCTTTTCTATGGGTCCCAGCCAGAAGGTACTTTAATCTTGTGACAGGCTTTTAGGCCTTGCTTTGGATCAACCCCTTTTGGGTAGACTTTTACCCACAAGGCTAACTTCAGGGGTTTGATTTAGAAATTACATTCCTTTTCTTTCCTGTATTATATACTCATTGTATTAAAATTCCTTTCCATTAAAGTTCTTATTGTTACAGGGCACCCCAATGTGAACTGAGATGCCTGTCTGTGGGTCCTCACCCGTGCGCTTAAGATTAAATTGTACTGCAGACACACACAAAAAGTTTCGATAATGTGTTTATTTACAGGGAGAAAGGAAAAGGAACAACCCAGGGAAAGAGAGAGAGAAATACAAGTTAACTGGAATGTCCTACCAGCTCCACTGACCTGGAACTCCAACAACGCACTGAAAGCTGATCAAGAGCCAAATGACCAGCTGGGAACCACCAGGCCAGAGACAGCCCTGGAGCCCACATGTCTGGTTTTATCCTAACCTGGCTGTTCAGCTCTGCCCTCATGTCCCAGTGTGCTTCTCACTGGTATTGATAGGATTTGTAGTTCCAGTATCTGGAGTGGGGATAGAGTCCATGAAACCTGTATCTGTTACAGAAGGAATTAGCATGACCATTGACCCAGCTATAGAAACCAATGCCTAGATTACAAAGCATAAAATCAAAGCAGGTAGCAGACTGCTATAGGGACTATCTAGAGCACAGGCCCAAAAGGTGAAAGATATGGAGATGGAGCCCATTGTAGGATCTCTTGTCCCTTTCAGCTTCTACTCAGAATCAACAAACCTAGGCTCACAAGGAGTGAGCCCCTCCTAAAGAGCAGCTGTCTATATCAGGCAGTCTCTGCACCAGCATGGGGCAGCAGCCCCCTGCCCACCTGTACCCACACAGGTGCTTCTTTCCATCCACTCCCTCCCGCCACAGGACAGCAGCCTCCTGCCTGCTTGTGACCTGACCATGTTGGGACCTCTCTGCACTGACTTCTCTCATCGGAGGCTGCTCTCCTAAAGCCACCTGCCTGCAACCATGCAGGCCTCACTCAGCAAACCTGTCCCTTCTGGGCAGCTCTTCCTGCCCACTTGTGCCTAGGCAAGAGTCCTTCACCCTGATAACCCTGCTCTTTAAATATAACTGACATCTCTGGAGAAACTCATCTGGAAACTCACCTCATGCTGCTGAAAGGGGAGCTTTGGTGAAAACCCAAGGACCCTGCACTCCAAACCCACTAACTCCAGAAATAACATCAGGGCCACTATGGCAATAACCCTTGAGGAAATTCCTATATACCCCAAAATATATTGATGGACGCCAACATTGCCTCAATAAATAAATAAAAATAAATATTCTGGCTATTAGATTTCCCATTTCCTTTGTTCAGATGGATTCTGAGTATTTTTTTTAAAGATTTATTTATTTATTCATACAGAACTGGGGTACAGGCCAGAGATGCAGAGGGTGAGAGGATTCACCAGAGACAGAGTGGGGAGCAGAACAGGCAGATCGACGAAGTCCACTGGTGAGGGGAGCAGCGGGCGGGCCAGGAGAGGTCTGCCACGCCATGTGGGTCACCTCCGGGGCAGGTGGGGATCGAACTCATGTGCAAGTGGCTTAAGCTTCTTTGTGCAGTGCATTAACCCACTGCGCCACCAGGGAGGACCTGATTCTGAGTATTTTTTTCCCATCATCCATTCTATGACATTTGTTTGGCTTTTTTTTTTTTCCCAATAAGTGGTTCTGTGATTCTAGATATTTAATTCTGTTCTGTTCTTTTTTTTTTTTTTTTAGGACCTGGAATATGTGCCCTAAAAGGGGTCTGCTGCTGGGGTTTCCTTCAGTGACCATTTAGTGCAGAGAGGATCAGCCTGGCCCTAAAATCCCTCACTCAACCCCTCCCCTTGTGACCAGACCTATTCACAGTCTTAGCTTGCAGTCCTGTGGCCAGCTCCCTCCTCCAGGCAAAGCTGCAAGATTCTGCAACAAATGCCACCTTGTTCTGAATATAGATTTTTCTGCATCTGCAAGGAGCAAGGAGCAGATTCACTCTGCTCTGCTTGCTTCTCCTGAAATTGTTGAATTTCCCTATGGCAATGGATAGAATGAGACAAGGAGACAGAAGTAAGAGAGAGAGGGAAAGCTTTATTGCACTCCCGGACTCCCTGAGTGATTCATTTCTTCATTTCCCCTTATTTTGCAATTAAACCTTTTATTAACCTTTTTGTGTGTGCCTGCAGTTGAGTATTATTATGAATCACTTTAAGTGCATGGGTGAGGACCAGGCCAACACATTTCATATTGGGGTTGCCCTGTAAACCTCCTTTCCCAGCTTTCTACCCTTAACCTCCATCATATTGTTCATAAGACACTGTTGTATAATAGGGTGGTGCCCAGGAAAAGGGGAGATTCTAGGTTCTCAGCTCCACCCACAGGAGCTCCATAGCTGAGCAGAGAGAAGAATCTGGAAAGGAGACTAAAGAGGAAGAGAGCAGGATGGAGAGCCAGAAGGAGACCTGAGGGAGGCACGTGGAGCAGAGAGACACGTGAAGAATTGGCTGTTCTCCTTTGGCCCCATGCTGGTTAAAACAGATGTGGGTGAGAGACCCATGGGGAGGTTGACTATGGCAGCATTTATCTTGATTTTGATTTTGCTCTTCTCCTCCCAGACTTGTCTGGTCATTTCTGACCCTTTTCTCTTGGTCTCCACAAGAAGTTGCTTTAGACTTGTGGTCAGCTTTCAGGCCTTGTTTTGGGTCAATCCCTTGGGGTAGACTTTTACCCACAAGGGGATGGGTAACTCTGGGTGTTTGGTTTAGAAACTCTTTGTTTTTTGTTTTGTTTGTTTGTTTTGTTTTGTTTGTTCTGTTTTGCATACCAATTGTATTAAAAGTTCCTTTCCATTAAAGGTCTTAAATGTTTTGTCTTGATATGGCGGGTGGCAGAACCTATTTAGAGCAGACAGGTTTGGGGCCCTCCTTGCTCTTTAACAGGAGAAAAGAGCAAAATCAAAATCAAGATAAATGCTGCTATAGTCAGCCTCCCCATGGGCCTCTCACCCACATCTGTTTCAACCAGTCGAGGACCAAGAATAAGCGATGCAGTTTCTTCACGTGTCTCTTTGCTCCATGTGCCTCCCTCAGGGCACCTTCTGGCTCTCCATCCTGCTTCCTTCCTCCTCAGTCTCCTCTCCAGATTCTTCTCTTCCCTGCTCAGCTCTACCCTCCTTTGGGTGGGGCAGGGAAACTGGAGCCTCCCCTTTTCCTGGGCACCACCCTGTGACAGTAAGACTTTTTAGACTCTTTAAAACTGTTTACTACATTTTTGTGTGATATTCTTAGGAAGATTTATACAACTCTGTTTCTTGGCCGATCATATTATTCCTTTTACTCTTTCATAAATCTATAACATATAATTTGAACTTTTTGGTGTTAATAGAAGTTATTAGTTCTGATTTATTTCACTTAGCCTAATCCCTTCAAATTTTGTCTATGTTGTCATACATTGTAGTGGGGAGAAACATTGGAGTAATGTCAGAGGCATGGGGGTAGAAGAATTCACCTGATACAGAACAGAAAAGGCAGGTGTATTGAACTACACTGCTAGGAGAAGCAGCCTATGAAATGGGAGACGTGTGTGCAAGAAGGGACATTTGAGTTTCTCTTTCTACTGTTGTTCAGGCTTTCTTACCTGGGGCACCTGCTTGTACCAGTTATGTGCAGGTGTTGGGCACTGTCCTTTGACACAGGAATATGTCCTGTCCCTGCTTCTGCATTTCAGGAGCTGGGTTGTTTTGTCTGGTCCTGTGGTGGCTTTGTGACCTGTCCCCAAGGCACCTTACCTATTCAAAACTCCCAAACCTGCTAGATGGGCAAGGAGTGGGGGCTTAGTTTCTAAGCATATTAACTGAGAGAAATGGCAACATTTCCTAGTTTATTAGTGAGCAGTGTTCCATTATGCCTATACCACATCTATCTGTGGACACTTAGGTGGTTCCCACCTATTGGCTATTGTGAGTGGTGCTGCGATGAATATTAGTGTTTTCATAGTCTCTGTGTAGATACCTAGAAGTGGAATTGAGTTTCTGTGGAATCTCCAGAATGTTATGATGAAGAGAGCTCACACAGGCCCCTCGTAAAGCCTGTTACCACCCCTGTGCCCAGTGGCTGAGGTGCCAGAGATAAGCTAGACTAGAGAAAAGGTGGCAGCAGTAAATACTCTAGTAGACCCTCCCTGCAGGAGAGACCCCACAGGCCTCTGCCCTCACCAAAAATACTCAGTCAGTAGCCTAATCCTACAAAGACCTGCACGGCCATATTGGGCCTGCAGAGAGTCATCGCTTCATGGACTTTCAATATAGCTGCTTCAGTCTGATATTCTTGGCCTTTTTTCTAACAGTTCATAGTGACTGCACCAATTTACCTCACCACCAACAGCCTAAGAAGGTTACCATTTTTTATCTTCACCACTATTAACAAAATGTCAGGTTTTCAGGCCGAGTCTCCCACCCAGGAACAGATCCCAGACTGCAGTGGCAGTGCTGAGTCTTGGCCATTAGACCGCCATGGCTGGTGTCTCACAGAGGCACAGAGGAAATTCCCTGATTCTCAGGCAAGCAAGGGAGAAGCGGCAGATTTGCTTAGAGAAAGAAAAAGTTTATTAAGGAGATAGGAGCAGAAAAAAATGGGACTCCCACGCCAGGGAGGGGCAGGGGAGCCAGTGTGGAGTTGTGTCTCAGGGAAGAGGCTCCACAATCTCTGGGTGATTGGTTAGTTCCAGGTGGTCTCTCCCACTGTGTTAAGGTCTTTGTGCCCAGACTAAGCCTTACCTTAGAGTCCTTTTTCTTGATCATCCTTGCTCCAGAATGTCCTGTTGTTGCGCTAGTACCAACTGTTTGGTTAGTTTCCTCTGGAATTTGTTGCCCTTATCTCTGGGTCCTTCCTTATATCTGAATCTTTTCTTTCTTTTATTTTTTTTTAAGATTTATTGATTTATGTATACAGAACTGGGGAGCAGGCCAGAGGTGCAGAGGTGTGAGAGGCTTCACCAGAGACAGTGGGGAGCAGAACAGGCAGACTGACAAAGTACACTGCTGAGGGGAGCAGGGGGCAGGCCAGGAGAGGTCTGCCACCCATGTGGGTCACCTAGTGCAGGCGGGATCGAACTCATGCTGAAGTGGTTTTAGCTTCTTAGTGCTGTGCTTTAATCCACTGAGCCACCAGTGAGGGCCCTCTGAAGCTTTTCTTATTCTATTCTGACCTGAGGGCTTTCTGATTTAGAACAATTAGGGAAAGAAGGTCTATGTTCCCTGAAACAGGACTCCACACTTGGGCTCCCCTGCCCCTCCTGGTCTGGTTCTGCCAGCCTGGGAGTTCCACTTCATTTTTGTTCCTTTTCTCCTTAATAAACTTTTTCTTTCTCTAAACACATTCACTTCTTCTCATTTGCTTGTCTGAGTATCAGCAAAGTCCTGCTGTGGCTTCATGAAACACCAACCCTTGGTGGTCTAGTGGCCGGGACTCAGCACTGCCACTGCAGCCTGGGATCTGTTCCTGGCTGGGAGACTCGACCTGAAAACCTAACATTATATATTGGGGGCTCATTGTATATTGGGGGCTCATCTGGGATCTTGCAAGATTTAAGTGAGCCAAAAGGTACAAATTTTCCTCTGCTCTCATTCTGTGTTCCTCTTACTAAACATTTTCTTTCCTTCAGAGCCTCAGAGAGGCCACAAAAGGGGCACAGGACAGTTAGTTAATCCCAAAGGGTGACCACTTAAAGACTCCTGGGGAAGGATAAACTGGCAGGTGAGATAAGGGGACTAGCCTATCTGCCAGATGAAAAATATAAAGATCTCTGAAGCGTGAGGCACATACATTATCTAGAGGCTGCCCAGAACCTGCACATAAGGGCTGATCTCCCAGCAGCTTGGGCCATACCCCCTACATCCTGGGATCCATTCCTGGCTGGGAGACTAGGCAAAGGGGAGTTGCCGAGACCCAGTAGAAGATGAATGAAGGGTCCCAATGCAACAGTGGGGAAAGTCATTCCTCACTAAGCACCACACAGGATCCCACCCAGAACCTCACCCTGGCCTCATTAGAGTTATTTGAATGACTACCCTTAGCTTTCCTTGCCTCCTTTCTCTCTCTCCTCCCCATCTTTCTCTCACTGTCTCTCAGTGCCACTGATTTATTTCTCTGTTATCTGTGGGGCTTCAGACAGGGTGTAGACATTTCGCAAACTCTCTGTCCTTTATTTGACTGCAAAATCAATGGCCACCCATCAGGTCTGTAAAAACCACTAGCATGAGGCTGCCATTCTTAAAGTCTCAGGTGACAGCTTTCTCAATTAGCTGGGCTACCTGACTCCCAATTACTGAGTGGGAATGTCAGGATTCTCCTGTCACTGATTCACTTTTCTCATCTGTGGACTCTGAAGGCGAAGGTGCTCAGGATGGCCGAGCTGTGGGCCTTGGAATCCTAGACATCCAGGAGATCCGATGGGACAGACAGGTGTGCTGCTAGGCCGATGTGTAGGTGAGAGTCACGACGACTTGGTATCTTTGTGTCGTTGAGTCAAGCAGACACATCTGTGTTAACATATCATTTGAGTTGATTGGTTAACCAAGCAAGCAAGCACCATCATCTCACATTCCCAGGTGAGATTTGTTAGGTTCTCATGTGAGCTCAGGTAAATGTATATTTTCCATGACCTCTGAACATTCCTATAGTAACTATTAGCCTCTCAGACTCACCTGAGAGTTAAAAGGAAAGTCTCCTGGTAGGAGTTTGAATTACTTCTTGGATGGCTGATGACTGAGACTGAAATTATTTCCCAGCCAAGACACAAGAAAGGAGCAAAGTATCACTTTACAAGCCAGCTTAGGAATCAAGGCAATTACCATGTCTGCCCAGGCCCAAGTAGAGATGCTGAGTGAAGTCTACTAGTCAGTACATTTCTCTCTGGCTATTCTAACAACACTGTAATATATATTCTTGGCAGTACACTTCTGTTTGGTACCCATCTCAGGCTGGGCAAGTTCATCTATAGTTTTTGCAGGCAAAAAGATAATTTTAGAGATTTTCAGGAGATTTTACAGGCCTTTAATGCTGAACCAGGGACCAGACAGCTTTCTCTCCATTTTTTCTCTGACTGTCTTTTCTCTCCATCTTCCGCCCTCTCAGTGATGCCACACTTACATGCACTCACCACGGGTGTACCCACTTATACCTATGCATGCTCGGTGTTCTCTGGGCCCAAGTATCATAATGAAAGATGCGTGAACATGACCATAGGTGCCAGTCACAGATGCTAACAGGCTTAAAAAGGCCTGTAACTTCATTTAACTAGCCTATGAAGAATGAATTTTTCCCTCCTGCCAGTGATTTACTCCTAAAGGATCAAGTAAAGGTGAAATAAACACAGGTATTTATTTTAGTCTTTGTCTCCTAATTTTCTTTGTATAGGTCATTTATTTTCTGCGATAAGTTCATTCTCAGGTATTTTAGCCTTTTTGGAGTGACAATAAATAGCATTGTCTTCCTAATTTCTTTTGATGAATTGTTTGCATGTAGAAATAACCATATATAAAAAAGTGGTTCCTGCCACTTTATTATTTATCATAATAATTTTTTTGGATTTTCTATGTAAATTATGATGTCATCATCAAGTAGCAATGTTTTGCTTTTCCAATTTGAAATCCTTTTGCATCTTTTTTGTTTAATTGTTCTGAATGTGACTTCTAATACTTCGTTGGACATTATTGGTAAAAGTGACCATCCTGGCCTTTGTTCTTGATCTTATGGGAATGTTTTTAGCACTTATCATTAACTATTATGTTATCTATGGCTTTGTCATATGTAGCCTTATTATACAAGATAAATTTCTACTATTACCATTTTATTGTCTTTATCATAAATGTTTATCAATCTCATTTTTTTAAAGATTTATTTATTCATGCATACAGAACTAGAGTACAAGCCAGAGGCTCAGGGGTGGTGAGAGGATTCACCACACACAGAGTGGGGAGCAGAACAGGCAGATCAATGAAGTACACTGCTGAGGGGAGCAGCAGGCAGACAGGAGAGGTCTGCTGTGCTATGTGGTCAGCTCCAGGACAGGGAATCAAACTCACACTGAAGCAGCTGCCACTAGCTTGCAATGCTATGTCCTAACCATTATGCCAACAGGGAGGGTCATGTCTGTCAATCTTCTAAAATGATTTTTCAGTGTCTATTGAAATGATCATTATTTTTTCTTTTTGTTGTTGTGGTGAATGGCATTGATTGGCTTAAATATGTTGAATGACCCTTATACCCATGAGAAAATCCCACTTGATCACATGATTCTTTTGATATTTACTTGTACTTGATTTATTAAACTTTGATGAGTATTTTTGCATCTATGTTCGTCAGAGATATTAATGTACAGTTTTTGTTTGTGTGTATGTGGTATGTGTGTGTTTGTGTGTGTGTGTGTTCAGCCTTGTCTGGTTTTTGTATAATGGTAACATTAACCTCATAAAAGTTGTTTTGGTGTGTCCCCCTGACCCCTCGTTGTTTTGGAAGAGCACGAGAAAGATAGGTATCAGAACTTTTTGAAGTTTTGTGGAATTCACTGGCCTTGGATTATTTCATTTAGCCTTGAATTAATTCATTTAGCCTTGGATTATTGATCTCAGGATGTTTTTGTTATTGCTTTGATTTCTTTACTTTGGATTAGTCAGCTCAAGCTGTATATTTAATCCTAGTTTGGTCTTGAGAGGTTGTGTGGCTCTAAAATTGTATCTACCTTTTTTTGTAGTTTGTCCCAATTTTTTGCATAAAGATGTTCATAGTATTCTTTTATAATCCTTTGTATTTCTGTGATATGTGTTGTAACCTTCTTCACTGTTGGTTCTTTTGTGTTTTATCTTAGTGAGCATAGGTAAGGGTTTATCAGTTTTGTTAATACTTTCACATCACTGGCTCTTGGTTTCATTATCCTTTGTATGATCCTTTTTGTTTCTACATCTTTTTATTTTTGCTCTAATTTTTATTATTTCCTTCTACTTTGCTCTTCCTTTTATGGTTTCTTCAGTTTTAGAGCTTGTTTTTTGAGATTTTTCTTGTTTGTTTATGTGGTTCTGTTCTGCTATAAACTTTCCCCCTTGCTATCTGTTTTGCTGAATCCAATGAGATATGATAGCTTATAGTTTTATGATTTTTTTAAATTTCTCTTTTGATTTATTCTGTGACTTAAGATTCATTAGAGTGTTGTTCAGTTTTAGTTTATTACATATTCTTTATGTGACTGATTTCTGCTTCATACTATTGTGGTCAGAAAAGATATTTGGCATGATTTTGTACACCACATATGATCTGTTCTTGAGAATATTCCATGTGCAGCTCAGAAGAATTTGTGTTCATTTCTCTTTTGGAATGGAAGTTTCAATTTCAATATATGTCTACTAAGTTAAAAATTAGGAGCATTCGGGCCCTCCCAGGTGGCGCAGCGGGTTAAAGCACTGCACTGAGAAACTAAAGCCACTTCCACATGAGTTCGATACCCGCCTGCCCCGGAGGAGACCACATGGCGTGGCAGACCTCTCCTGACCCGCCTGCTGCTCCCCTCAACAGTGTACTTCGTAGATCTGCCTGTTCTGCTCCCCACTCTGTCTCTGGTGAAGCTTCTCACCGCCCCTGAGCCTCTGCCTGTACCCCAGTTCTGTATGCACGAATAAATAAATCTTTTTAAAAAAAAATTAGGAGCATTACTGTATTTACTTTATTTAAGTCCATTTTTCCTTGTTTAGTTTCAGTTTGGATAATATACACGATGTAGTCTTCCATTGAGGTCACCTACTATTATTGTGTTTCTTGTTAGTGTCTTGCTTTTTTGTCTATTAAGAGTTGGTTTGTGTATTTAAGTGCACCTGTATTGAGTATGTAACTATTAATGTCTGTTTGATCATTCTAGTGTCCATTTGTCTCTAATTATATTTTTAGCTTAAAGTATAATTTTTCAGAAATTTCAGAATAGATATTTCTGTTTTTTTCTTTGTATTGTCTTGAAATATCTTGTTCCAGATTTTGACTTTATATGTTTATGCTTATCATTGGCTTTGATGTAAGTCCCCCTGACACACAATCTGCATGCATCTTGCTTTCTTATCCACACTGCCATCCTGTGTCTTTTAGTTGGGACATCCAGACCACTCGTACGAGTGTGCTCAGCTCCCGCCATTCTTGTTTGCTTTCTGGTTGTTTTGTTTCTCTCTTGTTTCTATTCAATTTGGTCTATCTGGATGGTTTTTCCCAGTGATTCTCTCAATTTCTTCTTCAAAGTGTGTCTGCTCCATATTTTTGTTTTATCATTACCATGAGGGTTATATTAATGTTTTTATATCTATGTCTTTAGATATTGGTGACACTGTCATTTGAATGATAAATACTGAATTTTTTCTTTGTTTTTTGTTCTTTCATTTCAACCTTTTGAAATTTCTGATTCTTACTACTTATTCAGATCAATATTTTGTGTTGTTTGTTTTTTCTTGTCATGAAGCACCTACTATCAATGATGTATGGTGTGGGTAATAAAGTATCCTCTTGTGGTAAGTTGATGTACATGGATGAGATATTTTGATTTTTTCTGGATGTCTTTAAGTATATTTACTGATGTGGCTGACTCTATCATGATTTCTTGGTGTGTACAACTCAGTGTGTTTAAACAACTGTTTTCCTCTGCTTCTGGCCTCACCCACTGGTTTGTTTGTATCTTTCTCCCATTCTCCATCGTCAGAGCTACATTTCTAATTTCAACCTGGCTGGAGTCTTTATGAAATTAATTTTACATTCCACAGGAAAAGGACTCTTCCTTGTACATCTAGATGTTTGATATCCAGTATAACTTCTTTTTAACCTATGGTCTTTTCATTTAGGAAAGTGAATATCTTGAGTCATGTACCTGTGTTATACAAAACCTCAATCCTGCCTATTGCTCCCCTTCTCGTAGCTAAATAAGTGTATAATATATAGGGAAATTAGAGAATATGTTTCTTACAAACAGCTGATGGTGAGAATAAGAACAGGCGGAGGGGAATAGTAAAATAGTGCAGAATATATTATATAAAACTGTTTTCCATATTCTAAAATCAGGACTTAATAGAGAGCAAGAATTAGACTACAGTAATCAAATAAATTAGAATAAATTAAGCACAAAAAAATCAATGTATCATGCTTGTAAGTTTACATGTGCCAAATTAACCAAAATGATAGAAAACTGTGACAGTACATTTCCTTATGCAAAAAGTGTAACTTGTTCCATATGAGAAATAAAGCTGAGCAACACTTCAGTGAAATAGAAAATCTTGAGAAGTATGTTGTTTTAAAAGAAGTTACTCTCATGAAATCCATATTGTCTAATAAATAAATGGAAATTTCCAAATGTTTTTGATTGACAGTTGGAAAAAAAATGAGTAGGAAAATGGACAAAGTTAAAAAACTTACCACAGCAGCATAGTGTGCATAGCTCAAATTATATAGCAAGGTTGATTTCAAAAAGCAGAAATTCCAGTGAATATATAGAGTGAAGAAATTCAACAGTCACAATTCCTGACTCCAAGGGTTTTAGTTCTCTAATCATGGGAACTTCCTTTTCATGACATTTGATCCTTTCATAGATTCCTTCCCAATGAGTTTTTTCAGCGCCTCTTTTATGTCTTTGTTCCTCAGACTGTAGATGAAAGGGTTCAGCGTGGGTGTGACCACAGTGTACATCACCGACGCTGCTGAACTTGAGTGTGAATTGTGGGAGGCAATAGAGCTAAAGTACACTCCTAGTGTGGTACAATAAAACAAAAAGACAACTGAGAGGTGAGACACACAGGTAGAGAATGCTTTATATTTTCCCTGTGTTGATGATATTCCATGTATAGTGGACATAATTTTAGAGTAAGAGTAAAGTATACCAGCAAAAGGGCCAACACCAAATAGCCCATCTGCACAATACATCAAGATATCATTAACAAAGGTGTCAGAACAAGCAAGTTGGAACATCTGATTGATTTCGCAGAAAAAGTGTGGGATTTCCAGTTCCATGCAGAAGGATAATCGCAACACCATTAAGCTATGTGACAAGGAGTGCAGGGCACTAATGATCCAGGACAGCAGGACTAGCAGACCACACTGGCGGCGATGCATGATGAGCATGTAGTGTAGGGGATGGCAGATGGCCACATAGCGGTCATAGGCCATGACAGTCAGGAGAAAGTCATCCACCACTCCAAAGAATAATGCAAAATACATTTGTGAGATGCAACCTTCATAAGTTATGAATTTGCTCTGTGTTTGTATATTCAATAGTGTCTTAGGGATTGTTGTTGAGGTGAAACATATGTCTACAAAAGACAAGTTGGAAAGGAAGAAATACATGGGTGTGTGTAAGTGAGAGTCTGAGATTGTGGCTAGGATGATGAGTACATTCCCAAACACAGTGATTAGGTACATGCAAAGAAAAAGTCCATAAATGAGAGGCTGTAGTTCTGGTTCCTTCGATAATCCCATGAGATAAAATTTTGTAACCCATGTGTGATTTTCTAGTATCATGTAGTGATATTTATGACTAGAAATGAAAAAAGAATAATTAATGTTTACAAATTGAAATGCTAAAAATTTATTATTCAGTCAATAAATCTATTATATCTTTATCATCTATGTATGTATCTAACTAATCTATTTCTCTGTGTGTGTATAAATCAACCACCTTTAAATGGTCTTCCACATCATCTCTTTCTGTCCCATTCATTCTTTTCTCCCAAGAGGCAATACATTTTAGTGTTTTAATAAAAATTCTTTCATGAATTTGAAGAAAATAGTCTGAGTCCTGGCTTAATCTTGAAAAAAAAAAAAAGCAATTGAATCAACAAAGACAAAGCAACAAAATGAAAAATAAAAGATTTCTTTAAAAGTAACAGTATTTTAAATGATCTCTGAGATGTCACTAGTGAATAAGAGTCTCATTAGAAAGGCCCAGGAGGTTAAGAGAAGAAAGGTCAGAAAAACATTTGAGGAAATGCTGGTTGCACAAGTCCCTAAGATGATGAAGGAAACAGACATCTAAGTATACAAAATCCAGTGAGTACCAAATAAGATAAACTCAAAGAGATTCAGAACAAAACACATTATTACAAAAACAGTAAAATTTGGAGATTGAGGATCTTAAAAAGTAGGATGGAAAAATGACTTTTTGCTATCAGCATTTTCCAATAGAATCTTTAGAGGTCAGGAAGAGTGTTATGACAGATTCAATGTATTAAAACAGTCAAACTTCCAACCAAGAACATATTTAAAATTGAAATTGCAAAGAGAGTTCAAGAGCTTCACAAATAAGAAAAACAGAAGTTCATTACCAATAAACTGAAATTGCAACACATTAACACATTATATAAACTGAAAGGAAATGGTACTAACAAGAAAGCATCAAAAAAATCTCACCAGAAAAGATCAACATATATTAACAATTAGTGAATCAATCACTTATCAACCAAGCCTGAGTGCAAAAAATAAAAGTAGTAAAATAGTTCAAAAATGAATAAATGTAAGGATCAAAAATGCAAAGCTTTTGAATATGATTAAATATAAGTAGTTATCAACTCAAAATAACTGTTGTATACTAATGAAGTTATACTTGACTTTCATGATAACCACAAGTCAAAAATGTGCAGTAAATACACAAAGGAATAGTGAGAGGAAGGTATTCACACCACTGAAGAAAGCCATCAGATATCAAGGGAAGAGAGAAAAAAGAAGAGGGAACAAAGAGGAACTATGACTGTCACCAGAGAAAAAATGGACAAAATGGCAATGCATGTTACCTTTCTATAGTTGTTTTAAATGTAAATGGATTAATTTTCCAACCATAAGACATAAAATGGCTAAATAAATAAAAGCAAAACAAAAGCCAACTATAAGTTGCATACAAAACTCACTTCAGGGTTAAGGACACAAAAAAATTGAGAATAAAAGGGTAGGAAAAAAGTCCATATAAATGGAATAAAAAAGGGAGTTGGTATAATTATACTCAAAAAAGACAAAATAGTCTTTAATAATAGGACTGCAATGGAAGACAGAGATGGGCATTATAATCATGCTCCAACATAGGAGCATGAAAATATATGAGACAAACTCAACAGACTTCAAGGGGAAAATTACAATATATTAACAATAAGAGATTTAGTGTCCCCTCCATTATCAAAGGGTCTATAATCTAGACAGAAAATTGACAAGGCAACATCAATATTAAAGGAAAATGTTTAAAATGGTACTGTTTATGATGATGTAACTTGGGGCAATCACTTATATGATTTAGGGATATGGGCTCACAATTCTAGATGTCAGCACACCATACTTACTGCCCAAAGCAACCATAATTCTCCACCATATTCCACTGGGCCACATTCTCAATATAGGCTCCATTTCTAGTTTTTTGCTCAATATTTTCAGTTCTCCAGTTAGATTTCAAGGGTTATTTTGGTTTGGATTTGTCGGTTCCTTTGACTGGTTTCTTTGTATTTCATATGTGAGTGCAAACATCTGATATTTGTCTTTCTCCTTGTCAATTACTTCAATTAGCATAATACTCTCCAGTTCCATCACACTTTATGCTTTTAAAAGAATGGCTCAGTAGGAAAACAGAACTCTCCTGCACTGCTGGGGGGAATGCAAACTAGTACAACCACTATGGAAAACTGTCTGGCGGTTCCTCAAACTGGAGCTTCCCTACGACTCAGCAATCCCACTCCTAGATGTCTACCCAAAAGACACAAAAACACTAATTGAAAAAGATACCTGCACCCCCATGTTTATTGCTGCTTGATTTACAATTGGAAAAACATGGAAGCAGCCCAAATGCCCAAAAGTAGATGACTGGATTAAAAAGATGTGGTACATATACACAATGGAATATTACTCAGCAACCAAAAACAGAAACACATGTCTTTTGCAGCAACTTGGATGGAGCTGGAAAAGATCATGCTTAGTGAGATAAGCCAGAAAGAGAAAGAAAAATACTGGATGGTTTCACTCATAGCAAGACCAGGCGAGAAAATAACAAACAATGAACAACCATATACCAGAGACATTTTGCGGGTGTGGAGTGGGGAATGGGATCAAAAACGGGGGTTGGGGAGGGAAGTGCACGGGATTATGGTGATGGCACACCGGTGACTTGGTGATGGGAAACCCGCGGGGATTGCAATTGAGATGGAAAAAAATGTACAAAATGATGTAAAAATAAACTGTAATAAAATAAAATAAATAAATAACCCCCCCCCCCACCAAAAAGAATGGCTCAGTATGGCTCAGCTAGTATTTCTTTATGTACATATATCACATGTTCTGTATCCATTCACCTGTCCCTGGGCACTTAGGTTGTTTTCATGAGTTGGCTATTATAAATAGTGTTCCTCAAAGAAAAGAGTGCAATGTCCCTTTGATTTAGTGCCTTTGCACTCTTTTGGCAGACACACAGGAGTGGAATTGTGGAACTGTATGGTAGATCTGTTTGTAACATTGAAACTTCCATACTGTTTATCAGAAGGGGTGGACCAGTATACATTACTACCAACATTTCATGAAGACTTCTTTAGCTCCACACACTCTCAACACTGTTTCTGGTCTTTTGATATGTCCATTTTTGAGGGTGTGATGGGATATGTCATTCTGCTTGTTTGCTTTTCATGATAAACTGTGATGAGCAATTTTTCACCTGTTAGCCTTTTGCATGTCTTCTTAGGATAAATGTCTATTTAGCTCTTCTGTCCATATTTTGATTAACTTATTTTTTCCCATTGGTTGAATTGAATGAGTTCTTTATGTGCCTTGATTATTTCTCCTTTTTAAGTACCTTTTCAGATGTTCAAATATTTATTACCTATTTGGGTTTTTTTTTTTCATTTTAATGAGCATTTCTATAAAAAGCAGAATCTTTTTATTTTGATTTAGTCCTATTTGTTTCATTTGCTTCTGTTTCCTTCTCCAAAGCACTGGAAGCCAATGTTGCTAAGTGTTTTGTCTTTATTACTCATGTGTGCATTTTATGGTTTCAGGCCTTATATCTCAGTATTTAATCCATTTTGAGTTAATTATTACTTTACATGCTTTGAGATAGTAGTTTAGTTTCATTATTTTGTATATGGTTGTCCAGTTTTCCAGCACCATTTATTGAAGAATCTTGATCCATTGTATAGTTTTTGATTGTTATTTAAATGGATAAGTATATGTTTAATTTTTGGGTTCTGATCTATTCTGTTGGTCTCTGAGTCTAGTTTTTAGTCCAGTGCCAAACTTTTTTGATTATTTTAGCTTTAAGTCAAAGTTAGGAATGTGATATTCTTCTTTTCTTTTCTTTTCTTTTTTAGCATTTCTGTGGCTATTCAGAATATTTTGTGATTCTATGTTAGTTTTAAGGATGATTGCTCTATTTCTTTGTGAATGCCAGTTGAGAGAAACAGTTGAGAGACATTGCACTAAATCTGTACATTGCTTTGGCTAAGGTAACCATTTTAAGAATACTAATTCTCCCAGTAAGGATAGTTAACATCTTTCCATTTCTTTATGTCTTCTTTTAATTATTTTAACAAAGCCTTATGGTTAGTTATGCACCTCTTTGCCATCTTTATACATAGGTGTAAAATCTTTTTGATGTTCAATACTCTGTTGTCAGTAAATTAAAATATTGGTCTGATCTTCTCATGTTCATGACTAGATTTGAGCAAAATAAATTAAAAAAAACCAAAACACCAAAAACACAAGAACTAAATATATTTCTTTTAAAAAAAATACAGATCTCCAAAAGACATATGAAATATTCGTCATCACTCACCAAAAGCAAATCAAAATCACAATAAGATATCTGCTCATACTTGTGAGAATGACCCTCATGAGGAAGACTTGAAAGAAGTGTTGAGAGTATTTAGAGAAAAAGGGTCCTTCATTTACTGTTGGTGTGTCAATGTTGACATGGTTCAACCTCTATGGAAACCAATGTGGTGTAATCTCAAAATATTACAAATGAGACTACCATTTGTATATATCTGAATAATGGAAAAACACTAACAAGAGATATGTGCACTCCTATGTTCAGTAAAGGATTATTTGTAACAGTCAGTTTGTGGAAGTAATATAAGTGCCCTGTGACAGATTAATGAATAAAGAAGATAGTGTACATATAAAAAAGGAATAGCTCAGCTAAAAGAAGGTGAAACCTTGTCATTTTTGCCAATGTAGGTGGACCTGGAGGGAATTATGCTAAGCCAAATAACTCAGAAGACAAATACTAGATAATTTTACTCACATGCAGAAATATAATATACAAAAACAGAAAAAAAAAAAAAAAAGTAAACCCCAGATCTGACTTTAGAACTGGTGTTACCCTGAGGGAGGATCCGGAGTAAGGTGTGAAAGGGACTCAATGGACTATGCTGAGTATGGTAAGTCAGAAAGTGGAAAATAGCTTCTGCATTATTTATTTCATATATATATATATATAACATATATATTACATATATATGTATACTACATGTTATATATATGTATGTATTACATATAGCCAAAGAAAATGAACTAACAAAGAAACAACAACAAAAATGCCTAAGACTCTGAAAATATGTTGGTTAAGAGTGGGGCAAAGGGGGCCCTCCCTGGTGGCTCATTGGATTAAAGCACAGCACTGAGAAGCTAAAGCCACTTCATCATGAGTTCAATTCCTGGCCCTGGGGGTGACCCACAGAGTGCAGCAGACTCGACCCACCGCTGCTCCCCTCAGCAGTGTACTTTATCTGTCAGCCTGTTCTCCTCCCCACTCTGTCTCTGGTGAATCCTCTCACTGCCCCTGTACCTCTGGCCTGCACCCCAGTTCTGTATGCATAAATAAATAAATCTTAAAAAAAGAAAAAAAATGGGGCAAAGGGAGGGGTTGGGAGAAAATAGTAGAGAATATTAACGTTATACTGGAAATGGTATTAAAACTTGGGTGGTGGGGATGTGAAGCTTATATACACGAGGAGGTATGAAGATATACTCCTAAAAAGTATACATTATTACAAATCAATAATTTAAAAAATTAAGTGTAAAAACTAGATGAAAAAGCATGTTAACGGAAGGTAAGAAAGACATGTACATAGAAAATTATGGAACATTACTGAAAGAATTAGAGAGCACAAATGGAAAGATAGCCATTTTTGTGGGTTGGATAATTAACATCATTAAAATGGACATTTTACATAAAGAAATATGCAGACTCAATATTCCTCTCTAAAATCCTAATGATGGTCTTCATAGAAATAGAATAAAAGTCCTAAAGTTTGTTTGGAACCAAAAAAGACCTTCAACATCTAAAGACCTTAACATCATGTTAAGAAAAATGAACAAAATTGGAGGTGTCAAAGTCCATGATTTCAAACTATACTACAAAGATATAGTAACAAAATACTATGATACTGAAATAAAAGTAGGCATACAGATCAATGGAGTGTAATTGAGAGTTCAAAACTAATTTACACGAGGACAACTAATTTAGGACAATGGGGCCAAACACATGCAATGGAGAAAGAAAAGGCGTGTCAGTAAGAAGTGTTAAGAAAGCTAGACAGCTGCACAGAAAAGAAACCAGACCACTCTCTTACACACACACAAAATTTTAAATGGATCAAAAACTTGATTGTAAGATCTGAAGCCATAAAATACATAGATAAAAACATAGGTGGTGGCCCTCCCTGGTGGCGCAGCGGGTTAAAGCACAGCACTGAGAATCTAAAGCC
>NW_004567126.1:1658293-1670366 GCF_000260355.1 Condylura cristata | reverse complement strand
TATTCATAAATATTATAAATTTATAAATATATGTATAAATAACTCCTGATTGCTAAATAGTATTCCAGTGTGCCTATATACATCATCTTCTTGACCCATTCGTTTATTTTTTGGCATTTAGGTTGAAAATGGTAAATTAATGCCATTTATAGCAACATGGATGGAGGTAGAAAGGATTATGCTTAATAAAATAAGCCAAAAGGACAAAGAAAAATACAGGAGGGTTTCACTTATCAGAGGAATATGGGGGAACCAAATATGGGATTGAGAAAAATAATAATAAATAAAAAGACAAAACTAGCAGGCAACTATAAATCAGAGATATTTTGCAGAGGAGGGAAAGGGATCCAAACGGGTGGGAGTATGATGATGGTGCGTGGGTGAATTGTTGGCGGGACTATTACCGGGACTACACCTGAGAGGAGAAATCAAACACTGAACAAAAATGAGCAATGATTTAAATATATATATGATGTATTTTTTTAATATTGATTTATTTATGCATACAGAATTGGGGTACAGGCCAAAGGTGCAGGGGCGGTGAGAGCATTCACCAGAGACAGAGCAGAGAGCAGAACAGGCAGATCAAGGAAGCACACTGCTGAGGGGAGCAGCGGACGGGTCAGGAGAGGTCTGCCTCGCCATGTGGTCACCTCAGGGGCGGGCAGGGTTTGAACTCATGCTGAAGTGGCTTTAGCTTCTTAGTGTTGTGCTTTAACCCGCTGCACCATCAGGGAGGGCCTCTACCCATTTTTTATTTCACTATTTTTTTTAAGTTTTATGAGGCTTTAAAAATATATACATAGACCCTCCCTGGTGCGGAAGCTAAAGCCACTTCCGCATGAGTTTGATTCCCGCCTGCCCGGGAGGTGACCACATGGCGTGGCAGACCTCTCCTGACCCGCCCGCTGCTCCCCTCAGCAGTATACTTTGTCAGTCTTCCTGTTCTGCTCCCCACTCTGTCTCTGGTGAAGCCTCTCACCGACCCTGAGCCTCTGGCCTGTACCCCAGTTCTGTATGTACAAATAAATAAATCTTTAAAAAAAAAAAAAAGGACATAATCAATTATCACTAGAAAAAAACAATTGAAAAGCACCCCGCTGCTCCCTTCAGCAGTGTACTTTGTCGAACTGCCTGTTCTGCTCCCTACTCTGTCTCTGGTGAAGCCTCTCACCGACCCTGAGCCTCTGGCCTGTACCCCAGTTCTGTATGTACAAATAAATAAATCTTTAAAAAAAAAAAAGGACATAATCAATTATCACTAGAAAAAAACAATTGAAAAGCACAAGGACATATCCACTTCATACCTGTTAGTCTATTATCAGATAAGAAATAACAAGTGTTGGTAAGGACATGAAGAAAAAGGAATCTTGAATACAGGTGGTGGTAATCTTGAATACAGGTGGTAAACTGATACAGTCACTATGAAATACAGTATAGAGATTCCTCAAAAAAAAAATAGAAATACCATATTATCCAAAAATTCTCCTTCTAGGTATTTACCCAAAGAATGTTAAAACACTACTCAAAATGATAGGTTTGCTTTATATTTGTTGTAAATAATGTTAGTATTGCTGCAATACCCAAGATATAGAAACAACCAGAATGTCCATTGGATAAAGAAGATGTGGTAAATATACTGCTGGAATACTACTCAGTTATACCCAAAGATGAAATCTTGGCACTTGCCAAGACATGGGTGAAACTTGAGAGAACTATGCTAAGAGAAATAAGTCAGAGAGAAAGCCAAATGCCATACAATTTCACTCATTCATATGTGGAAGATAAAGAAACAAAGCAAGTGAAGGAACAAAACAAAACAAACACTTAGATTCTGTACAACCATAAACATTTAAATATGGGACTTCATGTTCATTTAACTCTTTTGTATCCTGCATTAAAGGAAACATGAAACACATTTTGAAAACAGTGAGAGAGGAAAGAAATGGATGCCCAGAGAAAAGAGAATCTAATAAGCAAGGTCAGTTCTGGAGGAGACTTGGGGTGAGGAGGAAGAGTCCTTTGGCCGCATTCCAAATCCAGTTATATTCCCTCTAATCCAGAATAACTAGGAGCAGTAAAGCAATTTACCCTTTGGAGAAAGTGGTGATAGATTTATGCATCATAACCTAACCACTTCAATATTTAATAGAAAAGTAAACAAAGGGAATAAACCCACAATTTAAAACAGAAACATACACAACATACATGCATACATAGAAATGACAATATGAATGGTTGTTTCCAGAATTCACATTATACACACCTTAAATTTAAAAAAGAAGCTCTCACTTTACTGTACTTGTCTCCAAAGTGAATACACTACTTCATACTTACTTAAATGCAAAATACCCTGGATATGTCCTACTTTACTGGAAATGTCTCTCATTTTTGCCTTAGTCTTATACAAGTGAGCTGTCGTCCCAATACTTAATTGTAACAAAGATCCTGTATTGATGAATCCAGTAGAACCTTCTCTATTTAGGGCCCTCCCTGGTGGTGCAAGCTGTTTGGAGTGCTGCACTGCAAAGCCAAGCTTAGCCATGACGGCTTCAGCACAAGTTCGATCCCCACTCTGGAAGTGACCCACATGGTGCAGCAGACCTCTCCTGCTCACCCACTGCTCCCCTCAGCAGTGTACCTTGTCGATCTGCCTGTTCTGCTCCCCACTCTGTTTCTGGTGAATCCTCTCACCACCCCTGCACCTCTGGCTGTACCCCATTTCCATATGCATAATACATAAATCCTTTTTTTTTAATTATTTTAAAATACCTTCTCTGTTAAAAAATATTAAATATAATAATTTTAAATAAATAAATTAGTCAATCAAGTAAATAAACATGGTGAGATCTTTGCTCTGAACTATGCAGGTGAAGCTCCCAGATAACACCTGGTACAAGTTCTGGGCTTACATTTTCTCTCTGTTTTTAACTGAAGTCCCAACTGAGCTCTCAGACTCACCTGTAGGGGGTCTCTGAGAAGATGACCACCGTGGGTGTCCAAAAACTTACATGTGTGGTAACTTCTGGATACTGAGGCTCGGTTCCCAGATAGGACAGCAGGAAGGTGGAAAAAACTGGTCTCTGAGCCTGACAAGGTGCTCAAAGACAGCAACCATGCCCGGTCCTGCCTAAGTCTCCATATGTGGAGGAATCACAGCCAAAGACATATTTACAGCTGCATCTATTTGCTCATTAAGCTCTGTTTCCATTGTTACTCCTGCCTCTAAGCACATCATTTCCCTCAGGGACATTGGTATAGACACAAAAGAAAAATTTCCAGCTGATTCTGTTCCTCAGAGGCTAGTGTAGAAGTCAGGTGAATCCAGTTTTGAATCCTTCCCATGTACACTTGCCTTCCAAAGTTCTAACCTTCTTGTACCCTATCCTTGTACCCTAAGTATTAATCTTAGCTTGTACCCTCTGTTAACAATTTATCCAAATCAAAGACTGTATATTCGTCTTCATTTGATCTCATGGATTCCAAATCATTGACAGGTGCCTGGGGAAGAGCTGGTCATCTCTCTGGAAAATTTGTGTTCCATTCTCAACATGGGAGAAGGGTGTGCTCCTCTACCATACACATGGGTCCTATCATCCTTGGCTTCATGATGCTTCTGACAAATTAATTAGGAGATTCATGCTGTAACACAAATCAGCATTTGTCATTTACTTCATTAAAAATTTAGCTAATTATAAAATGATGTAAAAATAAACTTTTTAATTAAAAAAAAATTTAGCTAATTATAGATGCTTGAAGATTTTTTGTGTACATAAACTAAACTTAGAACTTATAAACTGTTTCATTTAATTTTTACCAGATGATTTCTCTCATATATGGGATATAAAGAAATAAACAAAAGGAACAGACAAAACCAAATCAAAACAAACCCTCAAAATCCAAGTGCAGATTTAGGCTACACCAGGAGGGTGGATGTAGGTAACAAAGCAGGAGGAAGCCCAGTGGAGTACAGTGGAGGATTATGGGTAGCATGCATCTGAAGGGGTATGAACCCATTCCCCTACACCATGTACAGTGCTGTAAAAAAACAATGGTACCTCAATAAAGCTTCTTATAAAAATAAAAAATCCAAGAAGAATAAAACTGTTGTGAGCCTCAGATTAGACAAAGAGATGCAACAAATAGCTTGTTTGGGAAAGAACAGGGGAAGAAGCCACGGCAAATATTTAAGGTCATAAATATATATTAGGTCATAAATATATATAAGGAAATTTCTAAATATCAAAATGGTACTTGCTACTATAAGAACATAAAATTCCTTGGGAGATATTTGCAATGCAACTCTCAGAAAAATCTGAAAGTGACAAAGAGTTTGGGCAGCTAACAGCTGGCATTACTTAATAATTCAAATCCCCATAACCTATGACCTAGCAGGCCCATTGCTGTGCATATAACTTCTCACATGTGAGTAGCTATTTGTATTTGAGAATGTTTATAATGAAATTGTGTGGTATAGGCAAGAACAGATAGCTTGTATTTTCATTTCCTTCATTCCCAGTTATTTTTATTTCTCCTTTGAATTGTGGGTCCAACATTGTTCTTAAACTAGTTATCCCACATTTTATTTTTGGTATCTTGTTTCCCCTCTTCTTTTTATTTTATGTATCCCTTAAAAACTTTGGGGCTCTCCCTGGTGGCGCAACAGGTTGAAGCTCTCTGAAGTCACAGCAGCACAAGTTTGATTCCCAGCCAGGGAGCTGACCCACATGATATGGCAGACCTCTCCTGACCCGTCTGCTGCTCTCCTCAGTAGTGTATTTCAGTACATCTGCCTGTTCTGTTCCCCACTCTGTCTCTGGTGAATCGTCTCACCCACCACACCTCTCGCCTGTACCCCAGTTCTGTAAGCATAAATAAATAAATCTTTAAAAAAATTTAATTAAAAAAACTTACTATACTTACTGTGGTTTTTATTTATAATGCTTCTTCTATCTTTTAATCTCATGATTGATTTCCTTCTTTTTCTAAGTGTTTACTTTTGTCAGTGAGATGCTTTGTGTTACTTTCTGATGCTATTATTTTCCTTTATAGACACTCCTTTAATATTTCTTGCAAGACTAGTTCAATGGTGATGAATTTCTTGAACTTTTTTTTTTTTTTTGGTCTGAAAAGGTCATTATTGCTCCTTCAGTTCTGAATAGTAACCTTCTTGACAATGTGTTCATTGCTAAAAGTTTTTTTTTCTCTCTCTCATTTCAGCACTTTCAATATTTAATCCCACTCCCTTCTGGCCTGAAAAGTTTTATTTGAAAAAGCCATTGCTACTTCTTATGAGGGTTCCCTTGATGGAACATGTTTTTTTTCTTGCTTTTAGGATTTCCCATTTTACTTATAAAGTGATTTAGTGTGGATCTGTTGGCTTCATCTTGGTGAAGCTGCTTCCTGGATCTGGATATCTGTTTTCTTCTCCATGATAAGAACATTCTCAGTCATTGTTTCTTCAAATAGAATTCTCTATCTCTCCCTCTTTCTCTTTCTTTTTCCTTCCTTTCCCCCCACCCTCCTTCCTTCCTTCTTTTACCAGTATAGTGCAATTGATATTCTTCTTAGATCATACTTTCTCTTAACTAGCTTTGATTTTTAAAATACTTCTTTTTAGTGATCTGTTTAGATAGCTTATACTACCTTATCTTCCAGCTCACTCATTTTTTTCGGTGGCTTCATCTATTGTACTATTGAGTTCCTCTCTGTTTTATTGGTTTGGATGTTGTGTTCTTGACTATGTAGCTTCTATTTACAACTTCCTTATATCTTCTGGGTTTTGTTTGCTGTAGCACACATTTTGCTGATCCATTCTTTCCTCACTTTTGATGAACAACTTTATTGCCATTGCTTTGAATTTTCATCATGCAGTTAACTCATTTTTGTTTCAGTAGGGTTCTATTCTTCTGGACTATTGTCTGGTTCTATCGTTGGGGAAATACTCCTCAGTCTCCTTATTTGGTTTGTCCTAATTTTTATTTGTATTTGAATAAATAGATCTCTCCTAATCTGGTCGATTGAACTTGTGTTAGAAATGATGATACAAGCTGCCTGGCTCACATTTATGAGAACCACAACAGTGGCAACTGTGTTGCTGGATCAACCTGCCTGCAGGTGGGGGACATGTTTCTCTTTTCCCCTCAAACCTCGGAAACATAAAGAGATACACAAGTATAGCATCAATAAGCACTAGCTCTAGGTAGACAAAGGGGAACTCAGAGATGTTCATGGGGAGATTGTTCCTTTCCTACGCCTCTGAATGATGTTTTAATCTAGGAGATGGAAGCCATTCGAGTTTGGTCTGGGCACCCATCAAGCTGCTCTTTTTGTGCTGGTTCCTATGAAAATGGGCCTAAAGCAGAATCGATAGATCATATTGCAGATTTATTCTCAATGTTTGGAAAATCTTCCATACTGTCTTCATAGAAACTGGAAAAATCTACATTCCAACCATCAGTGTATGAGGGTTCCATTCTCTCCATACCCTTGCCAATACTTGTCATTTGTTTTTTTAAAAATATGAATGATTTGTGTGTGTAAGAAGGTATCTCATTGTGGTTTTTATTTGTATTTTTCCCTCATGATAGGTCATGATTCTTATCCTTTCATATGGCTATGGATATTTGAATGCCTTCTTTGAGGAAATATCTGTTTACCTTTCGTGCCATCTTATTAGTAGTAGTAGTAGTAGTAGCAGTAGTAGTAGTAGTATTCTTTTTGTTGAGGTGTATGAGTTCTCTGTAGATCTTATTTTCTTGAGGTTTGTTGTGTCCCTTGGAGGAGGAGAGCGCAGTATCTATTTACTACTCCCCATGAACCCAGTTGTTGCTTTCTTTTTTTAAAATGATAGATAGATAGATAGATAGATAGATAGATAGATAGATAGATAGATAGATAGATAGATAGATAGATAGATAGATAGATAGAGGTATAGATATAAAAATAGACACATCATTCTTCCTTTTTGTATGATGCCTGCTTTCTCCTCTCAGGTGTAATCCCTGCAAAATTCCCACCATCTACTCACCCATACACCATCACCATAGCCCCTTGTGTAAGAACTCTTTTCCTCCCTTGTTTTGACCCCTCTCCCAACCCCTCCCCTACAGAATGTCTCTGATTAACAGTTGACTGTTTATTTTGTTTTTATTATAATTACTTTTTTCCTGGTCCCTTATTTGGTGCCACTACATTCCTCCTATTAGTGAAACCATCCAGTTTGGTTTTATGTTAATGTGATGTTGGCTTCATAGAAATATTTGGTAGTATTCCTTCTTTCTCGATATTTTGAATCAGTTCATGTAGCACAGGCACTGGTTCATTTCTGAACGTTTGGTAGAATTCATTTGTGAGGCTGTCTGGGCCTTGGCTTTTGTTTTCAAGAAGTGTCTCTATTTCACTGATAGTAATTGGTCTGTTTCGCTGTGCTATTTCTTCTTTATGTAGCTTTTGATGATTTTATTGTTCTAGGAATTTGTCCATCTCTTCTGCATTGTTGAACTTGTTTGCATATAAATGTTCAGAGTAATCACTGATTATTCTTTTGATTTCTACCAAGTCTGTTGTAATTTCTTACCTTTCATTTGTGGTCCCATTTATTTGTTTTTTCTCCTTTTTTCTTTGTGAGCCTGGCTGGAGGTTTGTAATTTTGTTTATTTATTTACTTATTTATTTTAAGAAACAATGTTTGGTTTCATTGATCTTTTGAATGATTTTTTAAATTTCTATTTTGCTTATTTGTGCTTTGATTTTTATTATTTCCTTTCTTCTACTGGTTTTGGTGTTTTGTGTTGTTCTTTTTCTAATTCTTTGAGATGGGAGATTAAATCTCTTTGAATTCTCTCTTGTTTCTTGATGAGTCTATTGCTGACACAAGCTATGCAACCGACAAATTCCAGATATGTTATGAGAGAGGTGATTAAGTTCCTCTTTGTAAAATATTATTTACAAGGATACAACTTGATCATTTTATGCAATATAACCTGAATGTTGACTGTTATATACATTTTATAAAATCTAGTTAGTGAGGTAGTACTATTATGAAATCTATAACTCATTGTAATAGTGGGGACTGAAAGAATTCATGTTCTGTCTACAGATATAATACCAGTAAGGAATGGACCCAGATTGGAGTTCCATCAGGATGCTTTCAGCTCTAAAAATGTCAGTGGTGGCCCTCCCTGGTAGCGCAGCGGGTTAAAGCACAGCACTGAGAATCTAAAGCCGCTTCCACATGAGTTCGATTCCCACCTGCCCGGGAGGTGACCACATGGTGTGGCAGACCTCTCCTGACCCGCCCGCTGCTCCCCTCAGCAGTGTACTTCGTCGATCTGTCTGTTCTGTCTCTGGAGAAGCCTCTCACCACCCCTGAGCCTCTGGCCTGTACCCCACTTCCATATGCACAAATAAATCTTTAAAAAAAAAAAAGTCAGTGGTTCCCAAACAAATGATTTTGCCCTTGAAGATAACTGGCAATGTTTAAAGTGATGTTGAATAAATATAATGCAAATGACAGCATACATAACACTATGTTATAGGACATAGTCATATGTCAATTATCATATTTAATAAGAGAATGTGAGAAATCTTATTCTAGACCAGCACCACAAAAATTCAAAATATATATAATTCATCAGCAGGTCCTGATGAGTTCAGAGATTTTAACAAGCTCCTGGGTGATGTTGATGCTGCAGATCTTGGTGTGAGGACTATTCAAAAGTCTGGTCCTGTGTTGAGTCAGGTAAATGTAGTACTAGACCTTTGAACCAAAATTGTCTTTGCATGCATTTTGAAGGAGTAGTATGTTCACTCATTCCAGACATGGTTAAAAATTTTTTGTTTTAATTATGTTACGTAGTGACCTTTTGAATACCATCAATAATATATTTTCAAAAAGGATTCTTTCTTTTAAGGGCTCTTGGAGAGTAAGACCCTCCAAAAGATGTCCACTTCTAGTAACTTTGAATTTGTTTTTTTACAATAAGGAGTATTAAGGTAGAAGATTAAATAAAGTTCTGACTTTAAAATAAGAAGATTGCCCAGATACATATGTACACATAAATATGTGTTTCATGTCTGTTTTGGATGCATTAAGTAGGCATGTCTCTCTCTAGTCCTCTCTTTATACATACATTTCCCTATATGTTATACAAATGTGTTACATCGATATGTCTATCCATCTCCATATATCAAATTCTATAGTATCCATAAGGTATTTAAATAGAAAAGAATGACAGACCAAAGTAAAAACTGTGGTTTCAGTTTTCCTCTGTAATAAACTTACATAAATGGCTTGAGTAGCCAAGTATAGTATTTTTTCATTTCATGACTGTTCTTTAAAGAAGACTAGAGAAAATTTACTGGGGATGATATATGTCATTTGAGAAGAAATATTATTAGGAAATTGATATTGTTCTATGAACAAAATGGGAAATTATAAGCATCTGTGAACCATAATTTGGGAAAAACATTTGAAAAACAGAAAAGTGGGCAATGGCAAAAACTGTATGTCAGAGCAGAAAGCATAATAAAGTGAGTTACTTAAACTATATAGAAAAGTTGAGGTTAATGAAATGCTAATTACAGGAATAAATAGAAAGAACAGGTTCTACTTTCACAATCTGCTCAAAGATGAACAATTTCTGGCTTCTGTATTCAGAGGCACTTTGTCAGACCAAAGTAAGAGGAGATTTTGTAGTTATAATCCCACCAAACTTTTCAGAGCCCTTCTAGATGATAGATGAAGGGACTGATCATGGTTGTGACCACCATGTACAACACCAAGGCTGTTGCACTTGATCGGGAGCTTTTGGGAACAGCAGCACTAAGAGAAACTCCTAGGATTGTAAAGTAAAATAAGGAGACAACTGAGAGGTGAGATACACAGGAGGAAAATGCTTTATACTTCCCCCTGAGCTGCTGAGATTCCACTGATGGAGGAAACAATCTTAGTGTGAAAGTAAGGACACCAGCAAGGAGCCCCACCCAGCAGCCCTGTAGTAGCATACATCATTGTATCATTAAGAAAGTCATCCCCTGGCCCTCCCTGGTGGTGCAGCGGGTTAAAGCACAGCACTAAGAAGCTTAAGCCACTTCCGCATGAGTTCGATCCCTGCCTGCCCTGGAGGTGACCACATGGTGCGGCAGATCTCTCCCGACCCGCCCACTGCTCCCCTCAGCAGTGTACTTCGTTGATCTGCCTGTTCTACTCCCTACTCTGTCTCTGATGAACCCTCTCACCCTCTGCATCTCTGGTCTGTAACTCAGTTCTGTATGAATAAATAAAATCTTTTAAAAAAGAAAGGCAACCCAAGAGGCACCCAAGAGTATCTGATTGAATTCATAAAAAGAGTGAGGGAAATCAAGGACTGTACAAAAGGACAGTCATAATATTATTACATATTGTAACAAGGAATTCAAGACACCAATGATCCAGGGCACAAAACTAGCAGTCCACAGAGCTGGGGGTTCATGATGACCATGTAGTGCAGGGGGTGGCAGGTGGTCACATAGTGGTCATAGACCACTGCAGATAGGATCAAGTCATCCATCACTCCAGAGTGTGAAAAAGTAAGTCTGAGTGATGCAGTCTTCGTAAATCATGATTTTGCACTTATCTGAACATTCAGCAGCATCTTGGGGACAGTGTTGGAGGTGAAGCAGATGTCTACAAAGCACAGATTGGCAAGGAAGAAGTACATGGATGTGTGGAGGTGGGAGTCCCAGATGACGGCCAGGATGATGAGCAGGTTTCCAAACACAGTGATCAGGTCCATGGAGAGGAAAAGGTCAAATAGGAGGGGCTGCAGCCCTCTGATTCCTTTGACAATCCCAGGAGAAGAAATTCTGAAATTCCTATATCACTGTTTAGCACCATGTGATGTGGGTGATGACTGGAAAAATAAAAACATAAATGAACACAAATGAACCCTACTGGCAGAGAAAAATGGTATAATTTATATTCTGCAAGTAAGGGTAAGTATATATTACATTTTTGTATGAATCTGACATCATTTAAGGAATGCACCCTAACATTTCAGATTAATAATTACTGTCCCACTGTCAGTCTTTTTCCCAAGAGTTCCTGTGTTTTAAAGTCTCATAGAGAAATTTTCATGTATTTTAAGGAATATGTGTTGAGTCCTGACCATCTTCCAGACAAAAAGTATAGGGTACTGACAAAAACTCATAGCCTGTGATGTAGAAAGAACATGTGTAAACAAACAAAAGGTGAGATACCATATCAAATAATGACAGGTGCTATGTTTGAAAAAAAATTTTAGTCCAAAACAGTGTGTTGGTCTTTCAGGTGTTCAAGAGGACCTGAGAAGGTGAGATCTCTGCAAAGACCTCAAGGAAAGCAGTGTGGGGGGCAGTAGGCTGTCTGGAGCAGTGCATGCCCGACAGGCTTATAGCATGAAGACCCTGAGGAAGCTTCTTGTTTGGAAACTGTAAAGGATTTCAACAGGAATCCAATGTGTCCAGGGGGGTAAGCAAGGACAGAGGAGGAGGAAAGATGTGTCAGGTAAAGTGGAGTCACCAGGTGGTTTCCTGAAACTGCTGAGACCTCCAGTCATTACCTGTTGATTTTTGCACTCCATTAATTTTGTTCCAAGATATTTTATTCCCAGCTGCTTATGCAATTGCTTAAATTGGCACTTGCAATTCAAGGGTCACAGTTTGGAGTATACGACAGTTACTGCTTCCCTGAAAACTGTCCACACCCCACAGAACACACACAGATTCACACTACAGTGTTCGGCCCTGGAGCTGTTTCTACTATGGGTTTTTTCCACCACCGGCCACAATAATTTTGAAAGAGATAATGCAAAGCTAGTTGTCAGCATCAAATTAACTGTCTCCTAACAAATGTGTGCATGAATAGGCGGTAAGCCTCCCATGACGTGTAAACATGAATATCACTGTTTTGAGCCCTGGGTATAAAGAAATTTCAAAATTTCCAAAAATTGGCCCTCCCTGGTAGCGCAACGGGTTAAAGCACAGCACTAAGAAGCTAAAGCCACTTCCGCATGAGTTCGATCCCCGCCTGCCCCAGAGGAGATCCACATGG
>NW_004567126.1:1645557-1657933 GCF_000260355.1 Condylura cristata | reverse complement strand
TCCCCACTCTGTCTCTGGTGAAGCCTCTCGCCGCCCCTGAGCCTCTGGCCTGTACCCCAGTTCTGTATGCACAAATAAATAAATCTTTTAAAAAAATTTTCCAAAAATTCAAAGGCAAAAAATGGGGGACATTATGGGAGCTGTCAGACCTAGTAAGATCAGAGGGTCCCTGAAACAATATGATGAGGAGAAAGGCCCCTGTGGTTGGGGCAGCATTCCAAGTAAGGTATACCCCCTGGGTGTCCAGATAACTAAATAAGTCCTGAAAAACAATGTCTCCAAGGAAAAACTGAGTCATATTTTTATGCTAGCAAAACATTTTACTGACTGAATACCCTACTAGAAAAACAAGCGAAGGAGAAAAAAATCTATAATAGAAAATATCCAATGTGCAACAACAGAGGGAATTTTTAAATATTAAATGGTATAAGACATTTCTAAATGATTTTAAATGCAAACATTTTGGAAGCAGAAAGCTGACATTTGAATCTCAGTTCAACAACTTACTAGTTGCATATTCCCATGGAAATAGCAGGGGTAGTGGCATCCATCGTCAAAGGCAGTAGACACATTAGTCAATATATGTAGAAATTTCAGCACAATTTGTTTTCTATTACTAAATGAATGGTTCTCATTAGTGATGAGAGTCAGCTAATTTTTTTCTACTATCTCTGATATATCTTTATTGCTTCCCCATCTCCTGGTAGTAAAATAATTACAAAGGAAGCTTATTAGCATCCCCTTTTGCATATTAAATTCCACTTTTTCATGCAAATACCCAAAGTGAATGGTGATACAGTGAAATGTATGTATTGAGAATTAACATAACAGTTACCTCCATGGGTCTGGGATTTCTAATAAATACAGAACATGCTCAAATACATCTAAAACACTTTTTTAAATGTCTTCAGTTCACTGCACATGCCCCTAAATCTAATACTCTATTTTCTTACTCCCCTTAACTGCAAAACTTCTCTAATATGTTCCAGTTTTACTTGAGGCAATTTATGCCTATTCTTCCTTCCTCAATTTCATCCAGCTTGACTTAATTCCAACATCACTTAATTCCATTAACACCTCTGTGGTTAATTGTTAATTGTAACACTACTTCTTTAAAAAAAGTAATTAGTTGACTTTACCAACAAATGTGATGGTCTCTGGGCTCCAGGCTGAGAAAATTAAGTTCTCAGGTGACCTTGTTACAGGGTAGCCCAGAGTGGACTTGGGCAGCCTGTCTGTGGGGCCTCACCCACGCGCGCTCAAAATCCAGTTACTCTGAAGACACACACAAAAGGGTCAATAACGGGTTTACTTACAAAAAGGGGAAAGGAAAAGGAAACAACCCAGGGAAAGAGAGAGGGATACAAAGTAGCTGGAATACTTTACCAGCACTGCTAACTTGGAGTTCTAAGCCCCAAATTCAGGCTGCTAGCCCCAGTCACATGGTCCGAGAGCAGTTGCTCCAGAGAGAGAGAGAACCTTTACCTCTCTAGAGTCACAGCTGGAAAGCCCCTTACTATTTTTACCCTCCAAATTCCCAGAATTCCTGCTAGCTCTGCCCTTAGGTCCTCGCAGTTCTCTCCTTGGTGCTGCTGGGAGTTGTAGTTTTCCAATCACTGAAGTAAGGGGTGGAATCCAGAAAGCTGGAGTAGGGGTGGAGTCCACAAGACTCTGCAGAATTCTTTTAGGACATCCTTCCCCCTAACAACCTCAGGTAAAAAGTGATCAAGTTCTATTCTCTTTGAACATTGTTTGAAGTACCTACTGGACTCTCAGACTCACCTGACTGGGTCCCCCTATGTAAGTCCAAAATCCTTCTAGGAAGGTAGATGATGGAGATCGAAGGTCTGTTCTCAGAAAGGACTGTAAAAAGGAGCAACTTATTGGTCACTGGCCTACAGTTAAGCCTTCAGAGGCAATAACCATGTCATGCTCATCTCAAGGTTGCCCATACTGAGATACTGCCGCAGAAGGGATATTTGAAGCTCTCTATGTCTGCTAACTGTGTGCTATCGGGGTGCCAGGGACCCCAGCCCCATGATTCAGCAGCCAAAATGGCGCCTGGCCTTTAGCCAGTGAAAAACAAAATACGCCAACACCCGCCTGTATAAGGAAGTTAAATCTTATTGGATATGCTTCTGTGTGATAAATGTATGCTCCTTGTGTGTCCTGCCCAAATATGGTTGTTGTACACGTAAGCAGTGCTCTAATTGGCCGAAGTATACGTGAGCAGTGCTCTGATTGGCCAATGTACACGTGAGCAGTGCTCTGATTGGTCAATGAATGCTATTTAAGCAACTGCCACACCGAACTCTGGGGGGCGAGGGCCAGCAGGGAGGAGGCAAGCTAGAGCCAGAGAGAGAGAGAGAGAGAAGGGCTCACGTGAGGGAGAAGAATAAAGGGTCCAAAAGAAGATATATCGTGGCGTCTTTTGTTGGCAGATAATGCGTCACAGTGTACTGTTTCCATGGTTACTCCCATCTCGGAGCACATTGTTTTCCTGTGGGACATTGGTCTGAAAAGAAAGGAAAATATAAGTGCTGACACTGTCCCAGGAGATGAAGTTAGAAGTTAGATGAACTCTCTTTAGAAGTAAGGTGAACCAGTTTATGTTAGTCCTTCTCATAACTGACCTGCCTCACAGAAACTTAATCTTTTTACAACTTTTTTTTATTTACTTTATATCATTCTTCATTTTGTACCTTTTTCCATCTAGGTTGTAATCTCCATGGACTTCCCACCACCAATTCACCTGTGTGCCATCACCATAGTTCATGCACCTTTCCCACCCATTTTTTTTTTAAAGATTTATTTATTTGTGCATACAGAACTGGGGCACAGGCCAGAGGCTCAGAGGTGGTGAGAGGCTTCACCAGAGACAGAGTGAGGAGCAGAGCAGGCAGATCAACAAAGTACACTGCTGAGGGGAGCAGCAGGCAGGTCAGGAGAGGTCTGCCACGCCATGTGGTCACCTCCGGGGCAGGCGGGAATCAAACTCATGCGGAAGCGGCTTTAGATTCTCAGTGCTGTGCTTTAAACCGCTGCGCCACCAGGGAGGGCCCTCCCACCCAACCCATTTTTTATCCCATCCCCCTCCCATCCCCATAAAATGTCTCTGGCATATAGTTGTTCATTGTCTTTCATTTTCTTCTTTGTTACAATTGGTTTTTTCCCCCTAATCCCTTACACTCCTACTGTGATTGAAACCACCTGGTATTTTTCTTTTTCTTTCTTGCTTATTTCACTAAGCATGATCCCTTCCAGCTCCATCCATGTTGCTGCAAAAGGCATGAGTTTATCTTTTTTGATTACTAAGTAATATTCCATTGTATACATGTACCACATCTTTTTAATCCAATCATCTACTTTTTGGCATTTGGGTTGATTCCACGTCTTCTCTATTGTATATAAAGCAGCAATATCTTAACCTTGAGTTATTGTTTTCTCCAAATCTACAACTGAGGAAACTGTCTTGATGAAGTTGGGGCTTCCAAACAAACATCCCTACTTTCACCAACCCAGAATCTCAGAATCCTGACTTCTTGGATCATTGGTTTTTTCCCCCTGAAGTTTCTATAAAATGTCATTGACTGTGATTAAGTCACAGGCCACTTGCAACTGATTCAACCTCCAACCCCCTTCCATTCTCAGTGTTTGGGGGTTGGGTTGAAAACTCCAACCTTCTAACCACCTATTTAGTTTCACTGGCAACTAACTAGGGCAATCCTAAGTAGCTTTTAGAAGTCAGCTCACTAACATAAAAAAAAAAAAAAGCCAGGTCTTTCTTTTCATATAAAACCTGGAGTACTGTAATCCTTGAGCATGATAATTTTGACAGATCAATTTGGAGATTCATGCTGTAACTCTAACTTAGAATGTGTTATTCCTTCCTTTAAAAAGTTGTCTAAGACATTTAGATCTTTTTATGGATCATGTACATATGGCTAACCTCATTTCACATTTACAAAAGCCCATTCTATGTGGCCAGTACTATCCGGAATTTCATGTTACAGTTTCACATTGAGAGTCTGTAAGTTAAGTAACTGGTCCTAAGTTTTGGACTGAGAAAGGGATCAGCATTGAGTGGAACTTCCTCTAAATATTTCCAGTTCACATGCTCCTTGCCAGTGGGCAAAAACTGGTGTGGTTTTGCCTTCAGGAAATACTTGACAAAAATATGCAGTTGGTAGTCCTGGGGAAGTGCTACTGTTGGTTGAACCAAGATCAGGATGCACAGATGAGCCCTACCACAAAGAATTATCCAGTGCAAATGTCAGCAGTGGTAAGGTGAGAAACCTATTCTAGATCAGAACCTTCAGCATCAACATAAGTATGAATCACTTGGTGATCTTGTTAAATGTAAAACCTAGCTGGATTTCCCATATTTTCTGCATTTTCACCCTAGCTCGTAGTTGATATTGAATGCAGGTCCTACCTTGTGGGTCACTCTTTGAGCATCAAGGTGTTGACTAATGTCAGAGCCAGAAATAGGTATTTTGATGCCTTCTCTTCTAAGAGCCCTCCTGTTCTTTGGTCTAACATCAGAGCATCAGATGTTGAACTCAGTATTTCAGCCTCAGTATACACAAGTTACACATGTGCCTTTCAAGTATTGCTCTATGAAAGGATGTAAAACTTTCTTCATTCCGTGTGGTGCAGTGGGTTAAAGCGCAACACTGCAAGCTAGCCACAGACGCTTCAGTGAGTTAGATTGCCACCCCGAAGGTGACCCACACGGCGTGGCAGACCTCTCCTGTCTCTCCCCTGCTCCCCTCAGCAGTGTACTTTGTTGATCTACCTTTTCTGCTCCCCACTCTGTCTCTGGTGAATCCTCTCATCCCTTGCACCTTTGGCCTGTACCCCAGTTCTGTATGCATAAATAATAAATAATTATTTAAAATATGCATTTTAAACACTACTATGGTTACTCTCTTCTATTCCCCACTGGTTTGAGTATAAAAAATTAGGAATTATAATAAAATAATTCTGTATATAATATGTTTTCTTAGTTTTCCTTTCCAAAATTCAAGAATCAGATAGATTGGAAAGTGATGACTTACTTATAATATAGTTTCTACTGCATGTGAAATTCTCAGATTCTCTCTTTCTCTTTATTTTTCCCTCATTCCAAGCCATTTATATAAAGTTGAAAATTTTAGTTTGCTTATAACACAGAAACCTGTACAGCACATCTGTCCTACCTAACAAGAAAAAGTCAGATAATATGCAAATTATAACTTTTCTTGGACACTTCAGAAAACTGAGGTCACAGAGTAACCAAATAGCCTAAAATATAAACAAAGTCTGATGACTAAAAGAGAAAGTGGTGTTTGGAATAACTTGCATGGAGGAGAGCATGGGAGGAAAACAAGCCTAGCAGATAATATTTCAGGTATGATCTTAATGAATTTCTTAAAGACCAAGCATGAACTTGCTACAGTGAGAACACAGAATTTCTTGGGACAGGAACACAGACTTTATCACTTCACTGTTCACAAGTGTTCTAAGAAACCTCAAAAATGATAAAAGATAAAGGTAAACTGGGTGGGACATCAAATGACATAGACAGAGATATCATGATTGTTCCCCTAGGGTTGTTTTGGGGAGTCTACGATCCTATAGATTTTTGTTGTGGCATGAGCACCTTAGAATGGTACAAATATTTGGAGCTGGGATGAGCATATAATAGTCAACTTGAATAACATTAGAGGCCCACTAACAAGAACATTGTGTATAGTTCTTAAGCAGATAAAATTGTACATAGACTTTTTGTTAAGTAGGAATCCCCCTTGAGTTAAACATTGGAGGTCTATCCTGCCATCATTTGACCTAATCAAGTGAGGCCTTACAAGATGCTTCCTTTCAAGAAAAGGAAAAATACCAGATGGTTTCACTCATAGCAGGAGTATAACAGACCAGGCAAGAAAATAATAATAATAATGAACAGCTATACACCAGAGACATTTTATGGGGGTGGAGTGGGGAATGGGATAAAAAAAAACAGTGGGGGGAGGGAAGTGCGCTGGACTATGGTGATGGCACATAGTGATTTGGTGATGGGAAACCCAAGGGGATTGCAACTGAGATGAAAATATGCACAAAATGTAAAAATAAACTATTATGTTATTTTTTAAATCCCATTATATTGCAAGGTATTTTGAAAACTAGGTTTTTTCCTTTGTTTCCCTGAAGAATAATAGTGTTTACCCCTTTTCATATGAAATGTCGTTAAAGTTTTTGACCATCTTTAAAAAAAAAAAAAGAGGGCCCTCCCTGGTGGCACAGCGGGTTAAAGCACAGCACTGAGAAGCTAAAGCCACTTCCGCATGAGTTCGATTCCCGCCTGCCCCGGAGGTGACCACATGGCGTGGCAGACCTCTCCTGACCTGCCCGCTGCTCCCCTCAGCAGTGTACTTCGTCGATCTGCCTGTTCTGTTCCCCACTCTGTCTCTGGTGAAGCCTCTCGCCACCCCTGAGCCTCTGGCCTGTACCCCAGTTCTGTATGCACAAATAAATAAGTCTTTAAGAAAAAAAAAAAAGATGCTTCCTTTCAAGGAAGAGATTCTAAGAAAAGAGTCTGTGCTGCCATGTTGTGGGAGATACAAATTAAGGTAATTTCCACTCAGCAGAATGCCAAAAACTGAAAGGGCTAATTTAGCAACTATTGGTAAAAATTTTTCTTGAGGATCTCTAGAATAATCTCTGCTACAAGTGGACTGTAGTCCAGTAAGACTTATTTTACATTTCTGGCTTCCAGAGCTATACCAGTGAATTTGTTTTAAATCACCAGCACAGTAATGAAACCATTCAAGCACTGAGGATGGTCACTGTTCATGGATCCTTACCCATGGACTCAGGTCCAAAGTGTAGCAACAGTTTTATTAGCAAAGAAGAAATTGAGAAAAAATGAGTTTCTAAGGCCACAGATGGCTCAAACACCCCAGATAGTGTTTGTAGACTCTAGTAGTTCAAACCAAAAGCTGCTTGTGCAAGACTGTTGTCTCTTCATCAGGAGTGTGGAGCTGACGGCACATGGATAAGTGGTAGACCAGGACCCACTCACAGTGGCAGCTGGAGGAAGTCACAGGTGGCACTTCTGAAGGGGCACCACAGCAGTGAAGCAGCAACCCAAAGGTCAAGCTGGGCAATGCCAGATGCAACAGCACCAGAAGGCAGTACTGGGCATATTGGAGCCAGGAGCAGAGGACAGGCAGTGGGGCCACGGGGTCAGAAATGGTGGGAAGCTCTTAACAGATGACTGGACAACTCTTTCAGAGGTGGCTGGGCCTGGGCCAGTCAGCAGGCAGCAAAGTGGAGGGTCAGGCACCCGTGTTGTAGATCTTAAGAGGTGCCAGGCACAGGCCAGTGGTAAGCAACTCCTTTAGAGATGGCATGAGAGAATCAGGCACCAGAGTATAGCTCTTTCAGGGGTGTAGGGCACAGAGCAGTGGCACCTATCAGCAGGTGATGTGAAAGCAGAGGAGCAGTGGAGGTCAGGTGGCATTTTGAAGATCAGATATGATGGTCTCAACAAGTTTCAGCAGTTGAGCGGTATTCCATTGTGCATCCACACCACATCTTCTCAGCCTACTGCCCTGTCTATAGGCATTTAGGTTGACTCCAAAACTTGGCTATTGTAAATAATGCTACAAGGAACATAGTAATGTATATATCCCTTCTAATTCATGATTTTTGTATTTAGATACCTAGAGTAGAATTGCTGGATATGGTATATTTACTATTTTGAGGATCTCCATATTATTTTCCTTAAGGGCAAGGCCACTAAAGTGAGATGATATCTCATTGTGGTTTTGAAATAGAGGCAGATAGGGCAAGAGGTCAGAGGGAAGGATAAACAGACACCCACCTTCCCAGGCTCTGAAAAGGTGCCCCAAAGCCCCAAAAGGTCAGAAATCAAAACCAAGAGCTATAGCAATACAACATCCACACAATAGGGACCTATGGGCTATAGCCTAACAAAGGACAGTGCCTGAAAGGAGAACAGGTCATGGTCTGTGGGTTCTCACCTATGTGCATAACTGTGAGACCTCAGGCTCTGGGAACAACAACCATGGAGTTTATTTTACAAACAAGGGTAACAAGCTTACTGGATCCACAAGTGGTCAGCTATTTCACCCCGATAGTGTTAGTGATGGTCACCAAGAGTGCTGGACAGCACTAGCCAGTAGTGATGGTCACTACTGTTCCCTCAGAGGTGGTGTCACAGACACCCAGTATTACAGCTTTTTGTGAGTTGAGTTATACCAACAACAAACAGCTCTTTGAAGTACCAGGCCCAGGGCCTTTGGTGCTCCTTTCAAGCAATATCAGAGTCAGGACCAGAGGCCCAGCCTCTTGACAGAGGTCTTTGGCTGTTCTTCCCTCCTCAAAGATTGGCTTCTGGATGCTTTTTTCTCCTTTCTTCAGAAGCCAGGAAGAGTCTTCCATTTCTTTCTTCTTCCTTTGGAGGTTGGAACCGTCTGTCCTGTTCAGGGACTGGAGGCTCTCTCTCTCTCTTGTTCAGGGGCTGGCATCATCTCTTCTTTAGCTCTCTCCAATCCTGGCTTATATCCTCATTCTGGTGCCACACCCACAAATCTGACTGGACCATTTTCCCATCCTATGGCTGACTGGACCATTTAGCTCACAGCTTGCACCTGATTGGTCCATTTCATGATCCAGGAAGTTCACTGTGACATAAAAGGTTTCTAAGGAGCAACTGCCACAACTGATAAAAGGGCAGTTACAGGGCTCTCAGGAGCAACAGCCACAACTGACAAAAATGACAGTTATAGGGCTTTGCAGAGCAACTGGTGAGACAAGAAAGGTCTGCTGCACCATGCAGGTCAGCTCACTGGCTGAGATTGAACTTGCTGCTGATAGCTTCATAGTGCTGAAACTTAACCCCTTGCACCAACCAGGGAGGCCAATTTGAGCTATTTTTTTGTGTCTGGTGTGAGGGAGTGGTCTGATTTCCTTTTTGTATGTGGCTATCCAGTTTTCCCAGCACCATTTGGTGACGATATTTTCCTTAGTTCCTGTTTCATAAGTAAGCTGTTCATACAAGTCTGGGTTTATTTCTAGATTCTCAGTTCCATTGATCTCTGTATCTTTTAATTTCATTGGCAAGCTATTTTTATTACTGTGGCTTTATAGTATAGTCTGAAGTCTGGAAGTGTGATATCTTCATTATATCTGTTGCTCCAGTTGCTATGACTTTGGCGGGGGGGTGGGAGGTGGGGGGGTCTCTGGTGGTTCCATGTAATTTTCAGTAATGTTTGCTCTATTTCTTTCCAGAATTCCACTGAAACTTTGATAAAAGTTTATAGTGCTTTGGATAAATTGAGCATTTTAACAATGTTAATTCTTCTAATCCATGAGCAATATCCTTCCATTTCTTCTTTTATTCATTTTAATATCTTGTTGATTTTCAAACATGTGTTTCTCCTCCTTTGCTAGGTTTACAATTAGGTATATAATACCTAATTTTGATGCTATTACAAGTAGAATGTTTATTTCTTCCTCTTCTAATGCGTTATTTGTATATGGGACTACAACAGACTTAATTTTCTATGTTACTTATTGATTTTGGAACCCACAATTTCACTATACTGATTTATTGTTTCTATAAGTTATTTAGTGGAATTCTTAGGGTTTTTTTAATGTACATTATCATGTCACCTGAAATAGTGATTGTTTTACTCCCTTACCTCTTTCCAACTTGGATTCCTTTTATAACTTTATCTTACATATTTCTAGCCATAATTTTCAAGACTATTTTGAGTAGTGTGGTCAAAATGGATATCCTTGCCATGTACCTGATATTAAAGGGAAAACTGTGGGTTTGGCATTGGTTTTGTTTTCTAATCCAACCATCCACTGTGTGCCTTCTGACAAATTTGGTCCATTTACATTTGGGGTGATTATCTATGGGTATTTGCCGCTGCCATTTTTTTTCTTTTATTTTCTGATTCTACCAATTAATCCCTTTATTCAATATTTTATAGATTTTCTTTGTTTTGACTTTGAAAAATTTTCTGTTTCTGAAATATCTGTTACAACTTCTCTTTCATTTCTGATTTGTTTTTCCTTTCTTATTTTAGTAAGCTTATCCATAAGATTTGTCTTTTTTAAAAAGTTCTAAGTTTGTAACATCCTTTTGATTTCTGTTTACTTCTGCTCTAATAGTCATTATTTCCCTCCTCCGGATTTTTTTTTTTTTTAAGATTTATTTATTTGTGCATACAGAACTGGGGTACAGGCCAGAGGCTCAGGGGCGGTGAGAGGCGTCACCAGAGACAGAGTGGGGAACAGAACAGGCAGACCGACGAAGTACACTGCTGAGGGGAGCAGCGGGTGGGTCAGGAGAGGTCTGCCACACCATGTGGTCACCTCCGGGGTAGGCGGGAATCGAACTCATGCGGAAGCGGCTTTAGATTCTCAGTGCTGTGCTTTAACCCGCTGCGCCACCAGGGAGGGCCTCCCTCCTCCGGATTTTTTGATTCACTTGTTCTGTTCTTGTTCTTTATAAAGACAGATTGCTTGAGCTTCTTCTGATAAAGTCCTGTGTTGCTGTATACTTCCTTTTTAGTACTACTTTGCTGTATCCATATGTTCTTACAGGTCATGTTTTTAATTTCCTTTTTCTGCTGATAATTTTTTTCTTTTTTGAAAAAGTCTTTATTGATTTATGCATACAAGAACTGCATTGTAGGTCAGGGGCTTGGGGGTTGGGAGAGTGAGAGGATTCACCAGATACAGAGTGAGGAGCAGAACAGGTGGATCTGCTGAAATGCATTTCTGAGGGAAGGAGTGGATGACATAGGAGATGTCTGCTGTACCATGTGGGTTAGTTCTCTGGCCAGGGACAAAACTCATGCCACAAAGGCTGGCAATAATTTGATAGTGCTGAGACTTTAACCATGGAGGTCCCTTTGCTGATAATTTTTAATTTCTCCTTTAATTTCCTATTAAACAAATGATCATGCAGTAGCATACTGTTTTGTTTCCACATATTTAGAGGGAGTTAAGTTTTTTGTGGTTGAGGTTTAATTTCACAGAATTCTGATCAGAGAAGATATTTGATATGATTAAAATATTCATCAATTAATGACTCTTGACCCAACATATGGTATATTTAAAGAATGTTTCATGTGTACTGGGGAAGGGGGAAAGTATATTCAGATTTTTCTTTGGGGGTATGGATACAGTGCCCCATAAATGTCTAGTAAGTCTATCTGTTCTACTTCATTGTTTTGATGTTTTTGTTGTTGATTTCTTTTTTAATTTTTTATATATTTTTAATTTTTTTACATCATTCTTCATTTTGTGCATTTTTCTCAATTGTACAATTTTCTCAATTGTAATCCCCATAGGCTACCCACCACCAATTCAACTGTGTGCCATCACCACAGTCCAGTACACTCTTTCCACCCCATTTTTTATCCCTTTCTCCCTTCCACCCCTGGTTTATAGTTGCTCATTGTTTCCATTTTTATTCTTCTACATTTGTTTGTTTCTTTTTTTCCTCCTGATCCTTTATGCTCCTGCTATGAGTGAAACCATCTGGATTTTTCTTTTTCTTGCTTGCTAATTTCACTAAGCATGATCCCTTCCAGCTCCATCCATGTTGCTGCAAAAGGCATGTGGTTATCTTTTCGATTCCTGAGTAAAATTCCACTGTGTATATGTGCCACATATTTTTAATCCATTCTTCTATTTTTAGGCCTTTGGGTTGATTGCACATTTTCCATATTGTAAATAGAGCAGCAATAAACATGGAGGTGCAAGTGTTCTTTTGAATCAATGTTTTTGTGTACTTTGGGCAGATACCTAGGGGTGGGATTGCTGGGTTATATGGAAGCTCTATTTTTAGGCTTTTGAGAAACCACCAAACAGCTTTCCATAGTGGTTGTATCAGCTTGCACTCCCATCAGCTGTGTAGGAGAGTTCCTTTCCCTCCACATCCTCACCAACATTTGTTGTTCCTAGTTGTTTTAATATGTGCCATGCTCACTGGTATGAGATAGATCTCATTTTGGTTTTAATTTGCATTTCCCTTATTACAAGTGATGTTGAACATTTTTTTTTATATGCCTGCTGGCCATCTGTATTTCTTATTTGGCAAAGTGTCTTTGTAGCTCTTCTACCCATTTTTTGATAGGCATTGTTAATTTCTGTCTGGTTAATCTGCCCATTGATGCAGTGGGTTGTGTTGCTGTCAATATTCATTTTAACCTACATAATAGTAAATATTTTTATACTCCTTCATTTGGTACATATATATTCATAAGTGTTATGTCCTCCTGTTATAGTAATCATTTAATCATCATACTTTAACTATCAATATAGCTGTTACATTTTTTAGCTGGAAGTC
>NW_004567126.1:1619010-1638212 GCF_000260355.1 Condylura cristata | reverse complement strand
CCCCCCCCCCCGCAGCTTGGGATCCACTCACCTAGCTGTGTTGTCTCAGTTTATATCCAGGGCTTTCTCAGGGCTGCTGGGGCAAAGGACAGCAACACATCTGTGGCTGCTGGGGCAAAGGTCAGCAACATTTCTGCAGCGCATCCTGGGGTCTCTGGTTCCCAGCTGCAGCCTTTTCCCACAATTTGGTTTCCTCTCTCTAGCTGAATTATCTGTTTATCTCCAGGGTTGTAGCAGGGCTGGGACAAAAGGCTGTGGAGCAGCCGCAGCTGCTGCCTCAGGCAGTTTCCCTCTGCAGTGCTTCCTGGCACTCAGGCGCCTAGATTTTTAAGGAGCCGAATGAGTAGGAAGCCGCTGGCATTCCCTGATCAGAGTTGCAGGGTTCAGCTAATCCTGCCTGTGCAGCTTCCCTTATATAGTCTATAGTCCGTTCCCAGTTGCTGGTTCTCCCTCGGTTATTTTCCTTCTAGTGGTCCAAGGCGTTCTCATTTGGGTTGAAACTCGTAGCATGTAAGTCTATAATCCATTTTTACATAATCCCGTGCGAGTTTGGATGTAGTCATCTAGGCGTCTTGCCTTTCCCGAGCTGGTTGAGATGATCAGCGGCTTTGAGCAGAGCCCAGGTGCTCCCGTTGGGGTCTGCAGTTTCAGCGGTTTTTCCCTCGCCCAGGTATTGAGGATAGATTTGTAGTCTTTCCACAGCCTGTGCTCCACTCACTGAGCTGAGCCGTCCCTCTTTACCTCCAGGATTTAGCCTGGAGCAAAGCGGCTCCTGCAGCCCGCTGAACTTCCAGGCTCCTGGGTTTTCCAGGGAGTTCCCAGAAGGGAACTCCCCAATTGCCGATTCCCCCTCAGTTATCTACCTTCTGGTGAGTCCAGGGTGTTTTTGTTTGGGTTGAAACTTGCAGTAAGTAAGTCTATAGTCCGTTTTCAGTCCTCAATTCCTGTGCAAGCCCGGACACAGTGATCTCGGAGTCTTTACCCTGCTGCCATCTTCCCGAAGTCCACCTATTTCCTTGTTCTTTTATGTGTGTGTGTGTGTGTGTGTGTGTATTTTTCTCTCTTCAAATTAGATAGAAGAGCTCTTTTCAATATTTTTGTAAATGAGAACTTACTTTAGCAATTTCCTTCTACTTTTTTTTTTCTGGACTGGCCTTTATTTCTTCCTCATGTTTGAAAGATAACTTTTCAGGATATAGCATTCTTGCTGATAGTTTTTATATATGAATATTTTCAATATGTCAATCCATCTGTTCCTTGCCTGTATTGTATCTGATTAAAAGTCTGATGACAACAAGATGTACATCCTTAAGTTACTTCCTTTTCTTCCTAGTCACCTTCAACATTTTTTTTTTTTTTGTCTATTTTCAGTACACTGTAAGTCTGGGCATAGCCCCCATTGTATTTAGACAATCAAGTTTTTCTTAACTTTATGAATTTATGTATTTAATTCCTTCCCCAATATGGGAAGTTTTCCTCTAATATTTCTTTGAATAAGCTCAATGTTCTCTTCTATATCTATCCCCCCTTTGGGGTAACCATCACTCTTACGTTCTCTTTCCTCTATGTGTTACTTTATTAAAGGTCATTAATGGAACCACTGTTTGATCTATTCTGCTCTCATAGTTTTTTCTAGTTATTGACTTCATTTATTGATCTATTTATTTCCTGAATCTGTTGATTTTTTTATTTGCAGCTTGCAAATTTGCAATTTTCTACCATCTGTTAATTTTTTTCTGAGGTTATTAATGTGTTTGTGAATTGTGTATAATTCTTTGATATATTTTTCTGAATTTTCTTGTTTCATTTTGATTTGTTTTCTTCATTTTCTTCTATTTCTTTGATGGTCTTCATTGTAGAAATTTTGACCTCTATCTAATAGGGAAATGTAATATTCCATGTCTGTCACTGTATTCTGGAGAGCTTTCCTCTCTTTGTAATGTCATAGTGCCTTGAGGCCTCAAGTTGTCATGTATAGATAAAAATCTGTTATTTACAATCTATGATTACTTGTCTTTTGAAAATTTAGACATTATTTCTTTTCTTCCTTACATTGCATTGATTGGAACTTGAAGAGTATTTATAAATAATACTAGTCATATTAAATATTTGTCTTTTTTTTTTAAGATTTATTTATTTGTGCATACAGAACTGGGGTACAGGCCAGAGGCTCAGGGGCGGTGAGAGGCTTCACCAGTGACAGAGTGGGGAACAGAACAGGCAGATCTACGAAGTACACTGCTCAGGGGAGCAGTGGGCAGGTCAGGAGAGGTCTGCCACACCATGTGGTCACCTCTGGGGCAGGCGGGAATTGAACTCATGTGGAAGCGGCTTTAGATTCTCAGTGCTGTGCTTTAACCCACTGCACCACCAGGGAGGGCCAATATTTGTCTTTTTTTTAATAAAGATTTATGTATACAGAACTGGGGTACAGGCCAGAGATGCTGGGGTGGTGAGAGGATTCACCAGAGACTGAGTGGGGAGCAGAACAGGGAGATCGATGGAGTACACTGCTTGGGGGAGCAGTGGGTGGGTCAGGAGAGGTCTGTGGCACCATGTGGGTCACCTCCAGGGCAGGGATCGAACTCATGCTGAAGTGGTTTTAGCTTCTTAGTCCTGTACTTTAACTCACTGCACCATCAGGGAGGGCCCTATTTTTATTTTTTAATACTTGAATGGAAATTTGTTTACAGTTCCTGCCATAGGGTCCCACTTAGACATTCTTGGAGATAATTTTGTTGTCAGTTACTTTCTTTATTACTGGTGTTTTATTCTCCATTCTGAATCAACTTTTACAATTATATTGTTAAGGGGAAGAATGTCCTAAAAGAACTCTGCAGAGTCTTGTGGACTCTACCCCTACTCCAGCTTTCTGGATTCTTCCCCTTACTTCAGTGATTGGAAAACTACAACTCCCAGCAGCACAAGGAGAGAACTATGAGGACCTAAGGGCGGAGCTAAGCAGGAATTCTGGGACTTTGGAGGATAAAAATAGTAAGCGGGTTTTTTTCCAACAGTGACTCTAGAGAGGTAACGGTTCCCTCTCTCTGGAGCAACTGCTCTCAGTCCGTGTGACTGGGGGCTAGCAGCCTGAGTTTGGGACCTAGAGCTCCAAGTTAGCAGTGCTGGTAAAGTATTCCAGCTACTTTGTATCCCTCTCCATTTCCCTGGGTTGTTTCCTTTTCCTTTCCCCTTTTTGTAAGTAAACCCGTTATTGATCCTTTTGTGTGTGTCTGCAGAGTAACTGGATTTTGAGTGTGTGCGGGTGAGGCCCCTCAGACAGGCTGCCCAAGTCCACTCTGGTCTACCGTGTAACAATATTTGCCAGGAGTTACTATTTCTCTGTATTGTATTATCCTTACTATGCTTTTTATATCTCCTTTTGTGAATGTTTAATATCTGATGTAGATTCCTCCGTAATGTATTGACATTTATGTTACCTAATGAAGCTTTCAGAGATTAAAACTATTAACTTTAATCAGACAAATATATCTTGTTTTGCATTTTAATGTTCTGAAGGGCACCTTTTCTCAAATTCCTAAATTTAAAATTTGTGACCCAATTACAAATTTTTTAGTTCTGCAATTTTTATAAATTCAGAAATATCTATTTATGTGCCTTCTGATATCTTTTTGATCTCTTATTCCACATTCAGTGTTTGAAATCTTTTTGGAAACATGAATATAGTAATGAACATTATATTTTTTTGAAGAGACAATTAGTCATCAAACATTTGGTCATAAACTTTAAGTTAATATGATTTTTAAATCCTAAATTATGGTAAGCATCATTTTAAATTGCAAGTTATGGAGTTGCTACTTTGAAAGAAAGAAAAATAAATATTTCTACCCTTGCCATAAATTTTATGAAATATCAAACCAATGTAATAAAACCTAAAATAGAATCATATATATATATATATATATATATATATATATATATTCTTGGTTATTATAGAATTACTTAAAATAACTAAGACTGGAAACAACTTAAGTACCCATCAACAGACAAATGCTTAAAGAAAATGTGGTACTTCCACACAATAAAACACTCTTTAGGGGTCCCTCCTTAGTGGCGAATCAATTTAAAGCACAGCATTGTGAAGCTAGCTGCAGTCCCTTCAGCACAAGTTCCATTCCCAGCTGGGAGGTGACCCACATGGTGCAGCAGACCTGTCTCAGCCACTGCTCCCCTCAGCAGTGTACTTTGTCAATCTGCCTGTTTTGCTCTCCACTCTTTCTCTGGTGAACCCTCTCACCCCCCACCCCCTGCATCTCTGGCCTGTACCCCAGCTCTGTATGCATAAATAAATAAATCTTAAAAAATAATAATAATACTCAGTTACTTTAATAATGGCACAGCGGGTTAAAGCACAGCACTGAGAGGCTTAGGCCACTTCCGCATGAGTTTGATTCTTGCCTGCCCGGGAGGTGACCACGTGGCGTGGCAGACCTCTCCTGTCCTGTCTGCTGCTCCCCTCAGCAGTGTACTTCCTCAATCTGCCTGTTCTGCTCCCCTCTCTGTCTCTGGTGAATCCTCTCACCCTTTGCATCTCTGGCCTGTTCTATATGAATGAATAAATCTTTTTTAAAAAATGGCTAAAGGCCCTCCCTGGTGGCAAAGGGGTTAGGATGCAACACGACAAGCGAGCCACAACGGCTTCGGTGCAAATTCGATTACCAGCTAAGGAGGTGACCCACATGGTGCAGCAGACCTCTCCTGCTGTTAAGGGAAAAGGATGTCCTACAGGAACTCTGCAGAGTTTTGTGGACTCTACCCCCTATTCCAGTAATTGGAAACTACAACTCCCAGCAGTACCAATGAGAGAACTGCAAGGACCCAAGGGTGGAACTAAGCAGGCACTCTGGGACTTTGGGGGATAAATAGCCATTGAAAATAGCTCCCTCTCAGGGCAAAGGCCCTCTCAAGACCACCTGACTGGAGTCTATCAGTTTGTTACTGGAGTTCCAAGTCAGCTGAGCTGGTAAGGTGTTCTAACTACCTTGTATCTCTCTCTCTTTCGCTGGGTTGTTTCTTTTCCTTATCGACCCTTTTGTGTGTGCCTGAAGTACAATTAAATTTTAAGTGCATGGTAAGGACCCACAGACAGGCAGCCCAGTTCACACTGGGGTGCCCTGTAACACTGTCTCTCCCACTGCTCCCCTCAGCAGTGTACTTCATCTACCTGCCTGTTCTGCTCCTCGCTCTGTCTCTGGTGAATCCTCTCACCACCCTGCATCTCTGGCCTGTACCCCAGTTCTGTATGCATAAATAAATAAATCTTTTAAAAATAAGAATTAAAAAATGGCTGAAATGATGCCATCTGCAACAAAATGGATGAAACTAGAAGGTAACTTGCTTACTAAGTCAGTGGAGAAAGACACTGTTTGTGTACATACACAGTGTATATAAAAAACAAGAGGATGAGCTATCTGAAGCAAAAATAAATTTAGACCATCAGATCAATTAATTGTTCCCAAAAGAGGAGGAAAGGGGTTATCATGGTATGAAAGGAAACAATTACATGGTGAGAGATAGAATTGTATGTTTAGTGGTGAAATTAAAGCAGTATATCTGCATTTTGATTTTTCTATAATGCACACCTGATACTAATATAATTCTATAATGTACTGTTATTTCAATAAAAATAATATACTTTGGAGAAATCAGAACTTTAGAAAAAATCTTAAAATTAAGAATAAAAACTGAAAACTAGCATGATACTTCATAAACTCAGAAAAATAAAGTTTTCCCAATACAATAGCAAAATCAGAGATACAATATGAAGGATAATTTAATTAAATTAAACCTAAGATACAATAAACATTGTCATTAAATTTACAGAACATACATTTTTTTAAAAAACTACAGAAATACTTACCCCCAAAAGACCAAAATATCAGAATTAAATGCCCATTATTGGAATAAAAATATGAACATAATAAAAATGTCAATTCTTTCTAAATTAAAATGTAGCTTTAGTATAATACCTAATAAAATTTCATGTTATTTTTCTTGCAACAAGACATGTTGATTCTACAGTTTATCTGGATAAATGAACTGTCACCAGGAATAAAGTGATTATAGAAAGAAATGATGCTAGGTGACTTTTTCTATACATCTTTTAAGATATTAAAGTGTAGATAATTAAAAATATAGCATAGAGGACTTACCATACTCACTAGAACACATAAGATCATACCACAGCTAATCATTTACAGTGTAGTGATGAAGTGCTTAATTTTTTTAAACTTATCAAAAGACATATATCACATATATCTTTTTCTAAAATACAAATGCACAAAAATGAAATAAAACATAAATAGTACATAAAAAAACTTAGAAAGAGGCCCTCCCTGGTAGCGCAGCAGGTTAAAGCACAGCACTGAGAATCTAAAACCACTTCCACATGAGTTCGATTCCCGCCTGCCCCGGAGAAGACCTCTCCTGACCTGCCCAATGCTCCCCTCAGCAGTGTACTTCGGCGATCTGCCTGTTCTGTTCCCCACTCTGTCTCTGGTGAAGTCTCTCACCGCCCGTGAGCCTCTGGCCTGTACCCCAGTTCTGTATGCACAAATAAATAAGTCTTTAAAAAAAAAAAACTTAGAAAGAATATGAATGTCCAAAAATATAAAAAGGAAGTGAATATTTGACTATATTTATGTAATACAAATAAAACAAACAATGATTGACACTAAATACATATTAAAATAAAGGACTAGCAAAGGTACAGATAATTAAAATGCAAAACATACTAAGATTCAATGTAATAAAGAACTTTTGATAATTTTTCAAATTTCTGACCCAAAGTCCTGAGAATGTAGTAGATTTTGTTCAATCCTTTTATTCAGGTCTATAGTAAGTTAAATACATTTAAGTACACAGGTTCCCTTTTTAAAACCTGCTCCTATAGGTCACATATAGGGAAAGGACCCTGATGTTGGTTAAAAGATATCCATTGGGGTCCTCCCTGGTGGCGCAGCAGGTTAAAGCACAGCACTGACAAGCTGAAGCCATTTCCGCATGAGTTCGATTCCCGTCTGCCCCGGAGATGACCACATGGCACGACAGACCTCTCCTGACCCTCCCGCTGCTCCCCTCAGCAGTGTACTTCGTCAATCTGCCTGTTCTGCTCCCCACTCTGTCTCTGGTGAAGCCTCTCACCGCCCCTGAGCCTCTGGCCTGTACCCCAGTTCCGTATGTACAAATAAATAAATCTTTAAAAAAAAAAAAAAAAGTAGGAAGTAACCCTAAGTAAAAGAAGACAGATAATAAAGTACATATTGTATGGTTTCATTTGTATGGACTACCCAGAATAGGAAAATCCATGGAGATAGAAAATAGATTAATGGTTGCCAGGCTAAAGGAGTGAAAAATGAGTGACCATTTCATCATATAATATTTCCTTTTCGTATAATAAAGTTTGGAACTTAATTTTTATATAGTGTTGTGAATGCTACAGAATCATTACACACTTTCAAATGGTTATATTTACTTTTATGTTATCTGAATTTTACCACCATAAAAATATTGCATTACATATTTTAAACATCAAAACTAGTGCTAGATGACTACACTGGAGGAGTGTAGATGAGTTGATGGAGGTTGTGGTGTGGTGATGTACCTCTGAGTAGAAAACTATGTCCCTAAGTCATATACAGCGCTGTAAACAATGTTACCTCAATAAAAAATGTACAGTTTTTTTTATTTATTTTAATTTATTTATGTTTACATCACTCTTCATTTTGTGCATTTTTTCATGTTGTTTGTGATCGCCATGGACTTCCCACCACCAATTCACCCATGTGCCATCACCGTAGTCCCGTGCACTCTCCCCACCCCAGTTTTGATTGTATTCCCCTCTCCACACCTGTAAAATGTCTGGTATATAGTTGTTCATTGTTTTTCATTTTTACTTTATTACAATTGTGATAATCCTTTGTCGTTAGTATTGTGTGCAAAGATTTTCTTCCAACCAGTGAAGTGTTTGTTTTGTGTAGTAACGTCTCTTTTGCTGTACAGAAGCTCTTTAACTTGATGTAGTCCCAGGTGTTTATCTTTCCTTCACTATCCTTGCTTTGGATGTTTGATTTTTTTTTTTAATTTATTTATTTATGCCTACAGAGCTGGGGTATAGGCCAAAGGTACAGGGGTGGTGAGAGGATTCACCAGAGACAGAATGAGGAGCAGAACAGGTCGACTGAGAAAGTACATTGCTGAGGGCAGCAGTGGGCAGGTCAGGAGATCCACCATGTGGATCACCTCCTGGGCAGGGATTGAACTCATGCTGAAGTGGCTTTAACTTCTTAGTGCTATGCTTTAACCCGCTGTGCCAGTAGTGAGGGCCAGGTTGTTGTATCTTTAAAAATGTTACTGAGGTGTATGTCTTGTAGCGTTTTGCCCACTTTTGCTTCCAGGTATTTTATGGTTTCCATTCTTATGTCTAGATCTTTAATCCACTTCAAGTTGGGTTTTGTGCATGTGATCTAGCTTCATTTTTTTGCATGTAGCAGCCCAGTTTGTTGAACAAACTTTCTTTGTTCCATTGCATATTGTTTGCACCTTTGTCAAAGATTAGCTGTCCATAAACCTGTGGGTTTATATATGGGTTTTCCTTTTTTTTTTTCAAGATTTATTTATTTATGCATACAGAACTGGGGTATAGGTCAGAGGTGCAGGGGTGGTGAAAGGCTTCACCAGAGACAGAGTGGGGAGCAGAACAGACAGATCGACGAAGTACACTGCTGAGGAGAGCAGCGGGCGGGTCAGGAGAGGTCTGCCATGCCATGTGGTCACCTCCAGGGCAGGCAGGGAACGAACTCATGCTGTAGTAGCTTTAGTTTCTTAGTGCTGTGCTTTAACCCGCTGCGCCATCAAGGAGGGCCCTATATATGGGTTTTCTATTCGAATCCACTGCTCTGTGTGTCTGTCCTTGGTCCAGTACCATGCAGTTTTGATTATTATAGCTTTGTAGTATAGCTTGAAGTCTCAGAGTGTCATGCCTCCGTTCTCTTTTGTTTTAGTCAGGAGTGTTTTGGCTATTCAAGGTTTTTGTGTTTCCATATAAATCTCATCAATATTTGTTCTATTTCTTTCAAGAATGTCATTGAGATTTTTATTGGAATAGCATTAAATCTGTATATCACTTTTGGTAGGATGGCCATTTTAATGATGTTAATTTTTCCAACCCATGAGCAAGGGATCTCTTTCCACTTCTTTGTCTTCTTGTATTTCTTTTAACGTGGTTTATAATTTTCTTGTATAGGTCTTTTATTTCTGTTGTTATGTTTATTCCCACATATTTGATTTTTTTTTAAATGTAAAAGGGATGGTTTTTTTGATTTCCACTTCTTCTGATTGGTTGTTTGTGTATAGGAAGTTACTAACTTTTTTGTGTTGATTTTATATCCTGCTACCTTACTAAACTGGTTAATATTTTTTATTAGTTTTTCAAGGTGTTTGTAGGGCTTTCCATATAAATTATCATATCATCTGCAAATATAGATAGTTTTACTTATTCTCTCCCTATTTGGATTCCTTGTCTTTTTCCTGTCTTATTGCCCTGGCTAGGACTTCCAGTATTATGTTGAAGAGCAGTGGTGACAGAACATCCTTGTCTTCTTCCTAATCTTAAAGGAAGAGCTTTCAGCTTTTCTCCATTGAGTATAATATTAGCTGTGGGTTTGTCATATGTGGCTTTTATCATGTTGAGGTATGTTCCTTCTATTCCATGGATTTCAAGGGCCTTAAATATAAATAGATGTTGAACTTTGTCAAATGCCTTCTCTTCATCTGTTAATATGATTATGTGGTTTTTATTTTTCTGTTGGTTAATGTGATGGATTATGTTAATTGCTTTTCAGGTGTTGAACCATCCTTGTATTGCTGGAATTAATCTCATGTGGTAGTGGTGTATTATTATTTTTTTAATGCATAGTTGCATTCTGTTGGCTAAGATTTTGTTGAGGATTTTTGCATCAGTGTTCATTAGAGAGATTGGGCTGACATTTTCTTTCTTTGTGTTGTCTTTGTTAGGTTTTGGTATTAGCTGGACTGCTCCATGCCAAAAAAAAAAAAAAAAAAATGAAGCTAGATCACTACCTTGTACAATGCCAACTAGGTATCTGCCCAAAGGACACTGAAAGAGTAATTCAGAAGGACACCTGCACCCCCATGTTTATTGTTGCTTTATTTACAATAGGGAAGATGTGAAATCAACCCAAATGCCTGAAAGTAGATGACTGTATTAAAAAGATGTGGCACAAATACATATGGAATGTTACTCAGCAGTCAAAAAAGATAAATTTATGCCTTTTGTAGCGACATGGATGGAACTGGAAAGGATCATGTTTGGTGAAATAAGACAGAAAGAAGAAAAATCTGGATGGTTTCACTCATAGCAGGAGCATAAAGGAGCAGGGAAGGAAATAATAATAGTGATGATGATGAACAACTATATACCAGAGACATTTTATGGGTTGAAATGGAGAATGGGAAAATGGGGTGGGAAGGGTGCACAGGACTATGGTGATGGTACACGGGTGAATTGGTGCTGGGAAGTCCACGGGGATTACAACTGAGGTGGGAAAGGCACAAAATGAAGAATGATGTGAAAATAAATTTAAAAAATAAAATTTTAAAAAAGATATTTTGTATTACTTAGGAGAAAGTTAAAAAACCATAGTCTCCTCTTGAGAAACCAAAGTGCATTTTCCCTGGTACACAACTACTTACAGTGTAACTGTTCTCCAAAAAAAGTGATATTTCTTTTTTTCTTTACCAGGATCAAAGATGTATTTATTCCAAAAAATCTCTTTCATATTTTTGAAGTTTTTTTTTTCAATTAAGGCAACATTGGTTTACATTGTTTATAATGACACTCATTGTTTATAATTTGGAAGCCTCGGACTCCCCCTTCCAGGGCTGCATAGATTCCCCCTCCACCATGGCCTGCATAGTCCACCATCATCATCATTGTGTTCCCTCCCCACTTTGTGCTTCGCCTCTGCCCTCTCCTCTTCCCCTTCGAATGTCTAAAGTAGCAGAGTTATTTCCAATGAGTAGCAGAAACATTTGTTGTGGGGTTCTAGAAGCAGACATGCGTAACCAAGATCAGCATATTCATCTGGAAATCTTCACTTTTGGTTTGTCCAAGTATCATTTTTATCCCTATGTGCCTGAAATAAATATTTTATATATCCTCTAAAATTGTTTTTAGTTTGTTTTTATATACTCCTCTTTTTGTTGTCTCCACTTTTTTTTCAATGTTTCAGGTTTTTCCTTCCCCGCTTAGAAGAGGACATAACTTGGGAGAAACTAAATGGCATTAGCCATGTTTCCAAAATGGCTTTTATTTTTCATGGCAGAATGGTAATGAAATATAAAACCCTAGGGACAGAGCAAAGATATAGAACTTAAGTTTTGTATGTTATTATCATGTTTATTAAAATTGAGCTTTCCTTTATAAACCTTGAGTCAGTATTTTCATTCTGCATTGCTGTATATTGGTAATCTTTATAAAACTTTGTTATAATTGTATATGGTCTCTACGATATTTAAGTTCTCTGAGTGAGAGTATTAAAAATAAAATTATTCAGCAGTGCCATCCCAACAATTAAGAACATGTTATATCAAGTGGAATAGTAATGAAAATAGTTTGTCATCCCATCCTTTTTTATGGGATGCAGCTAAAGAAGTTTTTACAAGAATATTTATAGCTTAGAACCCTGTGTTAGTAATGAAGAAATGTTTAAATCAATTTTAATCAATAAGAAGCTAAGAAAAAATAGCAAATGACTCAGAGTACACTGAAGAAGAGAAGTAACAAAGATAAATCTAAGAATATATAAGAAACAACAGCAAAAGGAGCCACAATTTAATTCCTTAAGACTATTAATAAAAAGATCAGTCAAAAAAGATTAAGTTTAAAAAAGAGAAAAAACACAAACAGTATAAGTGAGGTTAGCAAAAATTATCAGATATTAAAAGTATAATAAGAAATTACTATAAAACATTATGCCAAAAGTTGGCTACTTTACACGAAATAAACACTTTTTTAAAGTAAAATTTAATAAAACTAATCAGTTATGTATTTTTCTATTGTATCCATACATATAATGTCATTATATTTCTATTTCTAATGATTTTTTAAGATAGCCTTCAGAATTGTAAATACGGACAATGTTATCTTTCTGAATTGGGCATTTTGATTTTTATACTTTCCTAATTGTTGTAACTAAGACTTTCAGTAATATGTTGAGTAGAAGTAGCAAATGTGTCCATTCTTTGTTACGGATCTAAAGGAAAATTTTTCTCTTCCCATTTGAGTATGATATTAGCTGTGGCCTGTTCATAAATGGCTTATTACTTTGATGTGATTTATCTCTACTACTTGTTTGTTGAGAATTTTTTTTTCATGAAATCATGTTGAATTTTTTCCAAATACTTTTTCTACATCTATCGAGCTGAAGATAAGATTTTTATCCTTCTTTTTTTTTCTAAAAGATTTATTATTTGTGCATACAGAACTGGGGTACAGGCCAGAGGCTCAGGGGCAGCGAGAGGCTTCACCAGAGACAGAGTGGGGAACGGAACAGGCAGATCCACAAAGTACACTGCTGAGGGGAGCAGCGGGAGGGTCAGGAGAGGTCTGCCACGCCATATGGTCACCTCCCGGGCAGGCGAGAATCAAACTCATGAAAAGTGGCTTTAGCTTCTTAGTGCTGTGCTTTAACCTGCTGCACCACCAGGGAGGGCCTTATCCTTCATTTTTTAATGTGAATTTTGTATGTTGAAATCATCATTGGTTTTCCAGGATTTAAATTCCACTGGACCATGTTGTATAATTCTAGTAGTATGCCCTTGAGATCAATTTGCTAGTATTTTTTTTTTAAGTTTTCTGCATCTATGTACATTAGAGATGATGATTTGTAATTTTTTGTTTTTTTAATGTGTTTGTCTGGCTTGAAATCTGGGTGATGCTGACCATATTATTTGTATCAAATATTTTTCCATCTTCAATATTTTGGGGGGAATTTTGAGAAGATTTAATATGAATTAATTAAATAATTGTTATAAACCAGTAGTGAAGCAACCTTGTCCTGGGATTTCCTTTACTTGTATGTTTTTGGTTACTGATCAAAACATGAGTTATTCACATATTCAGGTGTTTCATTTCTTCATGAGGTTGTCTGTTACATTATACCAAGATGAGATGTCACAATACTGTCTTGGTAGGTTGTATATTTCTAAGTCTTTTTATATTTATACCAAGCTATTTAATTTGCTGGTGTGTACTTTGTTCTTAGTGATCTCTCTTTTTTTATTATTTCTGTGATATCAGTTGAAAAATCTCCTTAATTTCTACTTTTATTTCAGCCTTCTCTTTTTTTCTTAATGTAACTAAAGTTCTTGGTTTTTTTGTTGACCATTTCAAAATTCAGCTCTGTGCTTCATTGATTTTGCATTTTTTCCTCTATTTCATTTACTTGTTCTAATCTTAATTAGGTCTTTCCAAATACAAATTTGGAGTAAGGAAGTTAATTTATTTCTAGCTCCATCATGTATAACTTTAGACTGTTTATTTCAATACCTCATCTCAATAAAGACAGGTATTATATTGCTACAAACTTCTTTCCTAGTGCCTCTTTTATGTACCATATAAGTTTTGAACACTTTTAATTTGTGTCAGGATACTTTTTAATTTTCATTTTGATTTCTTGACCCATTTTCAAAAACCATGCTTTCAAATACACACACACACTTCTAAACTTTCCACTTCTCTTTTGCAAGAATTTCTAGTTTCATTCAAGGTCAGAAAACATGTTTTTATGTTTTCAACGTTTTAAACTTATTAGTACTCCTTTGTGACCTAATGTGATCTGTCCTAGAAAATATTCCATGTACACATAAGAATGCACATTACATTGCAGTTTGGTGTAGTCTGTTCTATATATGTCTACTGGGACAAAAACATAGAAAAACCAATAATAGAACTGAGAGCCCAAACATAAAGCCTCTTATGCCCAGACATATATGGACACCTAATATATGTTATAGAATATTGAAGAATATACACTGGAACAAATGGAAAACCTCTTCAATAATAGGTGTGGAAAAATTGGACTGCAACTTGCAAAATAATGTCGTTAGACCACTATCTCACACCTAACACAAAAATCAGTTCAAACTGAAAAGACTTAAGAGACCATAATTAAAATAAACAGACATCCTACTAAATGGGAGTATATATACATCTGACAAGGGACTGATATCAAAAATCTACAAAGAGTTCATACAACTCAACAAAAAGAAAACAAATAACCTAATGAAAAAATGGGTAAAAGAAATAAATAGGCATTTACCCAAAGAAGACATTCAAGTGGCCTATGGGCACATGAAAAAATATTCATCATTACTTATCATCAGGGAAATGCAAATGCAAAATACCAGGAGGTATCACCTACCAATGAGAATAGCCCATATCAAAATATGTGGTATATACACACACAATAAAATACTACTGAGCAATCAGAAAAGATACATTTACACCATTAACAACAATATAGATGGAGCTGAAAGAGATTATGCTATATGAAATAAACCAACAGTTAAAGATAAATGACAGATGGTGTCACTTATATGTCGACTATAGAGAAACTAAATAAAAGGTCAGATAAAGGCAAACTTTAAAGCCAGCACTTGGAACCTGACCATAGACCTGAGGCATCATAGGGGGAAGGGAATCATTGAGAACAGGGAGGGCAAGAGCACAATGAGGAGTTGGTGGTGAGTGGGCTACCATGACCACACCCAAGGTCCTGTACAATCCTATCAAAACACTAACAAGGATGTAAAACAATGACACTTCAATAAAATATTTACATACTGATGACTTTAAAAAAACAAATTTATACTTTTACTTTTCTGGTAGTAAGAACTTGAAATGGGTCTACTGACCAATAAAAAGTGGAGGGTAGAATTTGTCTTCTAGCGGTGAGCTCACAATCATATATGCAGGTGTTTATTAATAATGACGCGTGCCTAAAACTTAGATAAATTTTAATTCAATGTTACCTGAACAAAAACATTACTCTAAAAGATGCTTTAAGAGTTGGGTTTTTGGGGCCTCCCTGGTGGCGCAGCAGGTTAAAGCACAGCACTAAGAAGCTAAAGCACTTCAGCATGAGTTTGATCCCTGCCTGGAGGTGACACATGGGGCAACAGACCTCTCCTGACCCGCTCGCTGCTCCCCTCAGCAGTGTGCTTTGTCAATCTGCCTGTTCTGCTCCCCACTCTGTCCCTGGTGAATCCTCTCACCACCCGTGCATCTCTGGCCTGTACCCCAGTTCTGTATGCATAAATAAATAAATCTTTTAAAATAATAATAATAATTGGGTTTTTCCTGGAGACATAAGGGAATATCCATTAATTTTCCTATTTCAGTTTGTAGTGCCCACATATATGCTTTAGTTCATGGCCATTCATGCAACCTCAAGTCAGCAGCATAGTAATTTCAGATCTATCTCTGACATTTACTCTTCTCCCTCCTGCCCCAAGGTTGATACAACCAGTGCAATTACCTTTATCCAACTTGGCTAATGATGATTAATCTTCTCAAAGTCAGGTAATTTATTTTCATTTGATGACTTAATCCTTCCATGCTACAAAAATATTACATATTCAACAGTAATGGGGATTGGGATGGAGATATCTTTGGAGCAATTTATGCAGTTATTTCTTTTTCAAAAATGAATAATTTGCTGACATTCAAGGGTCTTTGTGTAAAACAATTTATCACTGCCTCTGGATGATCAACAAATATAGTAATCCTTCAAAATTATATGCAAAAATTATTTTTGACTGATAAGAACTAATTCTACCTACACATTGCTCTTAACAGAGCCTTAACAGAACAGTCTTGTCACTGAGAGTTTGCTAGAAATGCAGGTTGTTAGGCCCACCAGCACCTACTGAATCAGAATCTGCATTTATTCTAAGAATCTGGATAGTTTCTACCCACATGGAAATTGGAGATGTGCTTGATAGGTTGGTTTTTTCAGCTTCTGACTATTGAAATTTAGGGTAGGATAATATTTGTATTAGGAGCTATCCTGTGTATTTCAGGATTTTTAGAGCATCCACACAAATATTGTCAAATATCTACTCAAGCTAGTTCACTTCTACTTCTGTGCTGAGAGCTACTGCCCCAGAATTTGAGAACATCCTAACAAATTTCAGTGAAGACCCCATCTTAATCCTCTCCAAGCTTCATTTCTACACTGGAGAATGGAATTCATTATATTACTATCTCATACAATGGGCTGATAAATCAGACAATACCTGTAAGTTGTTAAGGTCAAGTTACAGTACATTTAAAAAGTCTAGGTATAGGCCCTCCCTGGTGGCGCAGGGGGTAAAGGCACAGCACTGAGAAGCTAAAGCCACTTTCGCATGAGTTCGATTCCCGCCTGCCCCGGAGGTGATCACATGGTGTGGCAGACCTCTCCTGGCCCTCCCGTTGCTCCCTTCAGCAGTGTACTTTGTCACTCTGCCTGTTCTGTTCCCCACTCTGTCTCTGGTGAAGCCTCTCACTGCCCCTGAGCCTCTGGCCTGTACCCCAGTTCTGTATGAATAAATAAATAAATCTTAAAAAAAAAAAAAGTCTAGGTATATATTCCATCATTAACAGACATGTGAAGTAAGGAAAGAACATCTCTTGTGATATGAGAATGAAATTACTATTTGCTATAGCAAAAGTATCATAAATGCATGGAGTTTGTGCCCAAGTTTTTATATCAGAGGAACTCAGAAAAAAGAAAAAAACATGAGCTGAGTTCCCATCAAAATTCAATGCCTTCTCAGTTTTGACTTGATAAAACTTTAACTCAAATAAAAGGCACAAAATGATGTGAAAATAAACTATTATAATAAAATAAAATTTAAAAACACTTTAACTCAACATTGAGATAATTTAGACCTCTGTGAGTATGGAGAGCTCATAGAGAAAGTTTTAAAAATAAAACTTGACTTCTAGCCTGGTCTCTTGGTAACAAAGAATCAGTAGGAAATTTTTCCTTTCTGTCAAGATCAGTGTCCCAAAGGGAAACCAAGTGTGTAGAGGTCAGAGCCAAGACATAAATATGCCTAATGAGCAGATATAGGGAGCTGACAGTATCTCACAGTCTCTGTGTTTGTAACTTTGGATGAACTCGGCATGTTTTATTGTTTGCTTCTTTTTGGTTTGTTTCTTTTAGTTCCTAAAAGAAAGTTAGTGCTTCATTCATTTCTCTTCACTTATCTGAGTTTCAGTCTCCATCTACCAGCCAAGGAAGAATTCAGATATCCACAGAGAGTCCTTTCTCTCAGAAATCCCACCACGGTAAGTCTAACAGCTCAGTACATTTGGATAGCAGCATGGGGACAGTGGGTTAAGAGCATTTGTCTGTGATCACCTGAGAGGCATTATGACTATGCTATGCTTCTTCATGTCTTGTTTATTGAGTTAATGTAATCATTGTTTTTACTAAAAAGAGAAAGCAACTTAGGGGTTGTCTTCAACTAAGCAAGTTAGGGGTTATTGCTGGCATAAATGTTACAAGGAAGTTCAATTAGAAGAAAGAATGGCTGCTCAAAGTGTTTTCAATAAAAGTAGAAATGACTGATTTTGCATTTCAGGGTAGAAAATAAAATACTTGGTATGGAACAATATCAACTAAATTGAGAGCATTTGAAAAACTTTTACTATAGGGAAAATTTTATGCAAATGTGTTTGAATATTGATGAGAACAATTAATACCAAGGACTTCTTTGCTTGCAAACATTACCTCGCAGTCACTCAGCATATAGACAGTATCTGCTTCCTTGTCACATACCAAGAAAATCCTATTTAATATTGTAGAAAGGTATGATAAAGGTTTTTATTTTGTGAGTCTGAATACATTTGTGGGTCAGTCATTTACTTGATTGTAAGTTTTCTGTGTAAGGCCTTTAGTATTGCATAGTGGCATCAGAGAGATTTTGTTGCTGCTCTTCATTTCATTCTTTCAAATAAGGTATTAATGCTGATTTCACCAACTACACTGTAAACAGTGTAGTTTTAAAAAATTATCATTAGTTCACAAATATGTCATTAAGATTGTCTCTCCATTACTTTTTAATTTTGTTCTTAAAGAAGGTGTTGTGTTTGAAATACATATTCTTTATATCATATCAAATTAAATAGTGCTTCTTCCACAATTTTGAAAATTCTTCTGTGATAGGATTTTATTTTCAAGTTTTGGCAATTTAATATTCATTGAATTCTTTTAAAACTCTACTTCACTGCAGGGCTATGCATAAGTATACCTTAAATTGTGATCCTACATGTGTGTGCAAAGACATGTAAATACACATGTATGCACACACACACACACCTGAACTACACAAACCATAAAATTAAGTGGCATGTACCCTTACTATGTATGATGAACTCTGATATTTTCTTTTATGTTTTATTTATTATATTTTATTTGTCTTTTTAAACTATATTCCCACCCCTAATACAGAATATGAGAAACATTCTTCTCAGATGACCTCCACACCCGTATTAACATTTCACTGCCTTTTTTTTCCCCTCATTATTTTCATTATGAGACTACATTCTCTTATTCCTTTAAGGCATGCTTATTCAGCTACTATTCCAAACTAAACTAGATGTGTGGAAGTATTATATCATTACTATATGCCTCAAGCTACCCAAGAATTAAGTGAAAACTACACAATGATATTCCCAATGTTGAAGTTAAGTGCAAGACAACATGCCCTTTTTCCGTGGAAATGTTTTAAATATTAGGTTCATGAAGGAGACAGTCTAGGCATCTGAATGTTGAGACAGAGCTTTGAAGCTGGTGAAAAACCCCAAGTAGACCAGTAAGATCCCATGTGAAGGGAAACAGGTGGCTAAATGCCCAGTTTTGAATTGGTGGGGAGACTGCACGTCAGTTAACTTTTTGGGAAATGAGTGAGAAGAAAGCAAAGCATCACCCAGAGCTAACCTGGAGGCTCAGTAATGAAGAGTCAGATTCACATCTGATGCCACAGACTTTGGCTGGTTACAGTTTTATGATATAAAAAGAGGTCTCTGTGGTAAATGTGGAATAGATTGTTTCCAGCCTGTGAAAGTTTGGAGAAACAATAAAGAAATGACATAAAGCTGTGGAAGT
>NW_004567126.1:1617471-1618610 GCF_000260355.1 Condylura cristata | reverse complement strand
GTCATCTCCCGGGCAGGCGGGAATCCAACTCATGCGGAAGCGGCTTTAGATTCTCAGTGCTGTGCTTTAACCCGCTGCGCCACCAGGGAGGGCCGTGTTTTTTTTTTTAATATAGTGATTAAATCATCAACCACCATTAGAGGGGTGGACACCACTATCCCCACTGCACAGATAAGCATATTAACATTTGAAGTGGTTTGGTTGGTTTTCCTAATACAAACAGCTAATAAGAGGTAAACTAGACATCCCAGTTATGGTTTATTGATTCCAAATATTTGCATTTAGAAGAGTTTTCACCATTTTATCTTTAACATTCCCACTTTTGTTGAATGTTGTATATTTCCTTCCTTTTGAATATTTGATTCATTTTGATAAGTTTGTTTTTGAGATTTAATTATAAGGAGTATCAACACTATAAAAGATATCACTCCTTTGTCTGTTGGATAAATTGCATTTTTGCTACTTTATTATTTGGTCATCAGGAGAATTTAAATTGGGTTGGAACGCAGCCAGAGAAAAAAGGTTTCTCCTTATCACAAACTCTCTGGAACCGGCTACTTTATTAAATACTTTTTTTATTCTTCGTAGTCCAATGCAGAAATAAAGGAATATTTCTTTATTCCTATAAAAAATGATTAAAATTTTTAAAATATTTTTCTACATTATTTTGGAAAGACAACAGGTCATGTAATTTCTTTCCTAATTACTGTGACTGGGTGTGTGAAGAACATTGAAATAACATAGCCCCAAGAGGCAAGTGTATGCTCTGTGTTTGTGTGTCTGAGAGAGAGAAAGAGAAAGATGTAGTGGACCAGGAGCAATTCTCAGGGTAGGAACACTTCAGCTCATGTACTCCAAAATGTGATCCTTAAAATACAAATGCTAAAAAGCTAACAACCAGACAGAGATAAAGGGTGGATTCATTTCTATTCACAAGAATCACTGTAGATGGCATGAATTATACATAGAAAACCCTAAAGACTCCACTCAAACACAATAAGGAACTATAAGAAAAGTGGCAGTTTATAAAATCAATTAACAGAACTCTGTTACCTTCCTATCTAAACAATATCAGTTAAAAGAGAAAGGAAACAATCGTATTTACAGTAGCACCAAAAAAGCATTAAATATCTAAGGGG
>NW_004567126.1:1610236-1616166 GCF_000260355.1 Condylura cristata | reverse complement strand
CATCTTCACAGTGAAAGAAGCTACCATTATAGTGGAGACATCCTACCAGGTAGTAGAAGAACAATGTGTACTTTAGTACATTGTATGCAGCATTGTAAACCAATTTATAGGACAAATATTCCTTGGAAACAAAATCAAGAAAGAGCAAGACAAGTTGTCATAAGAACTGTATCTTGGGTTTCAGTATCAATAGGGAGATCAATTCTTTCCCCAACACTGTGACCCCAACTCTCATCAAGCTCCTTCTTGATTATTCATCTAGAAACCCTGGCTTCTGTTTGAGCCTTGAATAGCTGAGAAAAGTACATTAAAAGTTTTGCACTTACTGGACTATGTGAGATGGCACATGGGTGACTTGATGATGGGAAGCCCACAAGGACTACAATTGAGATGAAAAAAATGTACTATATATATAAAAGAAGTTTCACACTTGCCATTTCCCCTTGTGCACACTTTCTAGAAGGTTGCATCTCTTGCCCCCTCCTCACTGAGTTGTCTATTCACATGCCACCATATTTGCTTGTCTTTTACAGTCACCGAGGCAGAAATAACACCCACAACACCTCCTTGTTTCTTCATAACACCAAGTAACCTTTTGAAATGGGATATATTTTGCTTGCATATTTTTTCTAAATCATTAAAGGGTGGGGATTTTTGTTTCTTACTACATTATATACTTTTGCCTAGAGAAGGGGTACTCACACACACTTCTCAAATGTATGAAAGAATTTCTTACTAAGACTGTAAGACACATGACCTTTGGGGAAATGCTGAGTAGGATAGGAATTTCAATCAGAGGTAGAAGAGCTACTATAAAAGGAACAGTGTCACGTGAATATATTTATTTATTGACTTCAAAATATAAGTTGTAGAATTTAAATAATAATTATTTTTTAAACTTTTTTAATCTTTTCTAGTCTTTGCCTCTACTACATGGAACCAGGAAATGATACAAAGATTTCAGAATTTCTTCTTCTAGGATTATTAAAAGAACCAGAACTACAACCTCTTATATATTGGCTTTTCCTTTTTATGTACCTGATCACAGTTTTTGGAAACCTGCTCATCATCCTGGCTGTCATCTTTGACCCCCACCTCCACACGCCCATGTACTTCTTCCTCGCCAACCTGTCCTTTGTAGACATCTGCTTCACTTCCTCCACCATCCCCAAGATGCTGCTGAGCATCCAGACAAAGAATAAAGTCATAACCTATGAATGCTGCATCATGCAGATATTTTTTGTGTTATTCTTTGCTGTGCTAGATGACTTCCTCCTGACCGTGATGGCCTATGACCGCTTTGTGGCCATCTGCCACCCTCTGCACTACACAGTCATCATGAACCCCCGGCTCTGTGGGCTGCTGGTGCTGGTGTCCTGTCTCTTGAGTGCCCTGCATTCCTTGTTACAAAGTTTAATGGTGTTGCGATTGTCATTCTGTACAGACTTGGCAATCCCCCACTTTTTCTGTGAACTCAATAAGGTGATCCAGCTTGCCTGTTCCGACACTTCCGTCAATGAAACAGTGATGCATTTGGCTGCAGTTGTCCTGGCCGGTGCACCCCTCACTGGTATCCTGTACTCTTACTCTAAAATAGTTCTCTCCATCCGTGGAATCTCATCAGCTAAGGGAAAATATAAGGCATTTTCCACCTGTGCCTCTCACCTCTCAGTTGTCTCCTTATTCTATTGTACCAGTGTAGGAGTGTACCTTAGCTCTCCTGCCACCCACAACTCACTGTCAAGTGTAATTGCCTCAGTGATGTACACTGTGGTCACACCCATGTTGAACCCCTTTATCTATAGTCTGAGAAATAAAGACATAAAGGGGGCTCTGAAAAGTATTTTGTTGGTAACAGCTATAAAGTGGCCAATTACACCTGAGTGTAAGAAATACTCATGATTACAGTATTTAAAGTCTCAATTATAAATTGTGAAACTTCTATCAGATTGTTAAAGTGGGATTTTCTCCTTTAATTCTCCCTGGTGTTTCTGTTTCTTGAATTCAACTTCTCTCCATAATTAAGTAACTGACTGTAATAAAAAAAAAAAACCTATTTTCAATATCAACAATTAACCCTATCATTTTCTAACTCTTTCAAATGTATTCTTATCCTTGGGCCTGAGACTGTTTTCTCCTATGCTTCTGGTCTTAGATCCAAGTCTTTAATCCATTTTGAGTTAAGTTTTGTATCTAGTGTGGGAAAGTGGCCAAAATTCATTTCCTGCTGTAGCTATCCGCTTTCCCAACACTATTTGTTGAAGAGACTTTCCTTACCCTTTTGTATACTCTTGGTTCCTTGTCATAGATTAACTGCCTATATAAGTGTGGGTTTATTTTTGGGTTCTAAAAGAATATTTGTGCCGAAAAAAAAGATGACCTGAACCACATGACATAAAATCAGGTTCTTTTGTGAGTTATTTCTTAATCATGTATATGAAAGAGATTTCTGAGAAAATAAACAGAATAATATAATGGATGGTTTTGACATTGTTCATTTACTGCCCCTTTAGACATAAAATGTTTTGGAAAATAGAGATATCTCATTTAGAATTTATATAAATATATTCATAGCCATTATTAAAAGTTTTTTATCAAAACAATGATACTAAAATGAAAAAACATAGCATGTCAACAAATCCTTCAATGCAATGTATAAACACCCTCACATATAAACACCAATATTTCATAGATGGATGAGTAGGTGTTCTGCTTGAAAAGAAGATATATTGCATAGTTATATGAAGTATAGTATAAATCGATTTTTTGCTTCATCAAATTTAAGAATGTCTCTTACTGAAAGACAGTGTTAAATCATTTTGCTTACTGACATTTGTGTTTCAGTATAGAGTCCATTTGGAGATATGTATTAACTGATTTTGTCACTGACTAAAGTAGACTTGTGTGCACACAGTTGAAAGAGAACAGGATCTTAACGAGGGAATAAATTCAATATCAGCAATAACAAACACTTTAGTGTGTTCAAATCCACTTATCAAGTTAAGCAGTAAGAGAATGATATATAAAGGAATGAGCCACTCAAAAGTGATAAACTGTACTTAAAGATTTCCTTCTGTTATCAAGTTACGTAAATTGCCTTTGTCATCAAATATAGCTCCTTTTGTAGGAGTAATACAAGTCATGACTATTCATTTAGTAAAACAAAATAAAAATGATTCAGAGTGATATATAAAGAAAGTATTTTCAAGAGACTCGTGTATCCTCACTGTTCCTATACCCACAGGCTGCTTAAAAGACTCTCTTTGGGAATCGAAGACTCTCTTTGCAATTAGAAGACTTTCTCTGATAGCTTTTAAGTATCATTCAGCTACTGTGTTCTTACCAGTTATTAATGTTAAATATCTCCAAATTGATCTTAAATTTCTCCTTACAAAAAAAATTATTTTTATTCCTTTGCCCTTTTTTAAACTTTTGGGTTTCCTTTTCATATCTCCCCAGGTGCACATGCTTCCATCACCTTCCACCAACATCGCCATTCAGTGGCCCATCCTCTCCCTCCCCTTTTGTCCTCCCCTTTCCATCTGCCCCCAATTTTCTCTGGTAACCAGTATTTTTATAGAGTCTGTGAATTATTTTTATAGTCCTTGCCTATATGTGGCCAGTATATTCCACAAACAATCGAAACTATCCAGTAACTGTGTTTCCCTTTCCTACTTACTTCACACTGCACAATCACCTCAAAAACTAGCCATTTTGTCCCAAGAGGCAATTATTCATCTTTCTAATAGCTCAGAGATTTTCTATTGAGAATATATCCACAACTTCTTTAGGCAGATGGGTATTTTGGTGGGTCCCATGACTAGGCTATCATGAATAATGCTGCTGTAAACTTAGGCATGCTTCAATCTTTCCATATTAGAGTTTTCAGATTCTTTAGGAAAATACCTAGCAATGGTATTGTGGGATCATATTGTGTTTCCATTTTTGCCTTTTTCAAATATCTCCATACTGACTTCCACAGAGATCACACCAATTTGAATTTCCACCAACAATGGATGAGTGGCCTTTGTTTTCCACATCTGCACCAACATTCCTTGTTTCCCATTTTTTTTATATAATCCATTCTCTCAGGGGTCAGGTAATATCTCATTGGGTTAAAAAATTGCATGTTCGTTAAAATGCATGTGATTTTGACACTTCTTTCATGTTGATAAGCCATCTGAATGTCTTCTATGAAAAAGTGTCTATTTATTTCCCTGTTGATGTAATGAGTTAAAGCACAGCACTATGAAGCTATCGCAGCCACTGCAGCCTGAGCTTGATCCCCAGCTAGGGAGGTGACCCATATGGTGTGGCAGACTTCTCTTGTCCCACCTGCTGCTCCCCTCAACAGTGTATTTCAGTACATCTGCCTGTTCTGTTCCCCATTCTGTCTCTGGTGAATCCTCTCACCCCCTGCACCTCTGGCCTGTACCCCAGTTCCCTATGCATAAATAAATAAATCTTTTTTTTAAGTGTCAATTGAGTTATTTGGTTTTTTGTTACTATGTTATGTGAGCACTTTATTTATTTGGGGAGTTAACCCCTTGTCAGACTTGCAATGTGCAAATATCTTCCCCAAGTCAGTAGGGGGCCTTTTTGTTTTTGTGATAGTTTAATATAATCCCTAAGGAACTTGTAGTTTGCCAAGAAGCACAAGAAGGACCTGAGGAAACTGCATGCCAGTGACATCAAGGCAATCAGAGGTCATGTGGAGCTATCCAGGACCTTCTATAGTTCAAGGAGGTCAAGCTCATTACCCAAAAGTCAGGGCCTCCAACCCAATTTGCCCACATAGCTCATCTCAGAGTGGGGAAAGATGCAGGTGACCCTATCAACAAGAATTGTGGGCTCTGCTTGCCAAAGCCCACCCACTGAGGCTCAAACTGTGGGGCCCAAGCTGTGGTTGCAACTTTGACATGAAAACCAACTCCAGCTCTCTCAAGAGCCCAGGTTTTCAGGTCTGCTGATGTGGGACTAGAAGGCCTGAGATACCCCTGTGCTGCTCACTTCATGGGGTGGTTTCCTCCTGTACTTGCACAAATAAATTTAGCAGGATCTGTCACATATGTGTGACATATCATGCACATGAACAATTTTTTGTAAATGCTTTAAAAAGTTAGAATTCAGCATGACATGTGTGTGCACTAGACACCTATTGAAATCCACAGCGAACATAATCCTTTAAGACTTTATCATCATCCCAGAATAGGCAAAGAAAGCCAGGTATCAATGCTCTTTGACAACTTATTTATTTAGGGTGAGGCCCCAAATCATATGGAAATAGCCAAAGGATAAAAGCAGAAACATTAAACAAGAAAATGAGTTACAGAAAGTGTCATTTAATAGACTACAAAAATGAATTAATGATCAGAGTTTAGCATGGCATTTGAAGTAAATAAAAATGGAGGAAGAAGAGGATAAATATGAGATGAAATATAAGAAATCGATAATTTCCTCAATGTGGAAGAATCATAGTAAGGGCTCAAATAACCAGTAGAAAAATATATGATGAGAGTTTTATGGACAGCTTATCTTTGACATAGGAGCAAAGAATACGCAATGCAACAAAGAAAGTTTGTTCTACAAATGGTGCTGGGAAAATTGGGCAACTACTGTTGGGCCTGTATTGAACCAAGCTAATGCCATTTTGCACTAACCGCCATTTTGCTTCTGTATTCTGCTTGCTGCTTGCTGCAATGGAAATTCCCCAAATAGCTTTGCCGTAAAAGGAAAAACTTGTAAAACTGATTATTGTCAGCAACAGGGCCAGGATGGGGGATAAATGGTTCATTGAGACTTGACAAACATCCTGGGGCCCACTGTAAGAATGTTCTCTGTAACAACCAAGTTTTGGTCCCTTGCCTGCAGTGTATAAAACTGGCTTCTGTAACTGCTCCAGAGGGTGTTGGTCCCCACAGGTGGGTATT
>NW_004567126.1:1597065-1608796 GCF_000260355.1 Condylura cristata | reverse complement strand
CAATCCCACTCCTAGGTATCTGCCCAAAGGATACATAAACAGTAATTCAAAAGGACAACTGCACCCCTATGTTTATCATTGCACTATTTACAATAGGGAAGATGAGGAGTCAATCCAAATGCCCAAAAATAAATGACTGGATCAAGAAGATGTGGTATATTTACACAATGGAAAATTATTCAGCAATCAAAAAAGATAAACACATGCCATTTGCGGTAACATGGATGGAACCTGAAGGGATCATGTTTAGTGATGTTTAGCCAGAAAGAAAAAGAAAAATACCAGGTGGTTTCACTCATAGCAGGAATATAAGGGATCAGAAGGGTAATAAAAGCAATTGTAATAAAGTAAAAACGAAAATCAGCAAGTAACTATAAACCAGAGACATTCTACCAGGGAGGAGAGGGGAACAGGATCAAAACTCAGGCGGGAAGAGCACTACGGTGATGGCACATGGGTGAATTGGTGATGAGAAGTCCACGGGGATTACAACTGAGATGAAAAAAATGTAAAAAATGAAGAATGATCTAAGTGTGTGTGTGTGTGTGTGTGTGTGTGTGTGTGTGTGTGTGTGTGTGTGTGTGAAAAAAAGCATGTGATGAGATTTGGGTAGGGTTGTCCCCACCCATACAGCCCCCCCCTTCAGATGTTTCAACACCCTGCTGGGCATCTGCCTCCCCCAAACCTGTGGGTGCCCACTCCCCACCACCCCGCCCTGGTTCTGACCTCCAAGCTGTGCCCAGGCTGTTTTCTGCCTACTTCCTGGGTGCCGACCCCACCCAGGGCCTGTTCCCGCGGCTCTCTGGCCTCACGTGCCCACCTGCTGCTGAGTGCCGGATGCCCACCCCCAGCAAGAAGCAGGGCGGAATCACTGGCTCAGCCTGTCCCTCAGGTGAGTCCTGTTATGCTGAGTTTTCCTTGATGAGCTTGCATCTGAGCCCCTCCTCCCTAGGCGCAGGTATAGGGGTAAATGCAGGGCATAAAGGAGGAATTCTACCCCCACTGCTTAGAGACCTGGCTCCCTCCACTCACAGCCATTGGGGTAGTGGTTCTTTATGGAACCCCATGAAAAAGGTGTGGGGAAAACCCCCAGGAGGATCCATGTGCTGCCACATTCAAAAGCCTTTGTGACTTTTCTCCAAACAGTTGAGAATTTCTGCTGTGCAGGATCACATTGCCCAGGCCGGCTCCTCCAGTTCTCAGGCATCTTAGACCCTGGAGTCTGAAGAGGGGGGAGTTGCTTCATCTCAGAATGGGCAGTACCTCTCTGTGTGAGTTCTTTATTTTTGAAGGGCACGTAAAGATACACATTGAAGATAGTTTCTTAGGTGTCAAGCTGAAGCCAATGTGGGTTTTATGGCTGCTGCCTCTTTTCACCCTGGTCTAAACTGTGAAAACCCAGGAATTGAGCCCTTGAACCCCCAGGGACTTTTGTCCCACTCAGTTGTAAAAAGGAATCCGCAAACTTTTCAGACAAGTAAGCAGAGAGGAGCCAACTTTATTCAAGAAAGTAAAGAACAGTTTAAGGGCAGAAAGCAAGGACTCCAGGTGCACGGTACCTGGGAAAGGCGAAGAAGCCATTACGGGCCTGTGTTATCAGTTTTAAACTTTTTTTTTCTTTACTGTAAAATCACATCCCTACTCTGGTGGACTCTCTCTCCCAATGACCTGCCCTGAGACTCAAATGTTGTGTATATTTCTGTGTGTGACATAAACCTATGTGGATCATAAGACTTTCTTCTTTGAATATGCAGCTATCTCATCCTCTGACCTTCCTAGGTTCCTACATCCCCACAGTTTCCAAATAAAGAAAGGAGTAAAAGATGAAGGCTTTATGACATAGGCGCTAGAATAATGGAGTTTAACATAAGCAGCCTCTTCGGCCTATGTGTCTTTTTTCTGGTGCATTTTTCTTAAATCATAAACTTAAAGGAAATTTGAACAGCCAGTACCATGAACGTTCACTGTAGTAGACTCATCCATTGAGTGTTCACACGTGCCTAGACAAATGTATTGTATAACGAACAGTTTGAGAGTTGAAAATACATGAAAAGGCATAAGACTTGACCTTAAAATACCTGTTAATTCATCTCCTAAAAGTAAGGACATTTTACTTCTAAATCCACAATACTGTTTTTTCACCCAAGAAAATAAAAGACATTAGCATCTGCTATCCACTCTGTAAAATGAAACTATTCTACATTATTCCAAAATTTTGTTTTGGTTGTTTTGGGACTTAGGACCCAATCAAGGTTCATTTACAGAAATTGTGCCTTTTAGTCTTTTTTTTTCTCAGAAAACAGTTGCTATTATTAGTATATTATATTGGCTTCTGAAGAGTGACAGCTGTTCCTTCTGGAAGTCATTCATTTTCATATTTCCAATTTTGTTTTCACTGTGTATTTAAATATCTCTTCCATTTCTTGTAGTTTCTGCCAGCTTTTTAATTGGGTCCAGAATAGAGGTTGGCATACTTTCTGTCTGATGTGTCCAGATAGTAAGTTCAGCTGACCCTTGAATAATACACATTTGAACTGCTGGGTCCAGTTTCGACTACATGGAGTCAGCACCCCTCGTCCTTGTGTTGTTCAAGGATCAGCTATCCTTGATGGCACAATGTCCTGTAGGAATGAATCAGGTCTGCCTTTTTAGAGGGTAAGCAGTCATGACAGAAGGATCAAATGGACATTGGTGTTCTTGCAAAAAAGGGTTGAGACCAAGGTGTGCAACTCTTAGAGCAGAAGTTTAAAAGATCACTCCTCCCACGGGGATTACAATTGAGATGGAAAAAAAATGTACAAAATGATGTAAAAATAAACTGTTATAAAAAAAATCACTCCAAAACATTCTGTGGAATCTTGTATCAGAAAGATAAATTATGCCCTCCCTGAGCTAACATGTTAAGTTTGTTTACGAAAGATAGTGGTCATTAGATCATCCTGTTTTAAAGATAAATCTTTTATTTTCAATTTAAAAGTTATATGTGAAGCCCTCCCTAGTGGCACAGCGGGTTAAAGCACAGCACTAAGAAGCTAAAGTCACTTCAGCATAAGTTAGATCCCTACCCAGAAGGTGATCCACATGACATGGCAGACTTCTGACCCGTCCGCTGCTTCCCTCCACAATGCACTTCATCAATATGCCTTTGTTGCTCCCCGCTCTGTCTCTGGTGAATCCTCTCACCATCCCTGCATCTCTGGCTTGTACCCAGGTTCTGTATGAATAAATAAATAAATCTTTAAAAAGAAAAATGGTTACCATGATGTAGATGCTTGTTATGGAAAGGAAATTCTTATTCAAGAGTCTTAAAGAAGGGCCCTTCCTGGTGGCACAGCGGGTTAAAGCACTGCACTAAGAAGCTTAAGCCACTTCCGCATGAGTTCGATTCCCGCCTGCCCCGGAGGCAGATCCACATGGCGTGGCAGACCTCTCCTGACCGCCTGCTGCTCCCCTCACCAGTGTACTTCCTGATCTGCTCCCCGCTCTGTCTCTGGTGAATCCTCTCACCCTCCGCATCTCTGGCCTGTACCCCAGTTCTGTAAGAAAAAAAAGAGTCTTGAAGAAGCAAGGCAGTAGTAGGATTTCCTGCTGGCTGGCAACCGGAGGCAACACTTGTTTCTAGAACCCACATACAGTTCCTACCCATGTGGCTGCTTCTTGGAGCCCCTAAAAGAACTCCACCTGATGAAGTCAGGCCCTTCAGTGTAATTTCCTTACTAACAAACTGACATCAGTCTCGTTTTGCATACCGCTAAGTTCAAATTTCAGTCACTCAACATAGTGGAAGTCACCCCCTGCTCCACAGGCTGAGCAGGAAATGCAGACTGGCCGTGAGTGTGCCCTGTCAGTCTTTTGGCTTCCACCCCTCCTGGTCCCACAGCCTTAGAATCCATTCCTTCACACATTCTCTGCTTTCTTTAGATGTATATTTGCAGTGATTATTTTGTTATGTAAACTTTTTTCTCCCATCCTATTAGGGTTTCCCTTTTTATATTGTACTAGTAGTGAGTTTAGAGGCAATAGCAATTGATTGCCGTGAGTCTTGAAAAAGCAATACTTCCCAGGTGAGATAATCTCATCTCCAGGTGAGATCATTGCAACAGTGTCAAGCAAAGGAGAGCTGCTGGGGTTAGGGTGGGGAAGGAGAGGGAGCCCTCCAGCAGAGCCAGTCATGCCCCACTCTGTCCCCCCAAACCAGGAGCTGCAGGGTAAGGGTTGCCCCTCTTACACTAGGGTCATTGATTTTGTTTCTCCAAAATCATAAAAATTGAAATGTGTGTGCAATGTATAACTATGTTGCAAATATATAAGGCTTTTCTTGACAGGATTAAAGGAAACATTCTTAATATCTTTAACCAATGTTGTCTCCCCAACAATGGGACAAAGTCAAGTATACTATGTTGCTGGAAATTATTTGTAAACTGACAGATACACATGTACAAAGTAATGGATTAAAATAAGGAAGTGCTTCACTAAGGGGGAGGGGGAATAATGAAGAGCCACAGGCAAAAAGAATTTGTAGGGAGATAAATATGTCCTGTTTCTTGTTTAGGCTAATAAATATATACAGTCTTGCAACTGTCAAGACTCATATACTAAATACTTAAGATCTGTGCTTTTGAATGTTTACTAATTTTATCTCAATTACAAAATAAACAGAAAGGTAGAAAAGCTTTATGTAGGGTCTGCCTTGCCAAACACATGGTGGTCTTCATCTGCCTTGGAAGTACAATTACGGGTATTCTAGACTAATGTTTTCTGTGACCATATGTGTTCTGACTTCAATCTTCTCATGTGGGGACGAACAGTGGGTTTATGAAGATAGACTTGGGTCATAAATAGTGATCTGTGAACTTCCACTGTCTGGAATCTTTTGAGTGTCAGTTTTAAATCAGCATTTGTCCTGGTGATCTTGCTGAGTTCATAATAAAGTATTGTTAACTTTTAACAAAAAGGTATTAATTTTTAAGTCCAGATAGTAAAGATCAAGCAAATATGGTAGGAATCTCTGGGAAAAAAGAATAAACAAAAGTAAGTTTGATGGAAAAGTGCTAATCTGGAAAGTGTCACAGCAGAGAAATGTTGAGGAAGGGCTTGGCCTGCCCTTCCTCAAGCCAAGCAGAGAACACAGACCTGTCTAATTTGCATGTTTCTAGTCAAGACTGGTTGGTTCTTCACGGTGGTTTAATGTACGGTCATTGCCAGTTATTGAGGGAGGATACAGTCCCGAGACCCCCACTGGGTGTCGGAGGGGGGGTGGCGTAAATATACTTGTGACACATATGATGCCTTTTTACTCTACATATATATGAGATAATGTTTAGCCCATAAACGAGGCACAGTAAGACTTTCAACAGTAATGAACCATGAAAAAGAACAAACAGTACTGTAATAAAAGTCCTTGATGTGATCAGTGATGATTACTAAGTGCTTAAGTGTGTTTGTGTGGATATGCAGGTAATAGGGATGATTCCTGTCTCAAGCAGGACAGAATGGTGTGAGGTGAAAATTTTTGAATTGCTTGTATCTGGAACTTCCATGTAATTTGTTCATATGATGTTTTATAAAACTAAGGAAAATAAAACCAGACATAAGAGGAGCACTGTATTCTGAGTTCTCTTGTAAATCTTCGAGGTTCTTAGTCTCATCTTTTTGGTCAGATGTGAAAAATCAGGTGGTTGATTGCCTAGGAACCAACAGAATATGTTCTTAATTTAAGAAGCTAAAGCCACTTCTGCATGAGTTCAATCCCTGCCTGCCCCATATGGATCACCTGACCCACATGGCACGACAGACCTGTCATGACCTTCCTGCTGCTTCCCTCAGCAGTGTACTTTGCCAGTCTGCCTGTTCTGCTCCCCACTCTGTCTCTGGTGAATTCTCTCACCACTCCTGCACCTCTGGCCTGTACCCCAGTTTTGTATGCACAAATAAATCTTAAAAAAAAGAAGAAGAATATATGTTCTGTGTATGTCTGTGTAGGACCATTATTTTCTCACCTATTTGTTTTACCTTCTCACTTATGAATTGATATATAAATGATTCATTGGGCATGTACTGGGTTATTCATACCCAATCCATTTTCTGTATATGTATTGCTCTCTTTATGGTGTCTAGCACAAGGAAATAACTTCATCTTTATTCACTGAAAGAATAAAGCCAGTGATAAGTTCAAAGGAGTCCAGAGCTTCAAAATTCTACATCTTCCATCAAGGAAAGCTCTTAGGATATAAAGCTGATAAAGTACTTCATTTTTCCTTCATGTGCCCATTTGCATTAGGGTTGTTCCATAAATATAATACATATTGGGTGTGTATATATAAGAGTTGTTCCAATATTCACAATAAAAGAAAATGAAAAATGCAAAGTTATATTTCTAAAAATGTATTTCATTTTATCCTATTTTTACTGATACAGTTAAGTTTCTAGTCAATATAACAAGATGCAATATTTTGTTATTTTCTTCATTCATAGTGTTCAAATTTCACTGGACACTAGTAAATTTTTATTAGATATGCTTAATTTGTGTTTAGGTCATACAGTATTTACAGTTGAAAAAGTATGCTCAAACTTAAAATGAGCTAGAAGCACCTCATGAGATAGATGGCAAATTAACATTTGTTGACTGATATTAAAACTCATCACTCCAGAGTACACATTTACATAGAGATGGATCCACTTATTTTCATAAGCTGCCCTGCAATTGTTAGCTCAAAGAAAGATGTGTTCAGGCATATTTTACCATCAGACTTGCAGAATAGCAAACAGCCTGTGCTTTGGCTCATGATATTTCTTCGTTATTGTCCTCTTTTAGGATTCTGCTCTGTTTCTGCCAACAGTGTAGTGTTTTTATCTTAGACTAAGCAGTCATATTAGTTTTTCATGTAGGGAGGACTAAAGTGAACCATAGGATATGATAACCTAAGTCAGTTCCCAATACATATGGATATATAAGATTCACTCCATAAGTTTTTTTTTTTTATTGCCTCCACAAATGAAGAGTCACATTAAGACAAGGATAAAATTTCCTTACTTGTAAAATGATGAGCAGCATAGCTTAGAGTTCCTTTCTCTGGCTGCAGGAGTTTCAAGCTAAAATGTAATACATGTGGGAACTAAGATCATCTCTAGGTAACTAGTCATGCTTGTTAATTCTCCTCCAGGCCTTCTTCCTAAAGTCCTTTCTACCCCTGAGGAAAAGATGGAGTCAGAAAGGATGATGACTGATGGTTGACTGATTGTTCTCAGGTAAGCAGAAAGTGTGCTCTTAAACATCCACTTAACATGTCTCTTGGGTGGGCATACCCTCCAGGTAGACTTCTCCAGATTTCTTTAAGAAGTAAAGCAAACATTTGATCTTAGCCAAAAGACTAAGAAGCACAATTTACAATAAGTTATTGAAGCAACCCAAATTCCCAAAAATAGATGACTGGATCAAGAAAATGTGGTATATTTACACCGTGGAATATTACTCAGCAATCAAAAGGATAATTCATACCCTTTGCAGCAACATGGATGGAGCTGAAAGGGATTATGATCAGTGAAATAAGCCAGAAAGCAAAAGAAAAATACCAAATGCTCTCACTTATAGGAGGGATGTAGAGGTGCCAAATAAGGAACCAGAGGGGAAAAAGTAACTTAAGTTTAGTATTTTTTACTTAATAAAGTAAAAATCAAAATCATCAGGCAACTATAGATAACAGACATTCTGTAGAGGAGGAGAAGGGAAAAGGATCAGGACAGGAGTGAGAACAGCACAAGAACACCATAGTGAACTGGTGGTGGGAACTTCATGGGAAAATCATGCACTGTACAAAAATGAAGGATGATGTAATAAATATTTTTTAAAAAAAGAAGAAAGCATGGGGGCCCCCAGGTGGCACAGTGGGTTAAAGCACAGCACTAAGAAGCTAAAGCCACTGCAGCACGAGTTCAATCCCTGCCCCAGAAGTGACCCACATGGCATGGCAGACCTCTCCTGACCCGCCCACTGCTCCCCTCAGCAGTATATTTTGTCAGTCCTGTTCTAACACCCCACTATCTCTGGTGAAGCCTCTCACAGCTCCTGCACCTCTGGCCTGTACCCCAGTCTGTATGAACAAATAAATAAAGCTGTAAAAAAAAAAAAAAGCCTATAAAAAAAAAAGAAGTAAAGCCATTTATTTGGAGACCTCCCTGGTAGCCTAGGGGTTAAATCTCAGGGCTACCACTGCATGACTTGAGTTCAATCCCCAGCCCAGGGATTGAGTTCAATCCCTGGGAGGTGACCCACATGGCACAGCAGACCTCTCCTGTCTCACCTGCTGCTCACCTTACCAGTGCATTTCAGTATATCTGCTTGTTCTGTTCCCCACTCTGCTTCTGGTAAATTCTCTCAGCTTCCCCTCACCTCTGGCCTGTACCCCAGTTCTTCTATGCAAAAATAAGTAAATAAAATCATTTTAAAAATAAATATTCTTAAAAGGAAGTAAAAGTATTCAAGAACTAAGTCCTTGTTGAATTTCCATCAACATAAACAATTTCATATTGGTGAAGGACTACACTGAGTAATTTCAGTATTTCAATCATTACTTTCTATTACTATTTCAATGATTACCTCTTAATTTTTTATGTTACTGGGTGCTCCAATATAGTAAGGAAAATGCAATTTCAAGTAATTAATTCATTCATTAACCTTTAAAATGTCTATAATTTGATTAGGATTATTTGGTAAGAGAAAAGGAGGCTGAACTTTTTGTGTAGTTGTTATGAGTTCATGTTCTATTCTGGTTCCACTAGAGAGATTTCTAAAACATATTTAATAAGTTAATATAGCTTGAGTATAGATGCCAAAGTTTCTAGGATCATTGCACCCTGGGAGAATAATGAGAAATATGGATATCCTCTGTTATGACAGGGTGTCCCATGTTCATCCTCAGCCAATGTGTGTGATGGCTTAGAACCTTTCCTACTGTCCTTTCCTAATGTGGTTGTACACTTTACCCAAGATGAGTGAAATTCACTGGATTCATCTCCGAGAGACCTATCTAGAGATATGATACTGGACAAGTACAAGAACCTGATCGCATCAGCTAATGCTGTCATTATTTCTGTAGTTTCTGATGAAAGAGATGAATGTATGTGTTTCTCGTGCTCCAGGATGGATGAGGTCTAATCTGAACACATTGGAAGTAACATACATTCATTCATATTTTAAGGTGTTTTAATCTGGAGTGATTTCTGTAAAATGTGGTTCTAGGATCAATATCACTGTTTTCTTAGAGGCATGTTCTCAGAATTCTCCTCTAACATCATGAATAAAACTCTGGTATTACGGCCCACTAGTTTTAAGTGTTTTCACATAAACATTGGTCATGGTTCTACTACACAAATGAAGTTTGACAACCCATAGTTTAATGATTTATATGAGAAAAATGTCATATTTTAACACTTCTTTTATTTCATATTTAAATAAAAGTCTAGATGTTCTTTACATGTGTCTATAAGTCTAAATTTGGGGTTAGCAATAATCAAAACCCTCTCCAAAAGCAAAAGCCCAGGACGGATGGATACCCAAATGAATTCTTCCAAACATACCAGAAACAAACTAGTCCCTATCTACACAAATTTTCAAAAAATTAAGAAGGAAGGACACTACCAAATATGTTTTAGGAAGCCAACATTACCCTAATACCAAAGCCAAACAAGGAGAACAAAAAAAAAGAAAACTAAAGACCAATCTCTCTAATGAACACTGATGCAAATATTCTCAATAAAATGTTAGCCAACAGAATCCAACAATGCACCAAAAAGATGATTCATCAAGACCAAGTAGGATTTATTCCAGGGACACAAGATGGTTCAACATCTGAAAATCAATTAATGTAATCCAACACAAACAAAAAGAAAAATAAAAACCATATGATCATATAAATAGATGTTGAGAAAGCATTTGACAAAGTTCAACATCCAATACATAGAGAATCCCAAAAACTCCACAGAAAACTAATCAAAACAATTAACCAATTTAGTAAAGTAGTATGATACAAAATCAACACACAAAAATCGGGGATGATATGATGGTACATGGGTGAATTGGTGGTGGGAATTTCATAGAGCCTATACCCAAGATGAGAAAGCATACACTGTATAAAAATGGAAAATGATGAAAAATATATAAAATAAATAAATATAAAAATCAAAAGCCCATGTTACTAGTTCTTAAATTTGAAATAAATATATAATAAATCTTTGACCTCCTGGGGAGCTCCTTGATATTAACTGAGTGACAGCTGTAAGAGTTAGTGGAGTACACCAATGTCATGCTAGCCATCATATCTGAATGTGGCTCCATTCCATCTCCTAAGAAGCATGTTCCTGATGAGCAGGACCCTAAGAAACAACACACTTGTCCCAACTTCACATAGTCTTAGCTCTGGATGCCCTGATCCACTAATGGTACCCTCATCTTGAACTTTCATGTCAGTGCCTAAAAACTTATCCCCCTCCAACTTAAAAATTCTGGGAATCTTTCCTCAGACTCCAAAAGTATACATGAAAATCACGTCTCTGCATATAATGAGGCCACAAGACAAAGCTTTGTCAGGATCCTCACTACTGTTTGAGTTCTAGACATTATTATAGGAGTGAAGCTTTTCGTTTCTCAAAATACTCAATATCTTGGAAAAGGTATTCAACAGTTTCTCTGTCCCAGACAGCCAGATGAACTGAGAAACATGATCTCAAATTACTCCTTTCCAGATTGCAGATTTGTCCCATCAGTGATCTCTATCTTGTCCTGAACTTAGCCTATCGTAAATTTGTTCATCACAGCCCTGTCATAACAGAACTAGAGGCCACCTGGGGTGTAATTCCTTCCTGCAATCATTCACCAACTTGTCCCATGGATCTGGCAGCTGATTGATTGGAATTATATGAGTCTAAACTTCCAGAACCAAAACAAATTTTAACCTGTCAGTCACAGCTATAGGCAATGCTGTTACCAATGTTTTCATTGATTTGTGACCAGATGCCTGAACTCTCCATAACTCAGTTTCAAACAAACTTGATAAATGCTGAAATACACATGACCAGAATGGGTTTCCCCTGAGAAAGGACACCCTGGTCTATCTCATGGCCCAGATGATACAACTATGGCCAAGCAAATCACTGCTGGTTCTGTCATCACCTCAGAAGTCATCATTTCAGCACAAGACTAAAGTAATCAGATGATGCCACCACCTGGGTGGCAGACAGTAGGCTGTGACTGCCTTCTACTTCCTCAAATGACATGTAACTGGACACAGGACATTATTGCTTTTCTTTTCTTCATTATTAGTCTTTTCAACTAGGATATTCTCTTGGTTTTGTCTTAGAATTTTGACTTTTTGGCCCAGTTTAAAAGAAAAGGAAAGCAGTTTTTTTCTTTTTTCTTTTTTTCTTTTTAAAGGTTTATTTATTTATGCATACAGAACTGGCGTATAGGCCAGAGGTACAGGGGCAGTGAGAGGAGTCACCAGAGACAGAGGGGGGGGAAGAACAGGCCGACTGACAAAGTATGCTGCTGAGGAGAGCAGCGGGTGAGACAGGAGAGGTCTACCACGCCTTGTGGGTCACCTCTAGGGCTGAGGATCAAACTCACACTGAAGCGGCTATGGCTAGTTTGCAGTGCTGTGCTTTAATCCATTGCTCCAACAGGGAGGGTTCAGAAAGCAGCTTTGTCTCTGCTGATTCTCCCCACCCTATTTTTTTT
>NW_004567126.1:1595212-1596835 GCF_000260355.1 Condylura cristata | reverse complement strand
CCTATTTTAATAGGCTCCAATGACATCAGATTTTTGTGTTTTTGCCTAATATTTGAGATCTTTCTATGAGAACATGTTTAATCAAGAACAGGAATGTGTTGCTAATGAATCATTGGGTTGATTTTCCTCACAGGTTTGGTTTATGTGAGCCTTCCTTGCCAAGAAATCTTTCTCTGTGTGTCCTGTCCCACAACTCCAAGAAAGCTCATTCTTGGTATATAGTTCCATGTTGGTATGAAGGTGGTTTCCTTGTGTGTCTGTAGGCCACATTTGAGAGACAAGTGCCAGGGTAAAGAATGGATTTACAGCCAAGTTCCTTTTAATGGTTACAGCTTCCACAGTTCCTTGGAGATTCTCTTAAGCTTCACATCAAGGCTCAAACCTTACTAATCATTTCACAGTACTGAGTGATCATTATTTGAATGTCAGTCTTCTAGCATCTATCTACATGGGATGGCAGCTTGAAAACTACAAATTCTGATAGCTATAAAATCCTAAGTCTGAGTAGAAGTCTAGACCTGAAACAGGCCTGAGAAAAGCCACCAAAGATACCAAGAAAACCATGAGGTATCCGTAGCTACTATTTAGCCATTAGACTTGTGCCTGAGTTTTGTCTAGTTCTGTCTCTACTTTGCCACAGGCATTTACCCAAATAAAGTAGTTCTTATTTATAACAAAATCTGCCATACCTTGTTCAGCTAGGATATATTCAAAAACAATTTTATTGTCTAGTACAATTTGCACAATGGAATCTGAAGGTTTCCTGGGTGACTATTGTATTAGCAATAGATTCAGCAATAGTTATTATATTTAGATAAATTTCTTATGATGCATTCACCTTCCAGCACCTCCCCTAGTCTTTAAATCTGGCTAATTTTCATTCTGTACTATGTTTGCAGATAGGACTGGATCCTAACACTTTTGCATTGACTTGCATCTGACAGTCCACAGCACCCAGCAGAAAACTGGTGTTCCTGGGGCTTCTGAAAACTTGGGATTAACCCTGTTTGGAACATTGGCCTTATTTGGGGCATTTGGAACTATCATGTCATGTTCCTTATTACTGCTGCATGACCATAAAATCCTTCCATAATAAAAGCCCTCAATTACAGAAGGTCCAGCTACTTCCAGAAGAAGTAGCCAGATGATTATGAGGTTTGATTTTCCCATGGAAATGGAAGGTCAAACTTGACAGTGGGGGAAATGATGCAGCGACACACTACACGTCTCTCCTCTACCCCCCATATGAGCCCTCCCATTTCCTTTCTTTTCCCTCTAGGCTTAATAAACCCAGTTTTGACATTCCAAGGGAAAAGAAATTCCCTACAAAGATTACATCAAAGTTGCTGACCACCAGATGATGGTGAAAGCAAGCTGGCATCAAACAGAATCATCAGATACTTGTGTCACAAGGACGGGCATACTGACCCTTGCCACTTCCCCTTCTACCCACTTGAAATTCTAGATAAACAGCCCTACCCTCTGCCAAAGAGCAGGACAGTGGTCTTTCAAGCACTAGTCTGCTGCCTGCTTCCATTTGTCAACAAATTAAACTATTTTCCTTCCCCTCAAACTCTTGTTTCCTTTTACTGGCCAAAGGAACCAAGACTGGTTCCTTTGTTA
>NW_004567126.1:1585713-1594782 GCF_000260355.1 Condylura cristata | reverse complement strand
AAATAAATAAATAATGTTGCAATGAACATAGGAGGGCACCTACTCTTTCAAATTATTATTTTTCTAAATTTTGAGTAGATACCGAGGAGTGGAATTGCTGGGTCATACAATAAGTCTTTTTTATTTTTAAGATTTTTTTTTTATGCATACAGACCTGGGGTACAGGCCAGAAGTGCAGGGATGGTGAGAGGATTTACCAGGGACAGACTGGGGAGCGGAACAGGCAGATCTATGAAGTACACTGCTGAGGGGAGCAGCGGGCGGGTCAGGAGAGGTCTGCTGTGCCATGTGGTCACCTCCGGGGCAGGGATCAAACTCATGCGGAAGTGGCTTTGCTTCTTAGTGCTGTGCTTTAACCTGCTGTGCTACCAGGGAGGGCCATTATAATGAATACTTTAAATGAAGTACATTTTACTTATATCCTTGTTAATTTTTGATGGTATAAGACTTCTCCCCTCAAGTGTAGTGGCCACAGTTCTCCCAAAACCAAAGCATTCACAGTCCATCACCATAGTCCCTTGTGTTCTTTGACCCCCCCACTATTTTCACCCTCCTTTTCTTCCTCCCCACTCTCATTCCCTCCTGGATGCCTTAGATCTTAGATCACCTTTAAAGGCTTGGTTTTGTCTGAACCTTTGTTTGGTTTCTCTATATTCCACATGGGTTTTTCCCTAGTGTGAGTTAAGTACTATTAAAGCAGTTAAATATTTAAAGTTGTGGCTCATTCTTTTTTTTTTTTTAAGAATTATTGATTTATGCACAAAAGAACTGGGGTTCAGGCCAGAGTTGTGAGAGGGTGAAAGCATTCACCAGAGATAGTGAGGAGCAGGACAAGAACAGGCAGACCTATTGAAATACACTGTTGAGGGAAGCAGCGGGCAGGACAGGAGAGATCTGTTGTACCATGTGGATCAGCAACTGGCCAGGGATCTAACTCGTGTTGCAGTGGCTGTGGATAGCTTCACATAGTGCTGCACTTTAACCCATTGCACCACTAGGATGGCCCTGTGTCTCATTTCCTTTTTTTTTTTTTTTTAAGATTTATTTGTGCATACAGAACTGGGGTACAGGCCAGAGGTGCAGGGGCGGTGAGAGAATTCACCAGAGACAGAGTGGGGCAGGCAGACTGTCGAAGTACACTGCTGAGGGGAGCAGTGGGCGGGTCAGGAGAGGTCTGCCACGCCATGTGGTCACCTCCGGGGCAGGCAGGGATCAAATTCATGTGCAAGTGGCTTTAGCTTCTTAGTGCTGTGCTTTAACCCGCTACGCCACCAGGGAGGGCCCCCTGTGTCTCATTCTTAACTTTGACCTGGCTTTTATGGTAAATTTAAGTAAGTAAAATTAATGTTAGAAAGGCATCAACAAAATGGCATGGAAGAGCTCTCATTGAGAGAAAAACCTTCTTACATACCTTGTGAGATGTGAATAAATGCTGTTCTTCCATGAATAGCCTTCTGACACCGTTAAATGAAAACTGAGCAAAGGTTTCTCACATTCTTTGCCTTCATAAGGTCTTTACCCAGGTGAGTTTGTGTGTGACTACAAGGTCTGAGGAACATTTACAGTATTATTTTGTTTTTTCACATGCCTTGGCTCCAGATGGTTAGCCAGTGTTGAAGACTGAATGATGGCTTCTCACATTCTTTACATTCATAGGCCTTCTCTCTAGTGTGAGTTCCTAAATGCATGTAAGAATGATGATTGAGTGAAAGCTTTTCCATGTTGCTTGCATTCATATTGCTTCTCTCCAATATTAAGCATTAAAGAAGTATTAAAGGCTTTCCCACATACCTTACATCATAGGGGTTTCCTGTAGTATGAGGATCAAGTAAAAGTTTTCCCATATTACATTAAATATGGTTTCTCCATTGTGAAATCACATATTTTGTAAAGTATAAGGAATGAATAAAAGCTTTCCCACATTCTTTACACACAGATGGTTTTTCTCCAGTGTGGATTCACATGTGTAAAATAAATCTTGCTGATCTAGTAAAAGCTTTCTCACATTCCACAAACACATCGGGCTTTTTTTCTACTGTGAATTCTTATATACTCTATAAAGTATGAGTCATCAAGGAGGCTTTCCCACAACTTTACATCCATGTAGTTCTTCTCAGGAGAGGTATCTCATTAAGAGGTCACCTACTAACAAATGTTCTCTCACAAACCACATTCATATATTTTTCCTGTCTGTATTTTCCTGAGTTTAGTGAGATTTGAAAGCTGACTGCAGCAGGCTTTTTCACTTTGAACATACTCAAAAGTTTTCTCCTCAATGTGTATTTTCTTGAACAAAGTGCAAATAAAATTCTTTTTGAAGGCTTTCTACCCTGACTACCCTTAGAAGTTTCTGTCCAGTGTTAGCTCTCACATGTTATAAGAAAGACATGTTCAGTAAATGTATTTTGGAGATATATTGTTTCATGCCATAGTTTTGCTTCTATTGATGTAAATGATCAAGAATTTTCACATTCATAGCAATAGAATTTCTGCTCCACCACAACTTCTGTGCACTAGAAAATTACCATGATTGACCTTTTTCCATTTCCATTAAATGTACAGTTCCTGCCCTGTTTCTGGGATATTTTATATTGAATAAACTGGTTATGAGGCCAGGGCACTGCAGTCTATTCTTTGCTTTCACAGAATGTCTTATAGAGTTTTTTCTGACATTTTGACTAAATTGTGTATCAAAAACTAGATATCTGAGTTACATAAACATGGGTGTTTATCTGTGAAATCTCTGAGAAAAGCCAGGTTTGTAGTAAGTTTAGAGTGCCTCTCCAGTTCTTGATATTCAGAGTATCTCTTAATAGTTTCTTCTTTCTTTGAGTAAGTGACTCAAGTCTTTCTTTGGGTAATATAATTCTCATGGATTTTGTATTTCTATTCCTGATGGAGGAGGAGAATTTACTGTTTGAAAATTTTACCAATCGTATACCATTTGATTGAAGCAGTCAAAACCTTTGGTTCTGAATTACAAATCCAATTCTGAAATAAAGTGGAAAAATTTAGGTTTGGAGAATATTGTTGAATGAATTCATTTCATTTAAAAGCATATGCATAGAGAAGGACAAACTATAACAAGTAGGGAACTCCAGAACTTCTTCCCACCGGGAAGCAACTAACAGGCTTACAAAAACTGCAGAATCAACATGGAATCTGGAATCTGGACAAAATGGACACCAGCTAAGAGACAAATGGAGAAAAAGGCTGTATTTCACCAAGCACAGGGACATTTTAATTGCTCACCAATCATCTAGATATGGACAGTAGGCATAAAAACAGCAATACATATTTCTTGAGCACGTTACTAATGCCAACAGAGTAATCAGAACTTGTCCTCAAAGAACTGCCATTGTGAGTTGCTGACTGGCAGTTTTCTCAAGTATAGGAACAATTTCAGAAAGAAATAAGTGTTCTCAAGGATACAGAGTAATTAGAACTCATTTGAATTGCTGGTGGGAACCATTAGCCTTAGTGTGAAGTAGTTTAGTATATTTTTAAGTTTTTTCTTATTTATGCATACAAGAAATGGGGTACAGGCCAGAGGTATAGGGAGGTGAGAGGATTCACCAGAGACAGTAGAGGGGGCAAATAGGCAGAGTCACTGAAATATACTACTGAGGACAGCAGCAGGTGAGACAGGAGAATTCTGTTGCACCATATGGGTCAGCTCCCTGGCCAGAAGTCGAACTTATGCTGCAGGGGCTGGGGATAATTTGATAGTACTGAGACTTTAACCCCTGCACCACCAGGGAGACCCCAGTTTAGTATTTGTTAACTAGTTAAACATAAAATGACTGTATGACTCAGTAATTCTATTTTTAGGTATATACCTAAAAGAGTTGAAGACAGATTCAAATATCTGTATAAAACATATGTATTTACAATTTTTCAAAAGTAAAAAAGTTCACCAGGCAATAACTGCAAAACAAAATCTAATATAATCATGAAGCAATGTTATTCAACTATAAAAATACTGATACATTTGATGACATGAATAAACCAAAACTACCATGCCAAAGAAAGAAGCCAGATACAAAAGTTCCATTTGGTTTGATCTCATTTATATGATAAATGAGCATGGGTAAGTCCATAGGGACAGAAAGCAGATTAGTGGTTGCAGGGACTGGGGTGGGGTGAATGAGAACTCCTGAGGTGATACAGATGTGGAAATAAAAATGCTGCTAATTGTAAAACACTGCAAATAGACACGAGACCGATGAAAAGGTTAACTCATGTATTTTACCTCAAAAGAAAGAACAAGCACATGACATATGTGTAAGTCTAAAGATGAATGAAACATGATGGAAATGGTGAAATCACAGGAAAGCTGAACCTCTATAATTTTAGCTGTGTGAGTTTGGCAGGGATATGGTATTAAGATGTATGAAGCTTAATATTCTGGAAAACTAAGGCTAACAGTAAACAAAATAGGTGACAGAATTAGGAAAAAAGGGTAGGAATGTAATATGGAAAGGGCTAGTTAGAAGAAATAAAATTTTGGAACATAAGCCAGACAAATCATTTTGAGGAAACTCAGAAATCAAATGGCCTCGGCCTTCTCAGAAAAAAAATCACACCTTTAACAGTTTTCAAATGCCCTTTCCCAGGCTATCACTGGGAAAGGTTCTTCATAAAACAACGTAAAACAAACATTTTGTTTGTGAACTCACTTGCAGACCTCCTCTCACTCCTTCCTCAGCACCTCAGCGCCTTCCAGTTCAGCACTGACACTGGGTTTGCATGAGTCTTGCTCCACTCAAGGGAAAAATACAGCAAGAGCACCTTGCAAGACATGAAAAACACACCCTTGAGTCAGGAACCAATACTTTAGCCTGCAGGGTTTCTTAGACGATGACATCTAAATTTATAAACAGCAAAACAAGAGTACAAAATTTTAAATAAATGCAATAGAAATATTGAAAAGGAACAAAAATCCATCTACATCTCTTAGCTTCTCTGTGCTCTCAAGTAACTGGAGAGCTCTAGGAATCTCTGGGACCTAAAGGTCATGTACAATCTCATACATATTTAAAGCCTTAAGTTAAAAACTTAAAAAATCCATAAAGAACTTAAGTCACTTACTTACAGAGATCTTCATTTTCATAAGGGAATCCCCCAGACAGTGTGGCCAATGAGGGTGGAGATAAGTCTATTTTATACACTACATTATTCCCATCTGATAACAAAGATACTTAAGAAACTCATTTTGTAAAGCGCTTAATAAGAAATGATGCCATAGCAGGTTTCGCTCATAGCAGGAGTATAATGGACCAGGCAAGGAAATAATAAGAATAATACCAGAGACATTTTGTGGGGGTGGAGTAAGGAATGGGATCAAAAACGGGGTGGGGAGGAAGTGCACGGGACTATGGTGATGGCACACGGATGACTCAGTAATGGGAAACCCACGGGGATTACAACTGAGATGAAAAAAAAATGTAAAAATGATGTAAAAATAAACTATTATAGGGCCCTCCGTGGTGGCGCAGCAGGTTAAAACACAACACTAAGAAGCTTAAGCCACTTCCACATGAGTTCGATCCCTGCCTGCCCCGGAGGAGACCCACATGGCCCAGCAGACCTCTCCTGACCCGCCCGCTGCTCCCCTCAGCAGTGTACTTGTCGATCTGCCTGTTCTGCTCCCCGCTCTGTCTATGGTGAATCCTCTCACCCTCCGCATCTCTAGCCTGTACCCCAGTTCTGTATGAATAAATAAGTCTTTAAAAAAAACTATTATAAAAAAAAGAAAAGAAATAAAATACATTTATTTCTTTTAATAGAAAAAAAAAGAAAGAAAGAAATGATGCCAGCATTACCTAATGCAATGAGATTCTGGTAGTTCACCAACATCAGATCTCTGGAGAAACCGCTCTGTGTTTGATTCAATAGAGTCCACTCCTGAGTAAAGTCAACAGCCACATCCTCAAAGGTCACTAAGTGCTAGGCCATAAACAAATGCTGGGCTCAACTGAATACCACCTTTGATATTCTCAGACTCATGAAGGTAGAGGAAAAGCCTCCTGGACTCCTGGGCCCAGTCTTCTCCTTTCCAACTAGGGATGCTGGTAACTGCACCCCGTCCCCAGGAACTGGCCAGCACTGACATGTGGCTGGGCTTATCTTACCACTTTCACTACGAGCTCATCTTGCTTGCTTTCTTCTCCATTTATAGGTTAAAGTTAGCACTGAACACTATAATGTTACTCTGTAAAATCTAACAGTAAATTATTTCCACAGTGACACACAAATGCGTTGAGATTAAAGTGCATTTTCATTTTTTTCCTTAGGATGGATCATAACACTCAACAAATCATTAACTCAACAAAAATGACTGAGGATCAAAAAGAACATTAAGGTCCTCCCTGGTTGCACAACGAGTTCAAGGGCAACACTGCAAAGCTAGCTTTAGCCACTTCAGCATGAGTTCGATCCCTGGCCAGAGAAGTGACCCACATGGAGCAGCAGACTTCTCCTGATTCTCCCACTTCTCCCCTCAGCAGTGTACTACAGTAAATCTGCCTGTTCTGCACCCCACTCTGTCTCTGGTGAATGCTCTTACCGCCCCTGCACCTTCAGCCTGTACCCCAGTTCTGTATGCATAAATAACCTTTTCAAAAAAGAAGAAGAGTCATACCTAGCATATATCCCGAGATGGTGTTCTGCCACCATCGTGGCCTGGTAGGTTCATCATGGCTAAAGCAATTTAAAAGGGAACCTTGGGGCCCTTGGCATCATCCCCAAGATTTTCCATAGTAGTGTTTGCAGGGAGACTGCAACTCGGTCACATGCCCACTCCCTGCAAATCCCTGCATGTGCTTTCCTCTGGGCTTGTTCTCACAGCCACCACTCTCCTCTCAGAGTGGTCCTCCTCTCCAAGTGACGCCACCCTTACAGCCCAGCCTCCAGGCTCAGCTGTGCCCACTTACACATGCTCCAGGCACCGCACACTAGAAGTCCATGCTCCCAAGTGCCTTCTGCATTCAAGGCCACAGGTAATAGACACAGAAGCCAGCAATATAAAGCCTGACCTGTCTTCATTTACCCTACATGGATCCTGGGCAAAATCACAGGGACTCCTCCCTAAGCAGGGACTCTGTTGCCTTAAGCAGTGAGGGGACTCAAACTGCTAAACATGGAGCTTCCCTACGACCCAGCAATCCCACTCCTAGGTATCTACCCAAAGACACAAAAACACTGATTCAAAAAGATACCTGCACCCCCATATTTATTGCTGCTTTATGTACAATTGGAAAAACATGGAAGCAGCCCAAATGCCCAAAAGTGGATGACTGGATTAAAAAGATGTGGTACATATACACAACGGAATATTACTCAGCAACCAAAAAAAGAAAATAAACACATGCCTTTTGCAGCAACATAGATGGAGCTGGAAAAGATCATGCTTAGTGAAATAAGCCAGAAAGAAAAGGAAAAATACCGGATGGTTTCATTCATAGCAGGAGTATAACAGACCAGGTGAGAAAATAATAATAATAACAAACAGCAATATACCAGAGACATTTTGTGGGGTGGAGTGGGGAGTGGGATCAAACACAGTTGGGGGGAGGGAAATGCATTGGACTATGGTGATGGCACATGGGTGATTTGATGATGGGAAACCCACGGGGATTCCAACCGAGATGGAAAAAAATGCACAAAATGATGTAAAAATAAACTATATTATTTTTTAAAAAACCATAACAAAAAGCATGAAAATACTTAATTCCCTTTCCTGAATTCCTTTTGTTGTATCACACACAGCATACATAGAACTAAGAGAAGCAATCACAATGAACTATTTCAATGAACCATCACAAAATTAACAGCTTAGGTAACCTTTATTCAGGTCAATGAAACATTCCCACAGCCAGGGTCCCAAACCTACTGATCGTCACTTCATGTTTCCCAACCACCCCAGTATGCGTCATCTAGCACTCTAGATCGATTCTTTCTGGTGCTGAGTTTTAAAGAAATGGATCCTTTTGTATGCATCCTTTTGTGTCTATCCTCTTTTACTCAACATTAGCTTGTAAGGTTCGTTCAGCTGTTGTATCCACCTATGCCTTGGTCCCTCTCTTTGCTGAAGATAATGCCCCAGAAAATATATACCACAATTCATCCATTCTTCTTTCCATCCATTTCCGGGTCCAAAAATGACGCTATGAAGTCTTTCCATTGGTTGGTGCACATATGTATGCATTACTGACATGTTATCAAAAGATATTCACTTGGTGCTCTTTAAAAATGTGTTTTCAGGCCCTCCCTGGTGGTGCAGCGGGTTAAAGCACAGCACTAAGAAGCTTAAGCCACTTCCGCATGAGTTCGATTCCCGACTGCCCGGGAGGTGAGCACATGGCGCGGCAGACCTCTCCTGACAAGCCCGCTGCTCCCCTCAGCAGTGTACTCCGTCCATCTGCCTGTTCTGCTCCCCACTCTGTCTCTGGTGAAGCCTCTCACCCTCCGCATCTCTGGCCTGTACCCCAGTTCTATATGCATAAATAAATCTTTTTAAAAAAAATGTTTTCACTAAGCAGTGTATGCCCGTCTTAACCAGCACTTGGCACTGTCACCCATTCCAGTTTTACTACTTTTAACCTCTCAGTGTATGAGGAACTATCACATTATGGTTTGAATGTGGACTTCTCTGCTTACTGATGTTATCAAGCATCTTTTCGTCTATTTGTTATTCTTTTGTATGTTGTTCTAATTGAAAAGCCTACCAAGCCTCTATTCATTTTTCTATTGAGTTTTCATTTGGGGTTCAAATTTGTAGGTATTCTGACATAACTCAAATGCTGTTCTATTTGAGGCAATTAGCCAAGCACATAAGTCAAATATGTCTACAATTTATTTCCATTTCCTTACAGAATTTATCGTGAACATTTAACCCTACACCTGAGAGAAGTGGAGATAACTCTACATAGGCAACATATTAACATCAATGTACTGCACTGGAGGGATTTATCGAACCTGAATAACGGATGCTTACAGCAAGCACTTTCAAAATCCAGAGCTCACCGGGATACTGGGCAATCGCCGGGGTGTTGAGAAGACACTTGA
>NW_004567126.1:1576729-1585459 GCF_000260355.1 Condylura cristata | reverse complement strand
AAGGGAAGAAACCGACTTGTACTTCCGCTTGCGGTGTCTGCACCGCGGTCCACCGAGCCCGGGTATCTCGGAAGCCAGCACCAAGTGAGGCGGATTTGCGGGTAAACAGAGGCGGCCACTGCTTTTATCAGACGCCAGCAAATGCAGTTAGACCTGGATTCAAAACTGGGCCGGTCGTTGAGGGCGACGGCCCACCAGAGGACTCGGAGGAGCTCAGAGAACCCGGTTCCAGGCCGCAAGGAGGCAGTAGGGCAGGGTTTGCGTTTTGATCAGTCCCAGAAAGGCGAGGTTCTGGGCCAGGTCTGATCCAAGCAAGCTGCAGGAAGCGCACGTTTTTCTACAGTTCTTTCTCCATGTTCTTCAAGTCTTTGCACGCACAAATCTGCTAACCCTTAAAATAATCTCCCTCTAATTCGTTCAGTCTTTACTTTTGACCATTAGTGTTGGGTGAAATATATTCTCATTCATTGGCCTTTTAGTATCTTCACAATTTACCTCCATCACCACAGTGCATTTTCATAATCACAAAAAGAAACCCAGCACCCTCTTAGCCACAGTCTCTACCCCAGGCGTCAACTATTCTTTTTGTCACTACGAATTTGCCTATTGTCCACATTATGAAATGTTGAGATACACTAAATATGCAAGATATTTAACTCTCCGTGGACAACACGAATAGTTTATCTGACGTCGAAAAGGATGCACTCGACCAGAACATTTTCATTCAGTGCTCACCCCAACACTGTCTGTTAATGGAATCTTATTATGGGTAGTCTTTATGCCTGATTTGTTTCACTTATATATTTTCAAGGTTCATACCTCTTTCTGTAGTACGTATGAATACTTAATTTCTTTATATTACGGAATAGGTTTCCAGTGTATGTATATATCACAATTTATACATCAGTTGCTGGACATTGAATTGTTTCCTTTCTGTTGTTGTTGTTGGTACTATAAATAATACAGGATACTATAGAAGCATTGATTAGTGAAAAATTCGTATCTTTAAACACATCAAAAATGAGAATAAAAAATAAATTCTAAGCTCAAAAAAATCCGATCTAGAAGATCTATCAGTGCAAATCAAGATAGAAAAAAAGTTTAGGAGCTTAGTGCTACAAAACAGCATGAAAACCAGATGTGGTTTTTTGTGGGGGAGAGGGGTTGTTGTTAGCAGCCTTATTGAGATACCATTCACATACATAGTTCACCTCTTTAAAGCATACCTTCAGTGGTTCTTATTCAGTTATGAAATCATTGCAATCAATTTTAAAGCAAGCTCATCATCCCCAATTCCCTTTCCTGTCCCCAGTCAGAACAGTCACTGATCTGTTATCTATGGATTTGTCTATTTTGACCATTTTATAGAAGTTTTTCTTTAAAAAAAATATGTGGGGCCCTCCCTGGTGGCGCAGCGGGTTTAAGCACTGCACTAAAAAGCTGAAGCCATTTCCGCATGAGTTCGATCCCCGCCTGCCCTGGAGGTGACCACATGGCGTGGCAGACCTCTCCTGACCTGCCCGCTGCAGTGTACTTTGTCGATGTGCCTGTTCTGCTCCCCATTCTCTCCCTGGTGAATCCTCACCCTCCGCATCTCTGGCCTATACCCCAGTTCCGTATGAATAAATAAATAAAATCTTAAAAAAAAAAAAAACATGTGGGCTCTCCCTAGTGGCGCAATGGGTTAAACCACTGCACTACAAAGCTCTCAGAAGCCACGAGTTCTATCCCCAGCCAGGGAGCTGACCCACATGGCATGGCAGACCTCTCCTGGCCCGCCCCCTGCTCCCCTCAGCAGTGTATTTCAGTATATCTGCCTGTTGGGCTCTGCACTCTGTCTCTGGTGAATCCTCTCACCCACCACACCTCTGGCCTGTACCCCAGTTCTGTAAGCATAAATAAATAAATCTTTATTATACACACACACACACATATTATGTGATCTTTTATAACCGCCCTCCATGGGAACTCAACTGTTTCTGAGCTGCCTGGTTCGCTCTAACATAGATTGTCTCCCTTGTCTCCACAAGGGACCAATTCGCATCATTACATAGAGTCCTGGGGAGATGTGGAGGGAAGACTAGAACACAGAGGCAAAGAGAGAAGGAGAAGGTAGGGGGCTTTCCTCTTGTTTGAGGACTACCTTAGGTTGCATGGGAGAGAATGTCACAGTGTAACTGGAACTCCAGAGTTCAGGCCACCAAGTGCCAATAAAGTAGAGACAGGAATTGAATCTTTACGGTGCACTTCAATCAGATGGCAAGCAACTGGAAGATGGGGGATTAACATCCTAAAGAAACCACCTGAAAGTTAGTGGTGCAAGGGTTAAATCTCAGCACTAACAAGATATCCCCAGTCACTGCTACATGAGTTCAATCCCTAGCCAGGAAACTCACCCACATGGCCCAGCAGACCTCTCCTGTCTCACGTGCTGCTCCCCTCAGCAGTGTATCTCAGAAGATCTGCACCTTTCAATTCCAGCTGGCTTTTTATAGTGAGTTAAACAAAGACCGTGTTCAGCAGTAATCAGGCCTTCACCACTGCCAAGAGCTTGTGATGTCCAGACCCCAGAGTGCCTTATCACATTCCTGAACACCTGGCCTCAAGTGCATCCCAGTGTGCTGAGTCTGGTCTTCTGATGACACCAGCTCCCCATTCTGGTGTGTCCTTGGGCTGGAAAATTAATTCAGAGTAGACAGGCGGTAAACAGTGCATGTGGGCAGATTTCTTTCCATACCACACATAGTGTCCTACCAGCAAGATCAGTCCATTCAGATGGGGCCGCCTTTGACTGATGGTGTGTTCAGGAGAGACCCTGGTGTGGCTGCAAAATGGCCCAGCAGCATCTGGCCCTTTGTTTATAAATGTACACATTAATGACAACAATAATAAATGTCCATGGAGGAATTTTCATGAGTAACTTATTTTTTATAGTTCAGTTACTAAGCCTCTTTAATTTCTGGTTTTCTACACAGTACAATTATAATAGTTGTAAATTTTCATTGCCCTCCCCTGCCCTCATTTTGATTAAACTACATCAATTCATGGGCAGCAATTCCTTTTCCTGTGAACACTTCATTTACCCGCAGCTGGCTCTCTAAAAGGGAACAGCAGACAGACTCAGGCACTCTCTGGGAACAGACCCAGACGCACTGCGACACTCTCTCCTGGGAAGACCTCCACTTCAGGTCTTGAGATCTTTCCTGCCTTCATTTCTCCGACTCACCACTTCGCATCATAGATTGCTGCTGCGTGACTTCTGGCACCACCACTTGACCTCCCCCAATGCCTGGCCACTGCTCCTGCCACCAGCTCTGCTTCCACATCACAGGCTGATAGCACTGCCTGTCCTGGCACCCCTGAAAGAGCACTAGAGTGGTGCCTGATCTTCTGGGAGACAGGTTAGTATATGCCAGTGTCTGAACCTCCAGCACCACCTCAAAGAGCTGTCCAACATTGCTTGATTCTCCACATCATCGTCAGCTGGCTGGCGCTGACGGGCACTGCTGACCTGCACCCGGCCACCTCTGATGGTCAGATGTTTGGCTGTCTCTTAGCTGGCCACTGCTTCTGATCCTCCAGCACAACTGGCACCACCTCTTGTTGTTGCCTCTGGCGCAGGCTGCCCAGCCAGGGGAAGGTGCTATCGCCTGATGCAGTGCCACCAGTGGGTCCCTCCAGCTGCCTGCAAGCACTGGGTGACACAGCTCTCATCAAAGGGGCAGTGCCACCTTACATGAGCAATTTTTTGTTTGGACGCCTGGACACTGTAGATGCTATCTGCAGTAGAACGCAAAGCTGTTTGTGGCCTTAGTAACTCTTTCCTTTCTCCTAATTTCCTTCTCTCTCACCCTTTGGTAAATAAACCCTGATGTTGCACTCTGAGTCTGAGTCGTCTCCTGCCTTGTAAGCACATAGATGAGGGCCCACAAATGGTGACATTTCCCCGGGTTGCACAGTTTCAGTTTCAAGCCCACTGTAGCTCCGGCCTCCCCAGGAAAGTAGGCCTCGCTGGTCAGTGTGGAATTTTCTGAACTGCAAGCCACAAAAAAGTGAGATACTCTTCCATTCCCCATGGGTATGTTACTGAAGCCTGAAATAATTCCTTCTTCCCTCTTTCCACTGTGGGCTGAAAGAAAATTTCTACTGCTTGTTAGTGATGTCTGCCCTCTAGGAAACTGCTAAGTTGATACCTGAAAAGTCTTGAAGTGAGAAAAAAACGTGAAGATGCCATGTAGCGAGATCACATAAGGCCACCACCCCCTCCTTGTGTCATGTTGGAAGGAAACAGAGATAAACTGCACAACAGGTCGTCACATCGGCAGAAGCACTCTCTAAAATAGAAAGAAATCTTTATAAACCTCGGTTCTTGTGCTATTCCCACAAACCAAATGCGATCTGACTTTGCAGAATGGGATCACTTTTGATGTTATTATATATAATGTCCCCCCTTCTTCATTAGCCAAATGTAGCCAAATGTGTCCTTTATCTCTGCCATAGGAGTTCATGTCCCCTGGAGTGCATGCAGGGCTGTGCTGTGTATCACCAGACCAAACCAGCTGAAGGGTGGAACCAGCGTGCAGAGAAATCTGATGCTGCCTACTCAGTTTTAAGTCCTCAGTTTGCTCTGAATAATCTCATTAATAAAAATTTTGCTTTGAATTGCTTCACAGGAGTGATTAATTCAGGCACCAATGCCCAAAATATGTTGCACAGCTTTTGAGAGCACCTTTCTAGCTGCTAATGGAATGCTGCCTGATTTATAAATCATTTAATAAATAATTCATGAGTTAATGAGTTATATTTCAAATTAACGCAGCTGGATTTTTGTTATTTAACAGCACTGTTGAGTTTACTTAAATCTTTCCATTTTAATATGGTAAACAGTAAAGGATGTTTAGATGTTCCTAATGTGTATGGGTGTATAGATTTTTACACATTATAGTGTGTTGGTTTCGGTTCTATCTGGTTACCATTTCATCATTTTCCCTAATGCATTTAACAGATATTCAAGTCATGCCTTCAGAGAACTTTTATTTCAATTGGGGAGGGAGCAGATGGTTTAAGAAAAAGTGCCATATGGCACTGGCACTTCAGAATATTTTTAGTACTTTTTTACCTAACTGTTAAATTCTTATACTACACTTTAAATTTTGCCTGCTTGTGAGTATTATAAAATTTAAAACTTACAAATTTTCTTAAAGTTAATTTCTTTCATATAACATTATGAGACTCGTGCTTATATGAAACTTATTGTATATACCTAAATTCACTTGAGATTACTAATGTATGGTATTCTTTTGTATGAATACATCACAACTGACCCATTTTAGTGATGATAGGCTTTAAGTTGTTTCTAGTTTGGGACTATTTCAAATAATGCTTGTTGAGTATTACACAAATCTCATGATGTATGTAAGCATTCCTGTCATATATATGTCAAATGTAGAATTACGAGGTCATTTGATATTCATATCTTCTAGCATAATCTGCTTCTCAAATGGGTAACATTAGTTTTATATCCTGTATAACAAATTACCATAAGCTTAGTGGTTTATAACAGCACACATTATCTCTGTTTCAACAGTTTACCTGGCTTCTCTGGTTTAGGGTTTCATAAGGCTGCTATTTGGGTGTCATCCAGGGTTGGGTATTCATCAGAGCATCAACTTAGGAAGGGTTACTTCTAAAATCCATCAGGTTGCTCGCAGAATTTCCTTTTGGCTGTACTATTCATGAGAGCTCGCTTCTATTTCTTCAACACCAGCAACAGATTCTAGCAAAATCCCAATAGCAAGTTTTATATAATGCAACATCATATAAAATGTTGCATTGTATAAAAACATTTTTTTATAAAATGCAATTTTTTTTAATAAATGCAATGTTGCATTTATTTAAAAAAAAAAACAGAAGTAACATCCCATTTCCTCTGCCATATTCTATTATTTAAAAGGAATATGATTGCACAAATTTATACTCCCAGGTGGTGTTCCTCATGGGGAATTTTTTTTTTTTAAAGATTTATTTATTTGTGCATACAGAACTGGGATACAGGCCAGAGGCTCAGGGGCAGTGAGAAGCCCCACCAGAGACAGAGTGGGGAACAGAACAGGCAGATCGATGAAGCACACTGCTAAGGGGAGCAGCGGGCGGGTCAGGAGGCCGCCACACTATGTGGTCACCTCCAGGGCTGGGATCGAACCCATGCAGAAGCGGCCCTAGATTCTCAGTGCTGTGCTTCAACCCGCTGTGCCACCAGGGAGGGCCTCTCATGGGGAAAATTTAACTGAAATTGGAATTAGAAATGATAGAAGGAGCTCTTAAACACTATCACTCACTGTTGTTTGTATATACTTTGTCCTCGTTACACATCAACAATAGGAGTAGGCCACCTCACACTTTCAAAGACCTTCTGTCCTGCCCAGAAGCAACAGCTCCACCCATCAGTACCAATAAGGAGACATCAGCACCTTGCTCTAGAGGCCTCCACAGAGGTGGGCGAAACTCAGACTTACATTTCAAGGAATCCTCCCTCAGTTGCCCTCCTGCAGGCTTTCTTTGAGCAGGGAAGGTGCAGGGTTGCAGAGTAAGGAAGAGAAAGGATAAGAATAAAGAAGCCGGAAGGACCAGTGGAATTCTAAAATCAGTCCAGCCTGGAGAGGAGACTAGAATAAATGGACAGGTCCAGAGATGGGAACAGTGCTGGAGAACGTGGCCAGTGTAGAAACTAATGTTAAAAGGCAGGGGTGGGAGGACACCCCAGTCCAGTTGGCTGGGCTAAAGGAAGTTGCAGGCTCAGCGGAGGAGCCGGGCTTCCAATGACCAGGCCTCCGGATGCCTGATAAAATGCCACCGCTCCTTTTCTCACTGCAGGCAGCTCTGCAACAGAACACCAGGCTTGCAAACATATTTGCCAGCCCACAAAGTAAATCAGGTTCCCATTCATCCAGTACCTATTTAGACTGTTAAAAAGAGCTGTAAATTGTCTTCATCACTGGTTTGTATCTGTCAAGGAGGTTAACTCCTAGACACTACATATACATACATTTAATTTTTCTTTTTTTCTCCCAGCTAATTATTATTGGAACTTCTGACAGAAAAGGGCTATGTTCTCACTGAAACTAAAACTGGAACCCCATGGCACAAAACACCCAGTAAGACCAGCGACAGTAGCCACCGCCAGCAGCTGTGCCAGTTTTCTGCTGCCCCAAAGGCCAGTGAGAGCCACTAAAAATTGCAGCAGCATTAGCGGTTTCCCATGCAGCTGCTTCGCTGCCTGCAGCTTCCTGCCCCTTCTACCTTGTTACTGAGGAACTACCAGACTCAGAGTGCCTCCAGCACCACTCCTCAGAGTCAGCCCATGAACCTGCCCTGAGATCAGGCAGGTTGGGTCTGTGCAGGCACCAAATTCCCTTTTATATTTGGTGCCTGGATTGTAGAATGGACCGATCAGGTGCAAGCTATGTATGAGCTGGTTAATGCTGAATGGTCCAGTCAGACACCTAGAATTGAAAAGATCCATCAGGCTTGTCTGGGTAACTTGGGCAGGGAGCGTGTGGACCCTGTAAAAGAATATAAGGCAGGGCAGGGATGAGATTGAAAAGATTCTGTTCTGGCCTCTGAAGAAGAAAGAAGCATTCAGTAGTTGACCTCCAACAAAAGAAGAAAAGCCAAAGACCTTTTCAGATACAGGGCCACCACACCTGCTTCCAGTCCTGCCTCTGACTTTGACCAAAAGGCGCACCAAAGGCCCTGGGCCTGGTGTCTCAAAGAGCTGTTTGTTGCTGGTATAATCCAAGAACTCACAAAGAGCTGTGAGCACTGGTATCTCTGTTACTGCCTCCTAGTAAGCAGTGGTGACCAGCACTACTGGCCAGTGGCTTCCAACATTGTTGACAAATGACTGACACTCTGCTTACTTCTGAACATGGTGGACACTATCTGGGTTGAGACAACTGGCCACTCATTGCTTTAGGAACTCTTTGTTTCCCTGATTTATAACATAAACCCCACTGTTAGTGTTCCCTGACCCCATTGTTTCAAAGCCACAGTTGTAACATGGAGTGTCCAACAGTTGATGCCCAACAAATATGCATTCCTTTCACTTTTCCCCTTATGAAGGATGAAAAGGTATACAAATGTTAGCAAATTCTTGTAGTGCGGAGAAATAGCAGGTGAGGCCAGAGGCATGGGGATGAAAGAATTCATCAGAGATGGAGCAGAGAACAGAAAGGTCAGATTAATTGGAATGCACTGCTAAGAGCAATGGGCAAGACTGGAGAGGTCTGTGCATGAAGGAGAGCTGAGGCTTTCCTTTATACTGCTGTCTCAGCTGTCTGACTTGGGACTCCAGCTTGCACCGGTTATCTGCTAGGATATGTGGTCTTGGATCGCGGCCTTTGACACAGGCCTCTGCTTCTGTATTCCTGGAGCTCGGTTGGTTATCTGGTCATGATGGTGAATCTTATGGCCCAAGGCAACCCTATCAATTCCCTTATCCATTCAAGCCTCCCAATCTGCCACCTAAGCAGGGTTGGGCGCTTATTATTTTTTACCTTATGACTTGTACCCCTACACTTCTCTTAACGCCTGTTAGGAATCTTTTTACAAGAAAAATCAGTGATATGTTGCCATCTGCTGGGGGTCAAGGGCATTACATGTCATCTCAAGCAGCTACTTGTGAAACCAAACCATAAGGATTTCCTTAGGGGAAAGTTCTCAGTTAAAAAA
>NW_004567126.1:1572766-1575854 GCF_000260355.1 Condylura cristata | reverse complement strand
TAAAAATAAAATTTAGAAAAGAAAAGAATTCCAGAAGATTACAATGGCAACAGCAGTATGATTTGCTATGATATGACTCATTTGTAAAATTGATCTACATCCTTAACAATAACATCACTGTTGGTGGCTGAATACCTTTTCAGAAGAGTGTGTAAGTCTAGTGAGAATATGAGAGCACATGGAGTAAAAAAATTTTATATATTTTGTTTTCCTTTCTTTTTATTTCTTCCCAATTAAATAATTTCAAAACAGCAAAAACTGTCTTATTCCATCATACCTTGTGCTATATAACATCTGCCTGGTGGTTGGGAGTGGAGAATTGACAGCTTGATGTGGATGAGAAAACTGAGACCCAGAGTCATCTGGACACAGTATTTCTATTTCGTCACCAGCAATTCAGCTGAAGGAATTTAGGGAATGTCTGAGTTTCTGTGGGAAGCGTGAACAGCAAGTGCTGAGCCAGGAAAGTATTTGCCCTCTATAAAACGAAATGCATTTGAGTAGTTTAAAGTTCTAACTGGCTATATCAAATGATTGACGCATTGGGTAAAATCCCATTTAGAAAATAAGACACTCCAAAAATATTCTTATAGGCAGAAGGAGGTTAAGGCAAGGAAATTAAAAAATTGGATTATTTCAGTCACGTTGACCTTCCTTCAAACAGATTACCTCACTGAAGTTATTGGGGAACTCCTGATTGGTTTAAAATCCCACTCTTGGGATGGGTTTTAATTCTTGAATTGGAGTTTAGGACTAGGGACTCCATTTTGAGCCTATTGTCTCTTTTATTGTTTCTTTCACCAACAGCAGAAGGCAGGTGTCGGCAATGATTGAAGTGAGTTGGGCTGGGAGGAAACTAACAGGGAGTGAAACAGAAGTAATAGTCATGTGGTTTTTGTTTGTTTGTTTTGGAATCGGTAGGTTGAGTGTGGGGTCCTTGGGTTCACTCTGGGTTTCTCCAGAGCTCCCCTTTCAGGGCATGTGGAGAGATTCTCCATAACACAGTGACACTGGGTATATTTAAGGAGCAGGTTTAATAGCAAAGGGACAGAAAAAACAAGCAGACAAGAAGAGCAGATCTGAAAGGGCAGGTTTGCTGAGACAGGCTTGCATGGTCTCAGGCGGGCAGCCTTGAGGAGAGGATCCTTGCTGAGGGAGGTCAGTGCAGGAAGCCCGGCAGGTACAGCTCACTGGCAGGCAAGAGGCTGTTGCCCTGCGGAGGTGGAAAGGACACCTGCATAGGCACAGGTGGGCAGAGGACTGCTGCCCCTCTGTGGGAAGAGTGCTGGGTTTTATAGTCTTCTTTCCCGAGGGAGGGGATCATTGTGGGTGGGTGATTTGTTCCTTAATCCCCATATTTTTATCTTTAGGTCTGTGTTCTTGACACTCCTTGCAAGAGTTTGACACCTGTCTGGGTGTTGTGCCTCCTGGTCTGGGCATGGAGGCCTAAATGTCTTTGTTCCCATGACTTGATTAATGACTTATGCTAATCCCTTCTAGCCCTACCTCCTGTATGAAAAGATTCCTGACCTTGCAACATCCTTTCCAATTTTTCTATTCTTACCCTCCACCATTGATCATACAGGGTCATCTGGACAACTACAAGATTTGTGGGGTTTTGAGTGGGACACTGGGGAGACATTGAAGGGTTTGGAGGCTACAGAGTAACCTTATCTGCTATATATATTGTTGTTGTTTTAAAGGTCTTTTTGTCTTTTGTGTGACTCCAGGGAGATGAAAAGAATCAGAAAAGAGAATTTGAAGTTAAGATAATCCTGGTGACAGAATGGAGAAGACTGGAGGAAGGTGGGCAGTGGAGCGGGGGGTTGGCGGTGGGGGGGGCAGTGGAGGGAGAAGTGAGATGCTAAAATTAAGGCAGAGTCCATGACTTTCTGCTGATAAATTTTGTGTAGTTTGGGGACAAGGAGTCAAAAGCAGCTTTCTTTTTGTTTGCTTGATGCAAGCAAAAATAATTCTGAGATTGGTAACAAGAGGCTTCATTCACAAGGATCATTGCAAGAAGGATAAAGAAGTTGGTTATAACAACAGCAGACCGATGTAGGAGGTATTGTACAAGCATGGCAAAGGTGAAGGGGGGAGTTCCTGTAGTGATGAGTAAGTGAAATTCAGGCATGTCCTCGTATTTAAGGAGGTGTAGTATAAGTGCCTCTCAGAAACATCTGTCAAAAAAAAAAAAAGTGTCTCTGAGTCTGAGGACAAGTTAGGGTTAATTAGGCAGTCGTGCAGGCAGGGGCTGCAGGAGAGCTGAAGAAGCTTCTGAAATAAGGGCAACAAGAGGAATCAGGGAGGCTCCAGAAATAAGGGCAACAAATTCCAAGGGGGTTTATCAAATACCCCAGGACCAAGGACAACAGACATCCAGAACAAGGACAATAAAGAAAGGACTCTAAGATAAGGGCCAGGACACAGAGATTTAGTCTGGGCACAGAGACCTTAAGACAGTGAGTGAGACCACTGAGAACTAACCAATCCCAGAGACTGGGATGGAGCTTTACAATAATTAGGAAAGAAGCTCTATCTTCCCTTAGGCATGACTCTGCTTAGCTCCCTGGCGGCTCCCTGGCCTGTTTCCTCCAGCCTGGGAGTCCCACTTTATTTCCGTTCCTTTTCTCCTTAATAAACTTTTCCTTTCTCTAAATAAATCTGCCTCCTCTCACTTGCTTGCCTGAGCGTCTGCAAAGTTCCTGCTGTGGCTTCCTGAGACACCAACCCGTGGTGGGCTAGTGGCCGGGACTCAGCACTGCCACTGCAGCCTGGGATCTGTTCTTGGATGGGAGACGTGGCCTGAAAACCTGAAGTTACAGTATCGTCTGTCCTCCCAAAGCAAACGAATAGTTTGAATTGCTGCATGGTAGTTTTTGGCTGAACAACCAGAGAGAAACCAGGCTACCCCATCCATGAAGGCCCCGTTTTGGAAAGTCCTGTGTAACCTACGTTAAAGAAATAATAAGGGGGGCCCTCCCTGGTGGCTCAGTGTGTTAAAGCACTGCACTAAGAAGCTTAAGCCACTTCCGCATGAGTTTGATCCCTGCCTGCCCCCGGAGGTGACCACATGGTGTGGCAGACC
>NW_004567126.1:1568014-1571235 GCF_000260355.1 Condylura cristata | reverse complement strand
GAGAAGTGCACGGGATTATGGTGATGGCACACAGGTGACTTGGTGATGGGAAACCTGCAGGGATTACAATTGAGATGGAAAAAAAATGTACAAAATGATGTAAAAATAAACTGTTATAAAATTTTTTTAAAAATGCAGCATCCTGACTAATGATTATGTCACAGTTTCCTGAATGGAGAAAACTGAGACCCCACAAGTGCAGCTGGAATGCAACACGCCTGCACACAGGCCTGCCCAGAACTGGCTGTGAAGCTGCCCTCCTCCTCCCTGCCTGGGGACCCACCCTTTCAATACCTCCTGCTAGCTCTCTTTGGGGAGCCGGTCATATTCTGCTTTCCCAAACTGACTCCCTCATGCGTGGGTCTCTCTAATAAAACCCTACATACACCTAGTGCACTCTGGTGAATTTTTTCCCTACAGGTCAAAGGGTAACCGGGTGGTCCCCAGAAAAAGGGGAGGTTCCAGGTTCCCTGCCTCACCCAAGGAAGGTTAAAGCTGGGCAAGAAGGAGAAAAGAAGCTAGAGAGGAGACTGGAGGAGGAAGGAAGCAGGATGAGCCAGGAGACCTGGAGGAGGCACATAAGCAGAGAAACGTGAAGAAGCTGCACTGGTTGAAGCAGATGTGGGTGAGAGACCCATGGGAGGTTAACGGTTAACCATGGCAGCTTTTTTTTTTTTAAGATATATTTATTTATGCATACAGAACTAGGGTACAGGCCAGAGGTGCAGGGGTAAGAGGATTCACCAGAGACAGAGTGGGGAGCAGAGTAGGCAGATCTATGAAGTACACTGTGGAGGGAAGCAGCGGGCAGGTCAGGAAAGGTCTGCTGCATCATGCGAGTCACCCCCAGGACTGGGGATCGAACCTGTACTGAAGCTGCCATGGTTAGCTTGCAATGCTGTGCTTTAACTCGCTGTGCCACCAAGGAATGTCCTAACCATAGCAGCTTTCTATCTTGATTTTGCTCCTTCTGTCTGAGACCGGCTAGGCCCCTTCTGCCCCTTTCCTATGGTCCCCACCAGAAGGTGCTTTAGACTTGTAGCAGGCTTTTGGCCCTTGCTTTGGGCCAACCCTATTTGACCGGGCATTTACCCACCAGGGGATAGGTAACTTCAGATGCTTGACTTGAAAATTTTATTCTTTGTCTTTTCTGCATCATGCACCAATTGCATAAATTTCCTTTCCATTAAAGATCTTAACGCGCTAGAGTATGTTTTGTTTTAAGATGGCGGATAGACGAACCTAGTTAGAATGGGCAAATTTGGGCATTCTGGAGTGCCCCTCCCCCTGCCTTGTAATAAAAGGACCCAATATTTTAGGGTTTAAGCCTGTAACATTTAGGTAAATTAAACATGTAAGTGATATCACTTTTCCCATGTACTAATTCCTGCTCTTATGTTTTAAATGTATCCCAGTCATTGGCATCCCTGGTGGGCTAGTGGTTAACTCTCACTGGTATCCACAGCCTGAGTTCAATCTCTGGCCAGAGAGGTGATCCACATGGTGCAGCAGACCTCTTCTGTCCAGCCCACAGCTTCCCATAGCAGTATATTTCAGTAGATTCATCTGTTCTGCTCCCCACTCTGTCTCTGGTGAATACTTTCACCTCCTATACTCTGGCCTACACCTCAGTTCTTCTATTGCAAAAAAAAAAAAAAAAGAATAAAATAAACTTACCCCCCCAAAGTGAGCCCCCAAACCCTATATACCCCAATAATGACAGCCCACCCATGTCCTACCTCCCTACCCATGACATCACTGCATGGACCCAGATGTACTCTGTACCCTCTAGGACAAAGTAATAAATCTTTTATTTTAAAGTACCAAGGTGGTGGTAGCTGACTGAGGTGGATTTTGCATTTGTAACAAGAAACAAAGGACTGTCTGTCAAAACATTGACTCAGATAAGGAAAATGCCCTTGGAAACTTGCCACCATATTGGCTCAAGATAACTGTCTTCCAGACATTCCTAGCTGATAACCATCATAAGGATAAAATGGAGTACAAAAAAAGCATGTGTCTCTCCATTTGAGTGAGGGAGACTAATCCTCTGGCTTCCAAGCATGGGGCACTTCCGCTGCAGTGACCATCACTACCTCTCTGCGCATGTCCACTCACACCTTATCTGACAAGTGCCTTTGGGAGAAGGAACTGGGCTTCAGCCTTTCCCCCTCGGTGTGGGATCCACTGGACCCCAGAGGGTATTGTTGTTAACCTGGACTGTGCAACCAGTGTCCAGGGGGGATCTGTGGGGGGTCAGCTGTGTCATGCCTGAACAGATTTGGCAAATTCAAGTGTGAAATATCAGAAAGCCCACTGGGCTTGCAGGGCAAAGCCAAAATTTGTGCATTGTGAAACTGATGTTTTGATGACTGATTCCTGTGACAGGTCTCACACTCAAATGGGAAGTTAAGAGATGTTGGTGATTTTTCTCCACAGACGCAATCATGGACAAACTGTATGCCAAACTTCTCACAATAATTTCCTCTGGGCCCCAGGCTTGGAAAGAGGTTCACTTTCTGCAATGCTGAAACTCTTTACAAATGTGTTGTTTTCAACATCAGGAAAAACTGTTAACCAAAGAAATCATGTTTAAAGAAATATGCATGGGTGGGCTAATGGGTAACAGATTATGCTAGCGCTTGTGGAAACTACTTTGAGCCAAACAGACTCCATTGTCTCTAACTGCCTTGTTGAGATTTCTAGGTGAAAAGTAAAAATCCCAACTCAGTTATTCAGTGACTACAAAAAAAACAAGTGATCATCTGCTGGTAGTGACAAGAGATTTCTGTCTGAAGACTTTTGCCCCCAACCAGAAACAAATGGACTTAAGAACTGCAAGCAGTGAAACTATGTCTCTCACTCACGCACAGAAAGCTAAACTCTGAACCACAAGAATATCTTTATGCAGTTGATGATACACAGCGGCCACCAAGAGATAGGTGTTAAAGAGACACCAGCTGCCCAGAAGGCAGGAGCACTGGGATCATATTATGGGGGAAGAAGCAGGAGGGGAGTGCAGGGCTTCACATGTCCAGGCCCAAGGAGATGCCAGGCAGTTAAGGTGGTATGTGTCAGGGTGTTTGCCAGGTGCTTTCTCAGCAACCAAAAGGTGTTCGTTTCCGATGCCACTATTGACCCCAGAGAAGCAGAGATTTTTTTTTTAAAGATTTATTTATTTGTGCATACAGAACTGGGGTACAGGCCGGAGGCTCAGGGGC
>NW_004567126.1:1556851-1567729 GCF_000260355.1 Condylura cristata | reverse complement strand
GTCTGCCTCGCCATGTGGTCACCTCCGGGGCAGGTGGGAATCGAACTCATGCTGAAGTGGCTTAAGCTTCTCAGTGCTGTGCTGTAACCCACTACGCCACCAGGGAGGGCCGAAGCAGAGATTTTTTATTAAGGATGCAATGGGACCAGTTTTCCAGGTTCCCAGAAATGTAGTTGAAGCTAGTTAATGGTTAATCATGAGAAGGGGTAGAAACAAAGGGTGGTTAGATTGTAATTCCACTTGTCCCTAATTGGTAGCCCAAGGGAGTTTTTGTTGCAAAATGGAGGGGATCTGGCTACAGAAGCTATCAAAATGCTGTACCACAAGTTACCTAACCCAGGCCATCTCCCTGCCTGATCCTTTAAAACTCCCTTTCATCCTGACCCTGATGAACCAGGCCAAGGGGCTGCTGCTTAGTTGTGGGCCCAAATCATGATTCCTACCCTTGAATAAACACCTTTTGTGGGGCCTCCCTAGTGGTGCAGGGGCTAAAGTCTCAGGGATATCAAGCTATTGCCAGCCACTGCAGCATGAGCTCCATCCCCTGCCAGGGAGCTGACCAGCATGGCTCAGGGGACCTCTCCTGTCTCACCTGCTCCTCCCCTCAGCAGTGTTTTTCAGTGGATCTGCCTGTCCTGTCTCAGGTGAATCCTCTCACCCCCTGTACCTCTGGCCTAAACCCCAGAATGCATAAATAAAATAAATCTTTTAATAATTAAAAAATAGACACATTTTGGTGGCATAACAGCTATACAAAGAATACTACTCAGGAATAAACTACTGACTCCTCCAACAGCCCAGATGGTCTTAAAATCATTATGCTAATTTTATATTTGAATTGGGAGAGCTAGGAAAAGTACATACTATATGGTTCCATTTACCAAAAAAATTCTAAGAAAAGCAAAGCAATCTATAGGGAAAGAAAGCAGATCAATAGTCACTTGGAGACAGGAGTAGAGGGAGAAAACTATCAGGGGAAACATTTGGGAATGATGGAAATGTTTGTTATCTTGATTATAGAGATGATGTCACAAATGTACATGCCAGTAGGCATCAAATTGTGCACTTGTATTGTATACTTATATATGTGCCATCTGTTTCAGGTAGCTATGCAGTACCTCAATAAAGCTGTAAAAAAATAAGTGTACGTGTTGTCATTTTCCCAAAAGAGCACAATTGTTGAGTCACTCTTCCAGACATTATAAATATGTCAAGGCAGCTTTGTGTAATGGTTATGATTGTGGGATAAGACTACTCAAGTTCATTAGTTGTGTGACTTTGGGTAATTTAATTTCCCATGCCTTTCTTTCCTCTGCAGCTGCTGTAGCAGTTACCTGGGAAGGACTGTGCACAGTGTGTGACACTGTCAACAAATAGACAGTCAACAAGTGTCAGCCATTTTGATTATTTTTACCTTCCTTGGAAGGGGTAGTCATTGTTTCTATTTTCTAAGGTTTATAATGCTTTGACACCTTAGGTTTTGCAAATCTGGCGATGGTCCAGCCTTCCAAGGTTAGCTAATGACAATACAGCACAGAAATTGCCAAATTCTAAAATCAGGGCTTCCCCACCACCATCCACTAGCACTGGCTTTTAACTTACATGCACGCCGCTGCGTCTAACTACATGCCGCTGCTCCATCACAAAAGGCAGGGAGGAAAAAGGAAACTTTTTCCTTCAGAGATGTTCCGAGTGTGAGATCCACAGCCCAGCACAGGGCAGCTGTTGGTCCCTTCCCCACACTCCCAGGGAACCCCTGATCTCGACACCCTCCACCAGCAGACCTCACTATCCGCCCCAAGACTTTTTCAGTTCCCACAACCCAGACCCCAGGTCCTCCTGGACTGGAGCAGTCAGGTTTGGTCACAGTGCAGGACAAGCAGAGCCCACCCATGGCTACTGAAGCTTCACGCCTCTCCTGGCCAGATGGAGGAGTTTCCACTCCACCCTCAAATGAGAAAAGCATAGAAGGAGCATACAGGCCCTCTCCTGAGGGAAAGCTTGGAAGAAATCGTGGGGACCCAGCTTAGCCTCTTCCCCCCTCCTGGCTCTGCCCACAGAGCAGGCAAGCCGGGCTGGTGCTGCTTCTACCTAGCTCAGCTCAGAAACAAGTTGTCTCTCGGGTTAGCACCCATGATCACCTTCAGTTTGCCACCTGCAACTTTCAAGTGGTTCAAAAGGCAGGAAAAGAGGTTGCTATTTTTTGAACCCTAAATCTTGAGCCACGTGTGAGGCCACATCCAACCTCACCCGGTCGTCACTCCTCACTTCCTATTGCTCAGCCCTCGTTCACTCAGCCATACAGGCCACCTTTCCAAATTCATTCCCACTTCAGGTCTTCGGCCCTTCCCATGGCTGGTTTCTCCTCACCTCAGGGACCACAAGCTCCACTCTACCCAACAAGTACATCATCATCACCTGACCCTGGCCTACTGTCTGAGTCTCTCAAGTCATTCCATGATGTGTCCCCTGCTTATCACCCTGCCTTCTCCTCAGGTCTTACCTGTGTGTTCACTGCTGTGGCCCTAGCACCTACAAAACCAGGAGTCATGAAATATTCATTGAATCAATAAACCAACAGCCTATGAAATAAAACAAATATTTTTCTTTAATAGCAAAATATTGTAAAAAATGTGGAAAATACAGAGTGCAAGATACAGAGAATACAACTTGGAACTTTAGTTACACATTTTAATTGTCAAAGCACCAGTACTGCTTGCCCTTCTCTCCATTCTTCACCCATGCGTGCAGGTGCTTCGATGGCATGTCGGCACGTGGTAATGCAGACGGTCCTTCCAGGCCTCCCATGGGCTTGCAAGTCCCTCGGGTTCCCTTCCTTCTACACTTGTCCTCCAAAGTCAGCCAGGTTTCTGAGAATGATCCTTCTTGGGACCCAAGGCTGGTAAAGAATATGGCTTTGTAACATCACCATGAGGTAGGTTTGCTCTATCCCATTTCCAGATGTGGGGAGCAGGTCTCTGAGAGGTGGATTGAAGTCAGAGGCTGCACAGTGGGTAAACAATTCCAGCCTGGAAGACTTTAGGTTCCACCTGTGGCCTTCAGCTCTTCCAGCCTAATGACCCGCCTTCTGCAAGGCACAGCTCAGAGCGCCTAGGGTTCACTGGTGGAAGTTGAGGTGGGTTCCCCAGACAAGTGGTGTAGTCACATCCACCAGTCCATAGACTCTTTGAGGCAGGCCCTGACAATGACCACACAATGGGGCAGCCCTTTACACAGGATCCTCTCGGCCTCTTGACCCTCCCACCCCAACCCCTGTAGCTCAAGGACCCTAAGCTTGGGCATGGCAAGGCAAGAGGAGACAATCTCCGAGGCAGAAGGCATTTCAGGGGTGATGAGGGGACCCAGCAGGCACAGACTCTCCAGGGCAGGCATTCCCTCTATGAGAGAGAGGCCAGAGGCTGACAGGCCCCTCACAGTCAGCCGGATCTTCCGGATGTCTCGAAGGTGGCGACTGATGGCCAAGAGCGTGCTGTCAGCTGAAAGGGTACAGCCCAGCACCTCCAGCCTATGCAGGTAGCTCAGCTCCTGCAGGCCTGCATCTAGGCCAGTCTCAGTCACACGATAGGTGCCACCCAGCACCAGTGAACGCAGAGCGCGGAAGCGCGTCAAGCCCTGCAGGTGCTCATCACGGAAGGCTGGCACACGATCCAGCACGATGCACTCAAGCAGGGGCAGCACAGTGGGGTCCTGCTCCTTGAGGAGCCATGCCATGGAGATCTCACAGCTGTGCAGCTCCAGGGTCTTCAGGGTGCAGGGTAAGCTGGTGATGGGCACCATGCTCAGATCAGCCACGTGCAGACAGAGACGTTTCAGGTTAGGGCACTTCTGGCCCAGGGCCCTCATCAGCGCAGGGGACAGCTGTGGGGCCTGGGAGCCTGAGAACAGGTAGCCGCCCATCCGCAGGGAATGGAGCCGGGATGCCATGTACCGGCGAAGGAGGTGCCACATGACTTTAGGACGCATCTGTAAGAGCCAGAGATGGGGGTGAGCAGGTGAGAGGTAGGGAAGTTCTTCCAAGGGCCTACCTGCCTGGAGACAGACAAGCCTCAGACAAGCTGGGGTTCAGGTGTGACCTGGAATTGTGCCATTCCCCAACAGCCTCACTCAGCCAGACACCTGCACAGGAGGAAAAAAACAATTTAACCCCACCATTCTGACTTCCAAGTTTGAACAAAAGCAATGGAGGGAAAAAGAGAAGATAATAATAGATCTCTTTCACAACAGAGTGGATTCTCATATTCTGGAGTAAGTAATAAAGCAAAGCAACCTACCAGTACTTTTATCCCCACCTCTGACAGAAATAAATAGCACAAAAAGAAACTTAAAAAAGGCTAAAATTGCCCAGCACAAATTAAATCTAGGTTAGGAGGGAAAAATTCTCACCCTTACAATGATCAAAAACTGTGAAATTAACCCTGGAAAATTAGACTTGGTAGAAAACAAACACATATAAGTGAGAGCTCAGTGCATTTCATTCATTGTATGTATAGTTTATCTTTTAAAAATAACTACACAAAGGAAAAAACTGCAGAGCATAAAACTTGTCCACTATTCTTGACCAATATTGACCAAGGAAAGGTAACTCACAAGGGCAGAAGCCAAGGGTGACAAAATTTTAAATGGGCCAAAAGCAAACAGATAAATCAACTTTTACTTGCAAAATGACGAGTTTCATTTTGATGCAGAGTTGTCCCTTGAACAACTGGGGTAGGGATTACCCTGGTCCACCTCCACAACAATTCCCCGCCCCACTGGGGTTCCATCTTCAGATTCAACTTCCCATGGGTATTACTGGTGGGTATTATTGCTATGTGGAACCCACAAAGGAGGATCTGCTATAAAAGACTTGAGCATCCAAGTCTTTAGTATGGAAGGAGGTCAGAAGGGATAGAGCAGTCCTGAAACCAAAAGACCACTGTAGCTAAGTTTTGGGAGTGTGAAATGATTTTCAGCTGGTGGATGGGAGGGACAGTGTCGGTGCCCCCAACCCCCACAGGAGTTAACTATAACTCATAACTGGAAAAGATGCGGAGAATCAGATTTGGAGCCCTTTGGCAGAAGCTGGTCTGATTACTTTGCAAAGCAACTTGGCAGTTTCTACTGAAATGTAAAATGTGGCTGCCCACTAACATCTGTTTTCTGAAAGTACATGTTTGTGCTTTAGCATGCAGAGAATATCTCTAGAAGGATACACAAGAACATTTGCTGCCTCTAGAGCAAAGACCTTACTTTTACTTTTCACATATTTTGAACATGTGCACATATTTTTTTAATGACCTCGTTAATACTCCTTATTTTGTTCCCCAGAGGAACACTGATTTCTGATAACATTGTTAACGTAAAAACTGGGGAAGGGGGAGACATAAATATCCATTGACATATAGTAGTTATAAATGTTGGGCTTGACTAGAGGAGGGAATCGACAAGGCTGCCAGGGAAATGAGCCTTAAGATGGACCACTGGGACCAGAAAATCCAGGCCAGTCCGGAAGGCAAGGCCAAGGCCCATTCTGTGTCAAAGGCCATGGCCCTATACCAGACACCCCAGCAGACAGCTCCTGCAAACTGATATCCCAAGCAAGAAAGCCCTCGAAAACAGTATGAAAGACACTCAACTCCTTCCTGTGCAGCCCACTCCACCTGGCCCCTGGGTCCCTTGATGGTATTTCAATAAATCCATCTTTTCTCTATCCACTGTTTCTGGTGAATTCTTTCACCCCCATGCCTCTAGTTTCACCCCAACATTACAGGACTACAGTACAGACAGAAACTAAAATCAAAGTATATTTAAAGGTGGGTAGTTTCCCAAGATGGGTGGAAAGAATGGCAAAATGGTACTTGTAGGTACAAGGGAAAAGGAAACAATACTATATATTTTATATGGGTGCAATCATTCTGATAATAAAGGCAAACATTTATTGAGTACCTATTTGCAAGGTGCAATGTTGAGCCCTTAACTAGAAAATCGATATACTATATGGTCATGTGGCAGGTGCCTCCAGGAAAATATTTTGGTCAGAATATTATTGCAAGAGGTAGAGCTAAAATTCAATACAACCTGACTTCAAGGGCTAGTCTTCTCTTCTAGAAAATGCACTTCCCCTCACTATACCAAATCAAGAGAGCTAATGCATAGAAGACAGGCTGGAAGGAAATAAAGTCCTCACTTAACATCAGTGATAAATTGCTGGAAACAGCAAAGTTAAGCAAAACAACATAAAAAGAAAGCAGGTCCTCACATATCATCATTTAGTTCGACACCAGTCAGGGCTGTTTTCTTCACATCAATGTCATAAATAATGGACATCTAAGGGCAGTGACTCGAGGATGAGTTGTATTCCACATCCCTAATGGTGGTTGCTCTGGGGATGGCTGAGGACACCAGGGGACAACTGCCAAAGGCGCTTAACTTCCTCTGTAGCATTATTTCAATTTTTGTGTTTTGCTAGTCTTTCTTCACTTATTATTGTTTTCTTTTATTGAACTAACATCCATTGCTTTATGTCATGAGACCTGTTATCATTAGTTACTTCAATGTTTTTATAAGAATTATTCATGAGGCCCTCCCTGGTGGCGCAGCGGGTTAAAGCACAGCACTAAGAAGCTAAAGCCACTTCCGCATGAGTTCGATCCCCGCCTACCCCGGAGGTGACCACATGGCGTGGCAGACCTCTCCTGACCCTCCCGCTGCTCCCCTCAGTAGTGTACTTCATCAGTCGGGGCCTGTTCTGCTCCCCACTCTGTCTCTGGTGAATCCTCTCACCACCCCTGCAACTCTGGCCTATATACCCCAGTTCTGTATGCACAAATAAATAAATCTTCAGAAAAAAAAAAAGAATTATTCATGAATTGTGTGATTTTTTTAATTACTTTCACTAATATATAAATTATACTTCAAAAAGCATTGTAAACAAATGGTATAATCTCCATTATAAGGCTTTTAGGGATGAAGTGAACTCATGTCTCCAACTTATTGTGAGATGTATTTGAGAAATAAAATGGGGGCCCTCCATGGTGGTACAAGGCATTAATGCACAGCTCTATGAAGCTATCCACTGACAGGAGTTCAATCCTCAGTCAGGGAGGTGACCCACATGGCATGGCAGACCTTTCCTGACCAGTCCGCTGCTCCCCTCAGCAGTTTATTTCACTTGAGCTGCCTGTTCTGCTCCCTACTCTGTCTGGTGAATCCTCTCACTCCCTGCACCTCTCGCCTGTACCTCAGTTCTTGTATGTATAAATAAATCTTTAAAAAATTAAAATAAATAAATGGGTTGATGGAGGGATACTACTAGTGGATATCTTGTTTTCTCTGTACTATTCTTTAAACTTTTATCTATGTTTGAAATTTTTCATAAAATAGTAGAAAAATAATAATTCAGTACACTGAATCAGAAGCTGCATATTAACAAGGTCAAAAGGACAGTAATGTTTGAAACACACTGGTCTTATCATACCATATGTAGTAGTAAAAAGTTGATAATAACAAACATTACTTAATAGGAAAACAGATAATTTGTAGCATATTCATTTAGCAGTAATTAAAAAGGAATTAACTAGATTTACACATGTCATTAAGAACAAATCTGTAAAATGAAGTTGTGTGAATAAAGCTAGTTGTAACTAACATAAGTAAAATAGCATTTAGTATCCAATCTGTACAACTGCATTGTTTAAACGTTAGAAATATGTTAACAATACTGTATATTGCTTCTGGGCACACACATAAGAGGCAAATATAAAAAATAAAAAAGTTCGCTTTATAATGCAGGTTACCACTGAGGAAGTTTTCAAAAAGTGCAACAAATAAATTTAGTATTCTAAACATTTATGTGTGTTTCACACTACCTGCAGCAAATAAATTTACAGTTAAAAAAAGGTTAAATGTAAGAGGTGTGTACATGATTTTTTTTTCAGATACTATAATGTCATATACAGTTCTGCATTTGAAACAACTCATAATAACTAAACGAAGAAAATTATAAAATGCAAGTGGGAGAAAGTGGAAATAGTTCGGTTATACTACTGGAAATTAACTTGCCTCTGAAAGTGATTTCTCCAAGAAAACTCATCGATAATACCTAATGCAGTCATCGATTCGCATTTATCGTATGTTAACTATAGGTCCTTTTCCCTGAATGATCCTCGGTTATCCCTATGTAGAAGATGGGGAAACTGAGGCCGAGAGGTCGCCAAAGGGATAGGAAAGAGCCGTGAAGGGGCCGGGAGCCCCTGGCTAGAAATCCAGGGCTGAAGGATGGTTCCTCGCGGTGTAGCTAACCCTACTGTGGCCCAGGCCTGTCCGGTCAACCCCGCGTACCGTGTAGAGTGTCAAGTCGACGTGTCGCCACAACCACCGGTCGTCCACCAGCCTCTTCCACCGGTGACAGACCCTAGAGAAGGGGGCCCGCCATTAGAACGACCCGGCCGCGCCCGCACCCGATCCGCACCTCCGAATGCCGCCCCCCAGACCCAACCGCCCCTCCCCGGGAGACCCGGTCCCACCTGGAGATGCGGATCCGGTCCCGGACCGGGAGGTAAGCGAAGACCTCCAGCAGCACGGAGTCTGGCAGGTCGGCAAAGGTCGACATGATCCAGGCGACACGCACTTCCGCTTTCTGCTACAGGACTCGGGAGTGTCCCTGGAGGTGGGAAACCAAGTGCCCGCAGGGCGGTGGCCGTTGTCTCTGGTAGCCGGCGAAGAGATTCAACTTTCTGGCTTCTTGCTGGAATGTATTTAACTCCCGGGACAAAAAAAAACCATTCTGATCGCCACACGTCGCATAAGGGCGGGACTTAGAACCACAATCAGAACTGCAAGGCGTGGCTTGGGCGGTGAAGACTCTGGGAGCGGGTGTTAGGGGCGGGGCTAAGGGCCGGGCAGAGGGAGGGCTTAGGGCTTGGACCAAGTCGAGAAGGCGTGTCTGGGACTCTGATGAAGTGGTGTCTGGACTGAGCCTCTGGCAGCTGTGGAGGCCTGCAGGAAGCGAAGATGAACGCCCAAAATGTCGGGAGGACGCTATAGGCGTCCGTATTATGAGTTGAGGTAGTCATAAAGTGATGTCTCTTGTTTACTTAATAATGCTTGTTGATGCACATGCATGAGTGTAACTTTGTAGAAGTGAAATAGTTTGCTCAAAAGGCATGTTGAAATTTTCGTTTTGATAGATAACGTCAAATTGTTTCCGAAGGTTTTCTGAACTGACATTCCCACCTAATACAGATCATTGTTTTTTTAAATAATTTATAAGCGTACTGAAACTTTGTTCAAACATCTCTGTATTGATAAGGTTGCTTCCATGCTTGTTACCACAAATATTGAAGCTAAGCATTCTTTAAAATGCCCTCTCTGGTGGCGCAACGGGTTAAAGCACCACATTATGAAGCTCTCTGTAAGCCATTGCAGCGTGAGTTCGATCCCCTCCCGGAGGTGACCCAGGTGGCGTGGCAGACCTCTCCTGGCCTGCCCACTGCTCCCTCAGCAGTGTACTTTGCCAATCTGCCTGTTCTGCTCCCAACTCTGTCTGGTGAATCCTCTCATCCACCACACCTCTGGCCTGTACCCCATTTCTGTAATCATAAATAAATCTTTTTTTAAAAAAAAAACATATGTAGTATGTTTAAGTAGCAAGATCACATATGTTTTTATTTCTGTAGAATAACCAGAAGTCAGTCTGATGGGCTAAAGGAAAGGTAAGGTTTAATTTTATTATAGTAGTTTTTTTAGATCATTTTGTACCTTTTTTCATCTCAGTTGTAGTCCCTGTGGACTTCCCATCACCAATTTACCCATTTTTGATCCCATTCCCTACTCCACCCAATAAAATGACTCTTGTATATAGTTGTTCATTATCATTTCTCTCCCCCCGGTCCTTTATGCTCCTGCTATGAATGAAACCATCTTTCTGGCTTATTTCACTAAGCATGATCCCTTCCAGCTCCATCCTTTTTGCTGCAAAAGGCATGTGTTTATCTTTTTTGATTGCTAAGTAATATTCCATTGTGTATATGTACCACCCCTTTTTAATCCATTCATCTACTTTTGGGCATTTGGGTTGACTTCATGTCTTTCCTATTGTAAATAAAGCAGCAATAAACATGGGGGCGCAGGTGTTTTTTTGAATCAGTGTTTTTGTGTCTTTGGGTAGATCTCTAGGATTGGGATTGCTGGAAACTCCATTTTTAGCAGTTTGAGAAACCTCCAGTTTTCAGTAGTGGTTGTAATCGTTTGCATTCCCACCAGCAGTGCAGGAGAGTTCCTTTTTCTCCACATCCGGTGAGGTTCAATTTTTAATGAGTTTTGCTAAATCACTGTCCTAAGAGCCTTTAATGGAAATAAGAGATCTTTAATGCACATATACACAAGGAGGAATTGAAGATATTGAGAACTAGTTTAAAAAGAATATCCACATTCACACATCAATAAATAAAAAGTAAAATATGGGCATTTCACCTATCACATTAAGAAGCCTGCAGCTATCCCAACTAGACTTGGTGTAAGGAAACAGTTTGCAGCTAGGGCAGAACTGATGAAAACTCTTCGAAGATAATTTGGCAATATCAGACCCAATATCAGATTGTTGTAGCAGTGGTATTATTTATAGGTAGTATGACTACTAGGATTTTAAACCGGGGCAGACAGGGCAGTAGGGCAGGAGGCCAGGTGAAGAAGGATGTCAGGCACCAGTCAAACAGGCATAGGGAAGGAGCAGATACCCCAAGCAAAAGCAGATATTCGGGAGCCATAACCGCATGACTTGTCACCACCGATTAACACAAGCCAGGCAGAAAAGTTAGTTCCAGTACCTTGTCAAAATTTTCCACCCAGCGGCGCACCCTGGTGGCGCAGCGGGTTAAA
>NW_004567126.1:1545934-1556597 GCF_000260355.1 Condylura cristata | reverse complement strand
CCCTTTCTCCCCCCTACCTAGACCTATAAAAGCCCCTTTACCCCTCCCTCAGCACAACTCTGACCCCCTTAATTTAGAGCCTTGCCCAGCAACTGGCCTTTAATAAAACTTCTCTTCTCTGAGATTGTGTATGTGGTTCTTGGCGACCTTTCAGATGGAACAGCTACCCACCTGCCCAGGCTCTGAGACAGGAGCCCAAAAAGCATCTAAAGGCCAAAGACCAAAGCCAAGGGCTATAGCAATACAACATCCACAAATAGGGGCCTATGGGCTAAAGCTAACAAAAGACAGTAACTGAAAGAACAGGTCACTGTCTATGGGTTCTCACCTGCGCACACAACTGCTACAGACCTCAGGCTCCAGGAACAGCAGCCATGGGGTTTATTTTACAAACAGGGGAAACAAAAAGCTTACTGTATCCACTTGTGTCCAACTATCTCACCCATATAGCATCAGTGATGGTCACTAGTCACCTGAAGTGCTGGCCAGTACTGGCCAGTAGTGATGGTCGCTACTGGTCACTCAGTGGTGATGTCACAGACACCCAGTGTTACAGCTCTTTGTGAGTTGTTGGGGTTATATCAACAAGAAGTTCTTTGAGACACCAAGCCCAGGGCCTCTGGTGCTCTCTTCATGCAATGTCAGAGTCAGTACTGAGGCCAAGTTCCTGATAAGGTCTTCTGCTTCTCTTCCCTCCTCAGAGGTCAGCTGCTGTATGCTCCCTTTCTTCTTTCTTCAGAGGCCAGGAACATAGTCTTCCCCTCCTTTCTTCCTTCAGAAGTTGGAGCTGTCAGTCCTCTTTGGAGGCTGGCACCTTCTCTCCTGTTGGGGGACTGGTGTAGACTCAGCTCCCTCCAGCCCTGGCTTAGCTCCTCTTTCAGCGAGCACCACCCACAAATCTAATCGGATCGTTTTTTTTTTTTTTTTCAGTACTGTGACTGATTGGACAATTTAGCACCAATCAGCTCACAGCTTGCACCTGATTGGTCCATCCCACCAGCCAGGAAATAACACTTACATAAAAGCACTCTGAGGAGCAACTGCCACTACTGACAAAAGGACAGTTACTGGGCTCTGAGAAGCAACTGCCACAGCCGACTTGTGGTGGAGCAGCAGGGTCAGAGAACACCTCTGCTCCTGCTGGCTCCTGCCACTGTGGTGTCTGGGTTCTGGTAACAATTCGTCCTTCTGTGCTGTTTGGAACTAAAACCATGCAAACTAGAGGATGCCATGGTTTGTGAGTCCTCACAAGTATGCTTACAATTGCAGGACACCACTAGGCTCAGGATGCAACAACAATGGAATTTATTAACAAAGGAAGACTGAGGGGTTGGGAGGAAATGGCCACAGTGTCCAGCTGTCTTACCTCAGTGTCTACTACCTCCAGTAGTCCAAAACAAGGGCTTGTCCAAGATGATGCTCTCTACTCAAAAAGACACTTGAAGCTGGTAACACACCAAAACGTGGTGGAACAGGGTCCAGATCATGATGGCAGTTGGAGATAGTCACAGGTGGCACCACTGAGGCAGAACCACAGCAATGCAGCAGAAATTCAGAGCCAGGTTGGACAGTGCCAAATGCAACAGCACCAGGAGGTGGTATCAGACATGCTAGAGGCAGGTAGTGGTGAGGATCAGACACCAGTGTTGCTACTCTTTAGAGGCACAAATCACAGGCTGCAGTGCACAGGTCTTAGAGATGCTTGGCATAAGCCAGTGACAAATAGTTCTTTCAGAGGCAGTGCTAGAGAACCAGGCATCAGTGCCCAGCTCTTTCAGAGATGGCAGGCACAGGCCAGCAGCACCAGTTAGCAGGTGATGGGAAAGCAGAGCCAGAGGTAGAAGCAGCAGCCAGGCAGCAGTTCCAAGCAGAGATCAAATGCAAAGTTCTCTTGATGAATGAAGGTCTCAATGAATGAGTGTCTGCTGAGTCTCCTGATCAATGAATGAAGTCACCTATGCCTGGCTTACATCCCCTTTAGGGGTGCCCACCTTTCAAACTGAATTAATCCATTTTTCTAACTGCTGTCATTTCCAAGACTTGATAGGTGCCAGTGTGCGCTCAAACCAGATTGGTTCTTTTACAAAACCAGAATGGCACCAGTTCAAGTTAAAATTAGTCCATTTATAAACTGTGGGGACTTTAAAATGAAACCCCATCAGCACATGAAATTCAACATGCACTAAGGTGAGGCAGTGTTATGGTGTTTGTGGGTGGGCCCGAAGTAGAGCAGTGCAGGCACATTCCTTCCACTGCATCTGAATGGTGTCAGCCATGTTCAAACCTGACCAATGCATCAGTCAGGGGTTTCAAAAAATCCAAACCTAGCCAGGCCACAAAAACCCACCCTGCACCAGCTTTGGTCATTTTGAGCTGGGGCACAACAATCAGGAGTGAGGGGCATGCTCAGCTATAATCCCAACCCAGCAGCTATGGTGGGTTCCTCCGCCAGAACAACCTACAGGATATTGTTAGTTTTAAACAAGCAAAGAGTGCAGAGAACAATGCATATCATTTGCTCTCACTCTGGGTGTGGATGTCGGTGTATAGCCAATGAAATTCATACACAATGAGTTACTAGTTTCACTTCATAAAAACCTGTAGTAAAACTAAGTTGTTCATTTTTGCCTTTTAACATAATTTTAAAATATCTTACTACTGTGTGTGAAAATACAAAATCCCTATCTCTACTGATATATGGTAAATATGAAAGGTTGTATCGTTTCTGCTTCCTTTGAGGCAGCACAGTATCTCCAGAAAAGGCGAAATTTTAGTGGTGATTGCACCTGGGAAGAGGCTGAGGCTCTGAAAAGTAAGGATTCTAAAAAGATATCTTTATGCATAGAGGAACTGTGGTACAGGCCAGAGGTGTGGGGGAGGGGAGGAAGTGGTGAGAGGATTCACCAGAGACAGAGTGGAGAGCAGAACAGGCACACCTAGTGAAGTACACTGCTGAGGGGAGCAGCAGGCAGGGCAGGAGAGGTATGCTGTGCCATGTGGGTCACCAAACTGGACAGAGATCAAACTCATGCTGCAGTGGCTGTAGTAGCTTCATCATGCTGAGATTTAATCCCTGTGCCACCAGGAGGCCCCTATATGTTTACTTTTATACTGCTTGAGGTTTTGTTTTTTTTTTTTAAGATTTATTTATTCATACAGAACTGGGATACAGGCCAGAGATGCGGAGGATGAGAGGATTCACCAGGGACAGAGTGGGGAGCAGAACAGGCAGATCTATGAAGTACACTGCTGAGGAGAGCAGCGGGCGGGTCAGGAGAGGTCTGCCATGCCATGTGGATCACCTCTGGGGCAGGCGGGAATCGAACTCATGCGCAAGTGGTTTAAGCTTCTCAGTGCTGTGCTTTAACCCGCTACGCCACCAGGGAGGGACCTATGCTGCTTGAGTTTTCTAGCATGCATATTACCCTTTTTAAAAAAACGTAAATCCCAGATATATATTATAAACCAAACAGGATCCCTCTGAGAAACAGGATCCACTACTTCTAATCCTCTGGCACAGCTTAGCACTGTCCTTTCTGACATCCAGGGCTATCCAGCCTGGCCTTGGACTTTGCTCTTGGTTACTGCAGTGTCACCTCACCAGTTCCACTTGTTGTCACCCCCAGCTGCCACTGAGTTGGATCCTGGCCCACTGCTTACCAGGATGCCACCAGTGTCAGGTGCTCGTCAAAAGAAAAGCACCATCTTGCATCACCAGCCTTTGTTCTGGATCGCTGGCCACTGCAGATACTGTCATAGGGCAGCTATCTGTGCTTTGTAAACTCTTTCTTTTGACCCCGTTTTTGTTGTACCCTAAACCTGAGTGGTGCCTTACAATTGTGAGCTCACAGGTGAAAACTTATAAGAAATGATCAGCCCCCAGCCTTGGCAGTTTTACTCCTAATCAACTCCCTCCACCTCTAAGGTTAGTTCCCCTCTGATGAAAGCTAAAGAAGGCAACTGCTTTTACGTTCAATGGGACAAAGGTGTCCTTACCTCTAGCTCAGTTACATGGGACCCCTATGAACTATCTCCTGCCCTACTTGCATACAGGAGTAGTGGGAAGGGATCTGCACATGGAAGTTGCCTTCCTCAGTCAGAAATGCAGGAAAATGGGATGGGGGTTGCCCAACTTGCTCCTTAGGTTAGAATCCAGAACTCTTCCCTACTGGGAAGCACCTCCCACCCCCCAACACACACACAGGAGCAGTTCTGAAGGCAGATCCTTCTGCCACCCAGACAGGGAGATGGGGCCGACCAGGCTCCTCAGTGGGGGCTCATGTTAAGTTATGAGGTATAATAACCATTGTGTGGGGTAAGGCATACTATTTCTTAGGCCCCCCTCCCCCTCTCACCTAGGTGCAGGGGATAAAGTCTATGCAGCTAACAGCAGTCTTGTCCTGTAACTGCCCATTGCCCCTCTTACTCCCTTGAGACAGGTTAGTCTGGCTGGGCTTGCCGCTGCCTGTGGCTTTCCCATCACTCTCCACGGAGCCCAAGTCCCCAAGAACCCCAGATTTTTTCTACACTTTTAGCCGTTTTCTTCACCAATTTCCAATCTCTTCCTATGTATAACTGGGCATTATGATCCTGTATTTGAGGTATCTTTGAACCAAACATTAAGAAATTTGAATTTTTTGAAAAAATTAACACTGCCCCATTTACAATATATGTTCATTGTAGATAATCCAGACAAACATCAAGAAGTACTGGAGACAAATGACACTCAACAATTCCACCATTGTAACCACCACCGACACCTGTGTACACACATACAATGATAAGTTTCTTCCAAGCTCTTTGAACAAGTAAGCACCCTCATCTTAACCTAGATGTTCCAACTTCCTCTCTTGCCCCTATCTATACCAAGATCAGTCTTCACTACAATCCTATGCCAGGAGTCATTACTCCCTTTCTGTAAATGAGGAAAATGAGAATTTGAGAGTCTGCTTGAGAAAATATAGCTTATTATGGAGTGAAATTTGATGTTTGGCTCATCTTTCTGGATCCATAGCCTATGTCTCAATATGAATAAACCGTTCCATTCAGATTCCCTGCCCTCTCCAGGGCACTCGGAGGGACTGGCAGGTGTTAAAGTGATGGATCAAAACCGTAAGCAGGAAGGCCCTTGAGCTGAGTTTTTGTGGTCAGGCCTGTTGGGTCAGCTCCCAAAGGCAAGCATGACCTGATAGGGTCACAGAGCATCCACCCCTTCCACAGGATGGTCTCTCATGTCCTTTCCCTAATCTCATATCCTTGTTTTAAGGTGGATTGGGCAAGTCAGGAGTGGTGGCCCCTTTTCTGAATAAATCCCTTTAAAAGTTCATCAAATAAAAAAAAAGTTCATCAAATTGGAGGTTCTCTCTGGTGGCACAATGGGTTAAAGTGCCGCATTATGAAGCTCTCCAAAGACACTGCAACACAAGTTGGATCTGACCCACATAGCGTGGCAGACCTCTCCTGACCCCCCTTCTGCTACCCTCAGCAGTATACCTTGTCAATATGGCTGTTCTGCTCCCCATGCTGTCTCTGGTGAATCCTCTCACCCACCAAACCTCAGGCCTATACCCCAGTTCTGTATGCATAAATAAATAAATCTTTTTTTTTTTAATTTTAAAAAAGGGGCACTCCCTGGTGGCACAGTGGGTTAAACACAACACTGCAAGCTAGCCACAGCCGCTTCCGTGTGAGTTCGATCCCTAAGCCCTGGACCCGCCCTGACCCGCCTGCTGCTCCCCTCAGCAGTGTTCTTTGTGGATCTGCCTGTTTTGCTCCCCACTCTGTCTCTGGTGAATCCTCTCATCACCCCTGCTCCTCTGGCCTGTACCCCAGCTATGTATGCATAAATAAATATATTTTTTTAATTTTTTTAAAGTTCATCAAATTGGAAAAATGCTGCCTACTGAAAAGGCAGTTCCCCTGGCAGAAGTTGCTACACAGAATGCTGGAAGGGATACCCCCTGCCCCACCAGACACAAGGATTCCAAACTAGTAGAGGGGCTGCTTTGGGGTTCAAAGACAAGGCTGCCAAATGGTTTGAAGTGCTCCTTGCACTTTAGTGGGTTTTGCAGTTCAACCAGTTCTAACATCCTCACTTCCTCACAGGTGCAGCTAGTTCATGTGAACGCCATTCTGTAACAGGTGGTCCCCAGGAAAAAGGGAGGTTCCAGGTTCCCAGCCCCACCCAAAGGAGGGTGGAGCTGAGCCTCCATGGAGGAGAAACATCTGGCGAGGAGACTGAAGAAAGCAGCAGGATGGAGATCCAGGAGACCTAAGGGAGGCACATGGAGCAGAGACATGTGAAGAAGCAGCTAGTTTTTTGGTCCTGCATTGGTTGAAACAGATGGGGTGGGGGTGGGGAGGCTGGAAGTCCATGGGGAAATTAACTATGGCAGCATTTATCTTGATTTTGCTCTCTTCCTCCCAGACTTGTCTGGCCATTTCTGACCCTGCTGAAAGGTGCTTTAAATAGTGGTGGGCTTTCAGGCCTTGCTTTGGGCCAATCCCTTTGTGGACTTCTACCCAAAAAGGGATGGGTAATGTTGGGTATTTAATTTAGAAACAATAGTCTTTGCCTTTTTTGTATTGCACACTAATTGTATTAGTGTTACAGGGCAACCCAATGCGAATTAGGTTACCTGACTGTGGGTCCTCACCAGCGCGCTTAATGGGACTTTTAAGATTCAACTGCAAGCACACACAAAAAGGTAATAATAGGTTTATTTACAATAGAAAGGGAAAGCCCTACCAGTTCCACTGAACTGGAACCCTAACAGCACAGTGAAAGACAGCAAAAAGTCAAGGGACACACTGCAAGCCAAGAGGCCCAGAGTGAAGAGACCCCCCCAAAGCCTGCATGTCTGGCTTTATATCCAAACCTGGCTGCTTAACTCCACCCTCAGGTCCCAGCAATCCTCCCTTTGGTGATGGGATTTGTAATTTCCGTGTCAGGGGTGGGGCAGTGTTCACAAAACCTGTATCTGCAGAGTTCATTCAGGACATCCTTTTCCCCTAACAATTCCCCCTTTTGATTTTTATGCCACTATAGCTATGGTGGCACAGATTTGAGGGTGCAGTCTTAAGAGACAATCTTCTTAAGATTTCCAGTATACACCAAAGAAACAGCTGTCACCAACATCGTCCGTGAATGTACAGCAGGATGGTCATTACAGCAAAATAATCCATCAGAACATGTGTAAAGGAAAACAAAACAAAACTTCTAGCGGTATTAGCCAAAACAAAACAGCAAATACATATCAAAATCACAGGGACAGTAACAAAAGTTCCTTTCCATTAAAAGTCTCATATATAAGGGGGGGAGGGAAATGCACGGGATTATGGTGATGGCACACGGGTGACTTGGTGATGGGAAACCCGCGGGGATTACAATTGAGATGGGGGAAAAAATGTACAAAATGATGTAAAAATAAACTTCTGTAAATAAAATTTAAAAAATAAATGAATATACAAGTAAATGGGAATTGAAAACTCGCAGAAGTGAAATCACATGCACATGATCATACGGATAGTAAGTAGAATTCTAATGTTTAAAGCAATATGTAATATAACAATATAATGTAATATAATTCTTAGCTATAATTTTCCTTTCTGGCCAAAGGATTACTAGTTTCACTTTCCTTCAAGTCAGCCTTTAAGTTTTAAACATGTTCTTAATCACTAAAAAAAAAAAAAAAAAAAGTCTCATGTACTTTGTCTTGATGTGCGATGGAAGAACCTATTTAGAGCAGGCAGGTTTGGGGGTTCTAGGGTGCCCCCTCTCTGCCCTGAAACAATTCTAGTGACTGTTGGTACCAAGCCTGAATCTGGCGTTCCCTTGCTTACAGACTGTGGGCTACACCCCAGGTGTCCTAAGGTAGAAGAAAAGCAACATAGCCAGAGGGAAGGAGTGAAGAAAACTGACCGAAACCCAGCCCAGAAAGTAAGCAGGAGGGCCGGGTGCGATGGCGGTAGGATTGGAACCCCGCTCTCCATTGCCCACTTGAAGTAAGAAACTTCGTGGGACCCAGGGTCCAGAGGCCAAAGTCCACCCCACCACCCACCAATAACCGCCGGCACCTCTGGAATCCTCATCAACTGGAGGCGTCTCCCCACAAAGAAGGGGCCCAAGTAACGGCTTCCAACGGGCTGGCGCCCACCCAGACTTATAGCTCTCCCTCCCTCCATGCCCTTGCGCCGGCCCCACGCGGACGGGGACCGCCCCACGCGGACGGGGACCACCCCACTCGGCCCGCGCCCTGAGCACAGGTACCCAGGTCCTAGGCTAGCGACCGCAAAGCTGGTCTAGACCGGAAAGACGTCGGCTGAAAGACGGTGGGCACCGAGGGGTGGAGTGGGCGGGGCTTCCGGCTGCGCACTTCCGCTTCTGGTTCTCAGCGTCAACTTTCTGTCCCTGTCCTGCGTTCGAGGAGGTTGTTGGTTAGGCTGCTTCCAGGCTAATTGAGGTAAGGGGGACCGATAGATGGGTCCAGAATCGAGCAACACTCGGGCGACCCGGCCTTCAACGGCCTGCGGGCTTGCGAGAACCGAGACCCGGCTCTCTGGCGACTGAAAGGTGGAGGAGGGGCTGCCTGGATTTCGCTGTCCTGGAACTGGACCCCCCTGGGGCGCGGGAGAACTCGGGCTTGGGGGAGGAGGGATGCATAGTAAAAGTAAGACTGAATAATCAGGGGATTCCAGGCCTAAGAGACTCTTGAAGTCCTGATTGTAATCTCCCTCTCCCCACCCTCGACCCTATGTAGGACCAGACAGAATGATCGAGGTTGTCTGTAACGACCGACTGGGGAAGAAGGTCCGCGTTAAGTGCAAGTATCCACTGGCAGCCGAGATATCGTCGTCCTGGGGAAGAGAGGGGATGCCTGGGACCCGCAGGCAACTCAGTCTGTGTTGAGGGGTGATTTTAGTTAAACCCGGGAGAAGGGGGGGAATGGGATCCTGGCAGAGTGTATTTAGCCCCGGAATGTCGTCCTCGTTCTACTTCCCCCTTCCATTTTCCTTAACTCCTGCGTACAGCACGGATGACACCATCGGGGACCTTAAGAAGCTGATCGCAGCCCAAACTGGCACCCGCTGGAATAAGATTGTTTTGAAGAAATGGTGAGTGCATTGTTAAAATTCGTAACTGGGTAGGACTAAGCCAGAAGGAGCGTTGCTGGCAGCCATTTGCTTAGGCAGGGCTCTCAGCTTGCCTCCAAGTTGAAGAGCCTCTTGAGGTATCTCTCTGAAAGGTTTCTATCCCTTAGGTACACGATTTTCAAGGACCACGTGTCTCTGGGGGACTGTATCCTTTGTGTGACTTCCTGAAGAAGGGGCTAGTAACCTAGTCCTGGTTCTCTCTGTTCAATACTGAAGTCTGTTGTGAGCACAATGTGTCTAAGCGACACATGATAAGCGTTTAGGAACCCTGTCACTTTGTTGGAAGGTGAGTGGCTGGTAAAATAGTTTGTCGCTGCTTAGAAGATATTTATTGTACTCCACCTGAGGTGGACAGGAGGTCAGGGTGGAATGAGCTTTGGGTGTGTATGTTGTACAAAAGGTGCGTACACTTTTTTTATAGTTTGGATTTTCTCCAAATTAAAATAACAATCCGAAATGATTTTCTTGGCCCTGGGCAAAGCCTCAAAGCCCCTCTGACTCAGCTGTGAAGATGAGTGGATTGGGAGTAGGTCCCACATGAGGATTCCTTAACGCCTTTACTTCAGATGAAATCCATGATGGGATGAACCTGGAGCTTTATTACCAATAGAACAGAATCCTTCCCTTTCTCTCCTGCTCACCCTCATTGGTATGGATGCTTGTTTCTAAAAACACATGTTAATAAAAACTCAGAAACTGCTTCTTTGTTGTCATCTTTGAGTGAAGATTATCTAATGGGGTGGGGGATGGGGTGATAGCTGTTTCTGTGTGCTCTCAGTTCTCAGAGTTCATGATTGACTGGTTCTATGAGGGGAAAGTAATCCAGCAGACAAATTGACTGGAATCCCATGTCTGCCCCAACAGCTACCCTGGGCAAGTTACTTAACCGACCTAGCTAAGTAGTTCACCTCCTTACTCAAGCCTGGACTGTTAATATTTATTTCATTAGTGCTTTGTGAAATGTAGATGAGGCAAAGTTCACTTAAACATCCACGTTTTGAAAACAAAAAATGAGCTACCAGTGGAGAGAGCAAGATGGTGTGGCACAGCCCATTAGAGTCCATCTGTAACAGGATAATCCCCAGGGAAAGGGGAGGTTTCAAGTTCCCTGCCGCACCCTAAGGAAGAGTGGAGCTGTAGGTAAGCTAGGAAAGGCTGGGTAAAGGACTCAAGACAAGGAAGAAGCAGAGCAAAATGGAGGAAGGGAAGAAGAAACGGTGGAGATGAAGACTGGAAGAGAGACTGTAGAAGAAGCTGCAGTTGCTTCTCAGCCTTAGACTTGTACCAGGAACTTGGGGAGACACTTGAAAAGACAAGGATGTGGGCGAGAGACCCTTGGGCAAGTTGACAACCGCAGCCTTTATCTTGACTTATATTTAGATTTTGCTCTTTTCCTACTGATATGTCTGGCGTCTTCTGCCCCTTTCTTATGGTTCCCCACCAGTAGGTACCTTAGACTTGTTGCCAGCTCTTGGGCTTCAGCTGCCCCACTGGCAGCCAACATTTTTTT
>NW_004567126.1:1492720-1545729 GCF_000260355.1 Condylura cristata | reverse complement strand
TATACTCCTGCTATGAGTGAAACCATCTGGTATTTTTCTTTCTCTTTCTGGCTTATCTCACTAAGCATGATCTTTTCCAGCTCCATCCAAGTTGGGCAGCCAACATTTTTTAACTGGGTATTTATCCACAAGGGGATGGGTTAGTTTGGGTGTCTCATGGGGAAACTTTTTTTTTTTCTCTCTCTACTGCACACTAATTAAAGTTCTTATTAAAGCTCTTATTCACTAGAGTATGTTTTGTTTTTATGCAGCAGATGGCAGAAACCATTTAAAGGAGGCAGATTTGGGGGCCCTGGGGTGCCTCCCATTCTGCCCACTAATACACAGTAAGTAGAAGTGAATTTTCTGCTAGGCAGAAGACAGGACTAAATTTGCTTATTAGCACTAAGATTTGGGGAAGTCAGCCTCCTGGTCCTCAGTTTCCTCCTCTCAAAAGGGGCACCAGTGTTGCTTTAATGCAATTAAAGCTGTAGGATGGATGCCTGGAGTGTTATTTCTGATTCCAGTCTCTGCCAATTTTGAGTAGACAAAACAAGAGCTACCCTCCTCTATTTCCCTAGCCACAGATCCTAGAGCCATATTCTGGAACCCCCCAGAACCTTGTTCCAGCCCTTCTCTCTTGTATTAACCTAACTGATTCTTCTTAGCACATACGCATGTTTAAGCCCAGCCCATTGTTCCTTTTCACTCAAGTACCACCCAGCTTTCTGCTTCCTCTAATCACCTGACTTGGAGGGTGGACCTGCCCGCTGCCTGGGGTGTTGCCGACCTGTACTTCATTGAGGATGGTCTCACCTTGGTCTCCATCAGTCATCTATCCTACTTCATCTTCCCTCCTAATATGTCAGAAACATCTGTTCCCTAGAACCCCCATTTTTCCTACTCAGCTTCCCCTTACCTGCCTATATAAAAACATTTTCAATTACTCAAGCACACTGACAAGGTGATTTATTGTTAATTTCAAAGTAAAAAAGACTTATAATATTAACACTTCTCATCACCTATCGTCCTGAGATCAAACCTTGCCCAGTGCATTTTTATAAGCTTAATTTTTAAAAATTTAAATTTTTAAAAAATGACTGCAATGTGCTTACTTAAAAAGTCAGATATTTTTCTTAGAAATCAAGAATTTTTTATGCCACCCCTCATTAATATATTTGAATGAACCCAGAAGTTCCCTGAAATACAACCTGTGGTTTTTATGACTAGGATAATTATACATTGTTTACGCATTCAGCAGTTTGCTTTTTTAATGCTGTTTTTGGCATTTTCCCATAGAAATTATCATTTTTAATTGGTACTTTTGTTTTGCTTTTTTTTAAGATTATTTATGATTACAGAAGTGGGGTACAGGCTAGAGGGGCAGTGAGAGGATTCACCAGAGACAGTGGGGAGCAGAACAGGCAGATTGACAAAGTATACTGTTTTTAATTGGTACTTTTATTTTTGTTTTGCCTTTTTTTTTTAAATTTTTTAAAAAAGATTTATTTATGATTACAGAACTGGGGTACAGGCCAGAGGTGCAGGGGCAGTGAGAGGATTTTACCAGGGAGAGTGGGGAGCAGAACAAGCAGATTGACAAAGTACACTGCTGAGGGGAGCGGTGGGTGGGTCAGAAGAGGTCTGCCACACCATGTGGGTCAGCTCGCTGGCCAGGGATTGAACTCATGCTGCAATGGCTTCTGAGAGCTTCATAATGTGGTGCTTTAACCTGTTGAGCCACCAGGGAGAGCCTCTTGTTTTGCTTTTTGACATTAAAAAAAATACAATGTGGAAGATCTTTATGGGATGAAATCTTGTCTGAAACCGGTGGTAATGAAGGATTCTACATGTCAGCCAGAATGTAGGAAAAAAGAGAATACATGTTAAATGAATCTGCCTGTATTACAAGTGAGTCACATGATCATACTGAAGGAGGTCGGGAGAGAAAGTTACTTTGGAAGAGAAGTGTGAATAAGGCTAAAGACAAAAAGAAATGTTGCTATATTATTCTTCATAGTGATATGATTTAGTTATACACACACACAGTTGAACAAATGGGTACATATATGTAATGAGAACCAGCCTTCTCACTGCTGGACAAAGAAGTCACAGAAGTAGGTAGGTGAGAATGATATAAAAAAAATATTAAAAAAATAAGTAGGTGGTGCATGGAAGTGAAGGTCAGAATGAACACGAGCTGGATTAGAACTGGAGACGTCTGTATGAATTTGTGGCTATTTACTGTGTATTTACAGACACTAGAGCAATACAGATAGGAGGGTAGATATATAATAGATGTGTATTTCCTTGCTTCATCCACTTAGACTAGAAGTAGTCACTATCCTTGCCCTCTCACAAATTTGGTTTCTCCATATTCAATAAAAGGAGAAGGGCTTCATGGAGAAGTTACTGGTTCATAAAGCCAGGGCAGAAAAAACTCAAGCTGCACCTGGGGCATCTTGTGGGTGCCAGAAAAGAGAAAGTGCTGAAATAAAATGGATGGGAGTATGTTGATAGGTTACAGAACCCAACCTGCAAAAGACTACCCAGTGGCTAAATTTAGAATAAATTGAGCAGCAAAATAACAATAGTAGTAGTACTGGGCTATAACCCAATTAATAAAATGTCCTTGAGCCCATGTACATATCAGTAAATAACTATGTAAATAAATGAGGGCAAAGGGACAAATCTCCCATTACGAAAGGGTTGTGATTAATGTACCAGTGGAAGTAAATCACTTACGTTGGGTTGCAATGATAATAACTGTTTTAGACAAAAAGCACTAATAGATGCTAAGATTAGTGGGGTCAAGTTTAAGCAGAAGAAGGACATCTGCATAGTTGTATTTCCCCAAAAAGTATAAGAAAAAAGGCTGTCTCTGTAGACAGCCTTAACCAAAGGCTCAAAGGCATCTCAAGTAGCAGATGGTCTCCAACAGGGCCCCTAATCCTGTGTCACCCTTGTGTGATTCCTTCTTGGGCATAGACCAGACCTATCTTCTAACAAATAGAATATGGTGAAAGTGATGGGATGTCACTTCTGTGAGTGGGTTGCAAAGAATATAGCTTCTGTCTTGCTTTTTTGCTTTTTCATTTGCTCATTGATGAATGTCGGCTTCCTAACAGGGAGGGCCCCAAACCAGCAAGGAATTGTGTGGGAAAAAAAGCCAAGTCTTTGGCCCTCAGGCCCATCATCCAGTCAGCAACTGAATCCTTCCAGCAACCACCTGAGCCAAGTGAGAAGTAGATCCTGCCCCAGTCAGAACTTCAGCCAGCACCACAGCTGTTCCTGCTGATGCCAATTAAACTGTGCCTAGATTCCTGATCTATAGAAATTGTGAGATAATAAAAGTAAACCTAGTAAGCCTAGGGGTAATTTGTTAAGCAGCAGTGATGCACTGAAAAGGGCTCATCATCTTTTTGGTATCCTTCCCAATGATGCATAATCTCAGTATAATGAATAATTATCAATTAAACCCCAATGTGACAAAACAGAGTAAGATGTTCTATTCTTCAAAAGTATCAAGGTCATGTAAAACCCAGAAATAGTCACAAATCGGGCCTTCTTGATAGCCTAGGGATTAAGTCTCAGCGCTGTCAACACTAGGGCCTGAGTTGGAGGCATCTGTATGAATTTGTGGCTATTTACTATGTATTTACAGACACTAGAGCAATACAGATAGGAGGGTAGATAGATAATCCATGTATGTGTATTTTCCTGCTTCATCCACTTAGACTAGAAGTAGTCACTATCCCTGCCCTCTCTCACAGATTTTGGTTTCTCCATATTCTCTAATAAAAGGAAAAGGGCTTCTTGGAGAAGTTACTGGTTCATAACGTCAGGGCAGAAAAATGTCAAGCTGCACCTGGGGCAACAGACACGGCACAGCAGATCGCTACTGTCCTGCTTCTCACCTTAACAGTGTATTTCAATAGATATGCCTGTTCTGGCCCCCACTCTATCACTGGTGAAACCTCCCCCACCCCCCAACAGTTCTGGCCTACATGCCAGTTCTACGCATCAAGGAAAAAAAACAAAGAAATAGTAACCTGTTGGAGGAGACTAAGGGTGCATAACTGCAGGTGTCCTGGAACATAAGAACCTTGGGGAAATTAGAGGAAGTTTTTAGGTCTTGTTTATTGGTAGTATTGTACCAATGTTGATTTTTGGCAATTATTCTATAGCAGTTTCTTAGCTTTGGCACTGTTTATGTTTGAGACGGGATAATTCTTTGTTGTGGAGACTGCATTGTAGGATATTTGGCAGCATCCTTGGCATCTACCCAGCGAATGCCAGTGGAATCTCCCCATCCCCATTTGTGACAAACCAAAAGTGTTTTGAGACATTGCCAGATGCCTGGGAATAAAATCACTGCTGGTTGAGGACTTCTTTTATTATATAAGATGCTATTATAAGGGTGATGAGCTTGTAACTCTGTCCTAAGTTTAAAATTACCTTTTAAAAATGTTAATTCATGCTTGTAAAAAGGCAAAATGTATATTAAAACTTAAATCCGGCCCTCCCTGGTGGCGCAGCGGGTTGGGGCACAGCACTGAGAATCTGAAGCCGCTTCCGCATGAGTTCGATTCCCGCCTGCCGCCTGGTGACCACATGGCGAGCCAGACCTCTCCTGGCCCACCCGCTGCTTCCCTCAGCAGTGTATTTCGTAGATCTGCCTGTTCTGCTCCCCACTCTGTCTCTGGTGAAGCCTCTCACCGCCCCTGAGCCACTGGCCTGTACCCCAGTTCTGTATGCACAAATAAATAAATAAATCTTTAAAAAAAAAAAAAAAAAAACTTAAATCCATTTCTTCCAACAGCTACACCAGTGGTATTCATTCACATTTTGGATAAATCTAAAACTTCCCTGTGTTATATGGACCTATGGTTTTTATACACCTAATCTCACACACTGTAAAGTTCACACTTTTCAGCAACTTGCCTTATGCCTTTTTTATACTTTGATGTTTCTGTAAGTGATGTCAATTTTTTCCGTTAACTTGGAGTTTTTATTTTTGTCATGCTCTCCTACAGAAAATAGTTGCTATGCTGTACCATTACTTTTTTTTTTTCACACAGCAAGCACATAACCTTTCTACAGACCAGGTACTGTTTTATGTACTTTTATATGAATTAACTCATTACTCTTTGCATCAACAGTATATGGTATGTAATTTCTTATCCTCATTTTGCAGATGGAAACTCTGAAGTGCAGTTAAATAATGTGGTCAAGGTCATAACAAGTGGGAAAGCCAATTTCATCTGCCCTGACCTCTCTTCAGAGCATCCTGCCTTATAAGTTTTTGTGAACATGTTTCCCCTGTTTCATGTCACTGTGACTGCTTCATGTAATTGAACACTTCCCTTATGCTGTCTTTACTCCCTTATCTATCTCCAGTCCTGAGCACCACCTCAGTGTCCCAGGGCCTCCACACTTAATTATAAGCAGGCTTACCGAACTCACGGTTCTCCCACTGTCGCCCCCTCCAGTGTCCCCATGAATGGTAATGCCAACAGTTACCCAGGATAGAGGCAAAAGCCAGCCTGAGACGGTATAAGGGAGGTAACTAGGTTCCAAATAAAATGGAAAATATTTGGGTCCGTGACATAGGGACAGGTTAGCCTTGCAAAGAAATAAATAAAAAGGAGTGGGCTAGCTTTGGACATCTGGAGGAAACAGGTGGGAAGAGGGAAGATGAGAGCCAAATTTAGGCTGCTGCTTAGCAGCTCATCACCAAGGCAACTGCATTGCTATGGTAACGTCAAAGGCAGCACCGCCTTTCCCTATTACGTCGTCGGCTACCATTAGCTAGTTCCACACCACCCGTACACTTCCTCGTGGCGGGGGTGGTTTTAGGCTACAGGAACGGCTTAAGAAGGTTGGAGTCGCTGCCGCAGTAGCCAATCTTCTCTGCTCTGCCGCGAAAGCCCAAAGGTGGTGTAGGCACTTCTTTGAAGCTTGCCAAAAGGCGTTGAGAAGGGCGGGCTCGTATGCCTTCCCTACCACTTAGGGACCGAGGAGAGGAAGAGGGCGGGGCCTAAGTGATGCGGCCCGGGGGCGGGGCCCAGGTAAACCGTGAGAGGGTCCGCCCATTCTCCATTTTGCCCAACGGGAAGCCAGGTAATCAGACCAGACATTTTGATTGCCCAATGAGTGTCGTCGCCAGGCCCTTGTGCTAGGATCTCTAAGCCAATTGGCGGCTGCAGTGGGCGGGCACGGGCGGCATAGGCGGTGCGGCGGAGGCGGAGCGGGCGCTGCGGCAGGAGGGAAGATGGCGGACGAGGAGAAGCTGCCGCCCGGCTGGGAGAAGCGCATGAGCCGCAGCTCAGGTGCCGCGGGGGTCGGGGCTGGGGCGGGGCCGCGCGGGCCCACAGAAGCGGGACTCGAGCTAGTGCCTGCGGCGCGGCGGCATCGCCCGACTCCTATGGGGTTTGGCTTCTCCGCGTTTTCCCTGGGTAACGGCCTCGTTCCAATCCTTGGGGGCTGTGCACGCCCGAGGAGCCCAGAAACTAGAGGAAACTGAGGCAGGGAATGGGGTCGGGGAGGCTCTACGAGCTGCGGGGAGGGAAGGGGGCCCGTGATCCCTCGCCACTCTCCCGGCGATTCTCCTGCTGGCCCGGCAGACTCCATTTGGCCTAATTTACCTGACGTCCGGGGTAAACATCTCCGCACCCCACTGAGCCCTAGGAGCACCCTTGGTGTAGGACATCCCAACGCCATGCTTAGGGCGTGGCCTCAGAGTATTGCCGGGCCTAGGGTCCACAGCCTTTTCCTGCTAACACGCCTACCATCCACATCTAATGCGAAGTCTTAGATATCTGCTGCTGATACTCTACCCGGAGACTGTCCCTGGTGCTTGGGCCAGATTTATGGGTCATCCAAGATAATGGGGCACGTTGATCTTAGTACCAAATATTGTGCCAAGTGTTTCTAGTGCATTCTCTCTGGTCACAATTCAGGAGGTATAGGTAGTTACCATCCCACCCCACCTTGCAGATGAGGAAACAGAAAACTTAAGGAACTGGCCCAAGGTCATTCCTTTGAAGGGTTGAAGACCTGATTCTTGACTCCAGATTCCGCTATTCTTGTCATTGCATACTCCTGAGGAGCAGACCCAGCATGTTACCCCACTCTTGCCATAGCCCATAGTAAGCACAGTTGCAAATCCAATTATGGAACAGCAGGCATCCTGGTGAGCATTTTATATACACTGCCTATCTGCCCTAGTCCCATTTGATGTCCTTATTCTCTAATTTCACCCATTCTTTGCAGATGAAAAAATTGATGTTGGAGGAGACAGAACCCATGGCCCAAGTTTTAGCATCAGGGCTCAGCTCACACCCTGCCACAGCCCTGGATTGTGACTAGGGCCTACAGCCTAAACCTGATGTTTTGTCCAATTCTGGGTCCCCACACCTGCTGTTTCTTCTCACTTCTACCCTGACAGCCTTCCATCCATCCATACTCCTTTTCATGTCCTGGGTGAACATCTCTGCAACCCATATAACCCAGGCAGACTCAGTCCTTAGAATGACACCACATCTCTGCAGGGTCCTGCACCAGGCTTCTTGTCTGCAGCTCTCACACTTTCATACTACTCATTCTCTAGGGAACTGCTGGCTCCTAGTTCTGCATCATGGTACATCAGGGTAGGAGTTAAGAGCAGAACTTTCATGTTGAACCCACTGGGTACAGTTCCTGCCTCCCTGTCTTATGCCTGGAGCAGAGTAAATACTCAGAAAACATTACCACAGTTAACAAAGATGTGGAAAGTGAGACCTCAGTTTAGTCACCTATAAAATGGAGCTAATAATAGCTCCTACACACCTACTCTGTGCTGTACACTCTCCTAAGCACTTCACAGATAGGAACTTATTCAGTCCTTATACTACAAGCAGGTACAGTTGCCTCCGTTTTACAGATGCAAAAACCAAGGACCCAGAGAGTTAGCTCATAGTGAGTGTCACAGAGCCATATCTGCACTGGAAGTCTGGCTGTGCCCAGTGCATGCTGTGAGCCACTCCCTGTTCCCCAGCTTCCTCTTCAGCTCCCTGGGTTGGTTTCTCCTCAAAGTTATCCATGACTGAAATTATCATGTTGTCTTCTTTTCATCTCTGGTGCCTTTCTGGCCCTCCCTAGAAAGGTGGCTTGCTGAAGGCTGATGGCACATGGTGGCAGACACAGGATTTGCGGAATGAAGGCATCTCAGAGTCTGCTCTCCTATCCTGGCAGACTCTGAGCTGAATTCTTGTTTTCTGTCCTTTCAGGCCGGGTGTACTACTTCAATCACATCACCAATGCCAGTCAGTGGGAGCGGCCCAGTGGCAATAGTAGCAGTGGCAGCAACAGCAGCAAAAATGGACAGGGGGAGCCTTCCAGGGTCCGCTGTTCACACCTGCTGGTCAAGCACAGCCAGTCACGGCGGCCCTCATCCTGGAGGCAGGAGAAGATCACCCGGACCAAAGAGGAGGCTCTGGAGCTGATCAATGGTGAGCAGGGCTAGAGACAGGACCGGGAGGCGGGGGCAAGGAAGGGTGAGGGGAGATGGAGGAACCCTCTGGTGGTGGAGAGAACAGAATAGATATTCTAGAAATCACATCAGACTGTCCATCCCAGCTCACTGAATTCTGAGCGTGTAATGTTGGCTGACCTTGACCATTGGTGAACTTGAACTACCTTATGGGAAGGCCTTCATCCAACAGTCAGCAAGGAACTGTAGTCCTCAATCCAGCATTCCATTAGCGACTGAATCCTGCCAGCAACCACATGAGAAAGCAAGATCCACCCAGTCAGTGTACCCCCCACAAGCCACTCCCCATTTTCTTTCCATTTGACATTTGAAGGTGAGCCAGGGTAGGGGTGGAAGGCCCATCCTTAGGGACTGGCAGACCTGGGTTCAGGTGGTAGCTATGCTCATGTCAGTTCCATGAACTTGGGAGACTTGCCTCACTTCCTTGAGACCCACTTGTCATTTGTGAATGGGCATTATCCTATACCTACCTCAAGTGCCCTAGAGAAGAGACAGTGTGGTATACTGTGTGCCCTTAGGCATTGGGAGCTATTGTTGCTTATAATATTGTCAAGCAGAGTCTTGGGTCACATAGGGGTTGGGCGAGGAGGATGTTGGAAAAGTAGCAAGTACAGAGCCAACAGAGTTAGCAGGTTCATTCTGCCCCAACAAAGGAGATTGGTCCTTGCTCCACTGTTTCTTCCATAATTCAGGGCAGCGGCACGCAGTCTTCTTAAAAAACCAGATCACTTTGTAGGCCATGTAGTCTCTGCTTTGTAATATGAAAACAGGCACAAACAATGTAAACAAACAGGAGTGGCTATGTACTGATAAAAGTCTCTTTACAAAAACAGCTGAATTTGGCTCATGGTCCATACTTCATAGATTCCTAGTGTAGGATCAGCCAGCATGATCACTACCACCTACACGTGTCTATTTCCACTTAAATTAAAGTCAGTATTAAAGCTTGATTCCCCAGTCACCCTGACCACACATTAAAGGTTCAGTAGCCACTCCGGCAGTTCTCTTAGACCATGCTAACCTCAGCCTCCCCCACCAGAGAAGCCAGAGCCCTCACTTCCCAGAGACCTCCAGTTCCTCACTGTGCTCTGCCTAGTTCTTATCTGATTCTGCCAAGTTCTGGCTGTGTGACCTCAAGCAAGTTACTTAACATCTCTGAGCCTCAGTCTTCACCTGAAAGATTAGTAATACATTCATAGGACGCACCTCAGGGTAGTTTCAAGGGTGCTAGCCTAATGTAGGAAAGCATGAATGATACACCTGGCCTAGTGAATATTAGGCAGTTGCTAGTGGTCAGCAAGATTGTTGTTACTAACACTGCTATCAGTCAGTATCGGCTGCTATTTTACTATCACATCACTTGGTCCGCTACTTGCTCTGTGGGATCTTACACCCACCTAAACCCTCCCACTGGATCTCTCTCCCCACTGGGTTCTCACCTCCTGACACCAAGCCTGGCCTACGTTTACACACACGGCATTGTTTCATGAATCAGTAGGAAGCAAGAAGGATTCCTGGCAGAGGAAATAGCAAATGTCAGGCCTGGGGCTCTGCTGTAGCCAGGATTTAGGCAGACAGACAGGACTGAAGTGAGACCCTCGCTGATTTCCTGGCCAGGTGGAGGAGGGCCTCGAGTGAAGTGAGGAATTTTTGAGGTCTTTCCTGGATGCAGCAGTGAATATGTGACCACATGTGTCCAAACGGGGGTCTCTGTGGTGCTTGTTCCAGAGTCTTTTGGCTAGAGTATAAGGGCCTGGGAAGCGGAAGGCCCAGATTCCAGACTTATCTGGGAGCATTGTTGAATTAGGAGATGACGTCTTGTATCCCCCTTGCTCGAGTGGTCCCTGTTCTGAGGTTTCCAGAAGCATGGGCAAGATGTACGAGGCACTAGAAACTAAGCAGAGGTTGCTACCAATAGTAGAGGGAACTTGGAGTACAGTCTGGGGAGACTCTAACTGAGGGGCCTAAAGAGGAGGCATTGTAGAGACAACTGCAAGGGGCCTGGGAGCTGCACAGCAGCCAGGGCTTAGGAAGCCCCGGGATCAAGAGCTGTCAGGTAGGCACGTGCTGGGAGCACCAGGCGATGGGTTCTTTGCCTTCTCTGGGACAGAAGGATGAGCAGCTGGGTTGACTCTGCAGAGGGGGCCTGTGGGTGCTGAGGTCATCTTGGGTCGGGGGTGGGGAGGTGAATGAGGATGGGGGAGAGTAAGCAGTGGACCTTGGGGTCTAACCTTAAAACAGTGCAGACTGGAAGGCCTGGTGGAAACTGGAGGAATTGCTGCTGGAGGCAGTGATTGAACCTGGGAGCAAGTAGGAGTTGAGAGAGCAGACTCCAGAAGGTTGAGGGGGCATAATCAGGACTAGGTGATAGAGTGGATAGGCAGGGTCAGGTAAGGTCCAACGAGGCCCACCGTGCCGTGGAGTCCCGCAGAGATGATTCCTGAGGCCACATGCATGGCCTCCAGTGAGTGCCTTCATTCTCAGAGATTCTGCCCTCTTCTGGGCATAGGATAATCATGAAGATTAGGGGCTGGCCAGGAAATGAATGCTTAGCCAAGTGGTGGGCTCAATGTTCAGTGCCTTTATGATGAAACCTTAATTTGCAGTAATTCAGGCACTGTATTGGGGGCCAAGGTTAGTCCAAGGTGTCTGCACACCAGCAGTCCCTGCTGCTTCCCCTCAGCCCATGCAAAGAGCCCCTCTCTGGGGGCTGCAGCAGGCCTGGTGGGCTCAGCTTGCACACCCTCCCTTGACCTGAATCGTGCCCTCCCCTGTTGTGCTGGCACAGGGCTCCTTGGGAGTCAGTGGGAGGGTGATATTTGGAGGGCTCCACAGCCTCACCTGGCATGAGTGGGAGTCCTGCCAGTGGTGGTCGTGCTTCCGTGACAGGTCAGGACTCGGGCTGCACGCTGCAGCTAGCAGCTGGCCCTTGGTCTTATGAGCATGCATTGGAGCAGCGCTCCCATTAACCTGGCGGGACAGGCCTCCTACGGCAGGAACTGGAGCATCCACCTTTTCTGCTGAGGCTCCTTTTTCCCAGCATCAGCTCCTCTGCAGCTGCTGGGCTGTGGCCAGGATTGTCAGGATCTGAGGACCAGTGCGTGTCCTTGCCAGTGTCCTTGTCCTAGGAGGCCAGAATATGGGGAAGAGGAGCAGCCCCTCCCTCCCCCACCAGAAGCCAGGACCTGAGGACCCAAGGGAGGCCCAGGTGTGAGGAACTGATCCCCACACACACCCCATGTCTGGGGGCCAAGGTCAGTGAACATCTTTAGCCCAATGTTGCACCCAAGGTTTGTGGCCTTGTGACTTGAGATTGGGTCTCTGATCTCTCTGGGCTCGCCTCCCAGACGGTCAGTCTCCTCAACTTCTGGTATAATTCACCTTTTTCCCTGACCAGGCCTCATTCCCAACTTGTCTCTAACCTTTTTTAGGGACAGAGATCACCTCATTTAGTATGCCATAAGTAATTTCAGTGCATCAGCTTGTACCACAGAATACCAGAGACTGGGTGACTTGAACAGCAGACATAATTCTGGAGGCCGAAAGTCCAAGATCAAGGTTCTCACCAGTCTCTGCTAAGGGCTCCATCCCTGGCTTAGAGGTGCGGCCTCCTCACTGTATGCTCACACAGCCTTTTCTAGGTGCCTGCACGGGGGGGCTAGAGATGGAGTGCCCCAGGGTCCTCATCAGGCCGCAAATCCTATCAGATCAGTGCCTCACCCTCATGGCCTCGTTTAACCTGAATTACTCCAGAGAGCCCTTATTTCTAAACAGTCACATTGGGGATTATGGCTACAACATAGGAACTTTGGGGACACAAATACTCATTCCTTATAACACAAACTGACAGGTGGTAACTTGCCTGTACTAGGCACTGCTCCAGAGTCACCTTTATTCTTCAGAGCAGCCCTTCACAGGCCAGGAGAGCAAGGCACCAAGGGGCAAAGTCACCTGTTAGAATTGCAGCACTCATGACTAGAGGCTGGGATCCAAAGATAGCTGTTGTGTCCAGAGGCCCCCGCTCAGCCTCAGGGATAGGCTGGGGGCCATCAGCCTGGAATAGGCTAGCAGAAATGAAGGAGCCTCTGAAGTACATCCAGAGTCAGAGCTTCTGAACTCCCAAAGCAGGTTCTGCTCCAGACTGGAGGCTCTTGGAGGCTGCCTAGCTCTCACCTGGAGCCTGTCAGATGAGGGTAGATGGATACCATCTTGGTTGGGGGGTTTTCATGGAGACAGCACTCCCCAGAGAGGCCCAAAGGGCGGGGGAGTGGGGGGAGCGGTATCTGGGATGCATTGTTTCCTATCTTCCACCATTTCTCTCTGAGCGCCACAGAAAAAAGGCAGATTTCAGGTTTCTGCCTGAGCAGCCCCAGTGGTGGATCCCTCACCCTTCTTCCCTGTGACCTGTTTCTGTCTCATTTATGCATGAATTCCTTAAATATGTCTGAATACCTTCTTTGTGCATAGTGCTGAGACACAGGCATGAGTAAGGCCGACCCAGTCCCTAGCCTCCCGGTGTGAGGCAGGCGACAGGCACAACAGGGGACGCAGGGTTTGTGGATCTTAGGAAAGGCCCCCAGGTGAGACCAGAGGACAGCAGGCAAGGTCTTGGCAGGAAGACACACTGAGCAGTGGCTTCAAGGCAGGGGATGAGGCAGCAGCAGGACTGGGAGGGACATGGCATAAGGGGGCGTGAGACAGCAGAGGGGCTGCACAGGAACCTGAACATTCCTTCGCATCCTGGTCTGTGACCAGACTCTAGAAAGAGGTGTTCTGGAAGGAAGGATCTTTTTAAAAAATAATTTCAGGCTTCCAAAAAGTTTTCTGAGAACAATTTGGTTAACAGTTTGTGTGCTGTGGGCAAAATCCAGGCTCTTACCTGCTGTTCAGACTGAGCAGTTTGTGCGCATGCGTGAGTGTGCACGCACGGCCCCAGCTGCTGGGACATGTGGTGAGGCAGAGCCTGTGCACATCTCGGGTCCCGGCCTGGTTCCCCAGGTGCTTGCGTGCGGACAGCTGTGAATCCTGGAGCAAGTGGGTACCATGGGGGGGATAGAGTGAAGGGAGGGGGTGGGCACCTTGCTGCCCCCCAGCTATTGAGGTACAGATAGAAGACAGGAGGACAACTTGCTGAGCAGCTTGACTTAGAATGGAAGTAACCAGATGTCCTGGGCCAGGAGGAGGGAAACTTAGTGAGTCCAGGCTCAGGTTGAAGTCACTGATGAATGCTTCTGGCACAGGGGGCCTCCCAGAAGCCCCTAGAGGTATTCCACCCTATCAGGAACCACCACCATATGCATCCAAAGAGGGTGAGCTCTGACCATCTGGAGCTCTGACCAGACAGTCAGACCAGCGAGATGTCATTTAGGTCTGAGAGAAATGCTCACAGTTGGTGGTGAGATATTTGTCAAGGTCCCTGCGCCAGGCATTCTGCTGCATGTCACTGTGGCCTGCTGGCAAATGACTAGGGGTTCAGGCTCAGAGATGGAAGGATGGTGAGGACAGAACAGGAGTAACAAGAAGCGAGGTAAATGGGAACACAGGGCAGGCAGAGGTGATGGGGACCCGAGGCATTGGGGGTAGGACAGCCTTAGAAGCAGTTGGGCAGATCAGACACCAGGACACTGCCATGGTGTGCAGTGAGACAGGGTGGTGGGCATGTTGTCACCGCCTGCCACTTCTACTGCAGTCTGAGGCAGATGGGTTAGGGTGCCCTGATGGCCCCTGTGAGATGTGTGCCAGCCCAGTGCAGGCAGAGGCCCCAGCTGGAGGTGGCCTCAGTGCACCAAGTAGAGGCAAACAGGCACGGGCAGGCGGGAGGATGGGCCGTTGTCACAGTGGCTATTCAGAAACTCCACAGCAGGTTAGTCGGTTGGACTTCCACATCCAGCCTGGGCTGATGACCCCTCAATCAGCTGGAAGTGCGGGCAATATGTGACCTGGCCAGTCAGGGACAGTCCCCCAAAGTGAGCAGTTGTCAGGCTGAGCCGGCTGGCTAGAGGGAGGCACAGTCTGGGACCAAAAATCCTGGGGCTCACTCGAGAGCTGTGTGCAGGGAAGACACGGGAAGGATGCCTGTTCATGTGCTGGGGCAGGGTGGAGCAGGACAAGCTGTTTAGGGGAGGCAAGGCTGGGTCTGGCTCTCAGGACTACTGCCTGGCCTCACCCGAGAAGCCCCGCTTGGCCGGCATATGTATACATGCACATGCACGCACGCATGCACGCAGGCCTCTTGTGCCCTCTGCTAGGAGCCCTTTCCCTCAGTCATCCTTTACCCCTCAGTCATCCTTTACCTCGTCACACAATGGGTGATCCCAGTGCACTCCCGACTAACCTTGTGGGGGCACCCAAAAGAGGAGCCCTGCCCAGGACCCCTGGGGGTCTGCACGTACCCCAGTGAACTTCCCAGGACTTCTACCCACTTTCAGCAGATAGAACAATTGAGACGTGCTGAGGACTCAGCCAACTCTTGTGGCAGAATTGGCTTGTGCCCTCGCCTCCCCACCTTTCTTCTCAAAGCTTCTAGAAAACTTCCCAACCACTGCCCTGGATACTCTTAGGAACACACAGGGTCCCTCTTCAATGTCTGCCTGGTCACCTGCTCTCTTCCCCAACAGGGACTGGAGATAGATTTTCTTTCAAAAACACATGGGAGCTGTGTGTGTGTATATTGGGGTGGGAGAGCAACAAAAGGATCCCAGTGTACAAGTGGGGTACCAGCCCAACATGGCTGCCCCATACCTGTGGACAGACAGCAGGGTGTGTGTATGTGGGCAGGCCCCTCTTCAAGGAAGCATGTGACGCCAGGTGTGGCTGTCCAAGTGTGCTGGAGGAGGAATCTGCTTGGGCGTTATGTGGGGGAGGGGGACAGGACTTCCACAGCTCCTTTCTGCTCTCCCTCTGGGGCCAGCTCCCCCAACCCCTGCCTGTCTGCCTTTGTGGATGATGTGAAGGTCTCTCTGTTTCTTGTCCTTAGGCTACATCCAGAAAATCAAGTCTGGAGAAGAGGACTTTGAATCTCTGGCCTCACAGTTCAGCGACTGCAGCTCAGCCAAGGCCAGGGGAGACCTGGGTGCCTTCAGCAGAGGTGCGCGAGGAAAGGGCACCACCAAGCCCTGGAGGGACCCTCCAGCCCACCAGGGGGAAGCCCCGGCAGGGTAGATGTTGGGAGGGACGGTCACTGCTGCACAAGCCTTAGGGTCCACCAGGTGGCAGCACTGTCCCATCCTCTGGCTTCAGAGGCTGGGGCGGGCGATGTCAGTGCTGCCAGCCGGGTGCCCTCCTGGTGTGGGAGTCGGCTGTGTGTCTCTGCAGTTTTCCCCATCTCAGGCCCATGAAGGCGGCAGTTCCTGTCATTTGCCTCTCCTCCTGTTGCGGAGTATGGGTTGATTCCCCTGAGTCCAGAACACATCCCCCAGAACCCTGCTCCCTGCCCGCACAGGTGTGGAAGGAGGGGTCAGGTCAGCAGGCCTGTCTGGCTGGGGCATCCAGAAGGGAGGAGCAGAGGAGACCAAATGGCCTCACCCCCTCCCCCTCATGCATTTAAAGCATTAGGGCGGGGCCCACCCCAGGAGGCAAACAGGACAGATGAGGAGGCAGGGCCTGAGAGCCCGGCCCAGGTTGACAAGTTCTTCACCAAAATGTGTCTCTAAATGCACAGCGGTGGCAGTGCCACTGTGCCATCCCTCATCTGCCCTCAGGATCTCAGGGCCTCCTAATGGCCCTGTGGTCCCCAACTTGCCGAAGCACTGTGACAGGGCTAGAAACTCTTTGTGGGATGAAGGTGAATGGGACGCGCAGGCAGGACCCCCATGTGCACGCCCTGCCTGTCTGGCCTATAGCCTGGCCCTGACCTGCGCACACCGCCCCTCACGCTTCACCAGGTCAGATGCAGAAGCCATTTGAAGACGCCTCCTTTGCACTGCGGACGGGGGAGATGAGCGGGCCTGTGTTCACAGATTCCGGCATCCACATCATCCTGCGCACGGAGTGAGGGGTGGGCGGCCCGGGCCTGACCTGCGTGCTGCGTGGGGCAGGGCTGCTGGGCCCACCAGCACCGGTCCCCACTGGAGGGCCAGTGGGCGCTCCTCCCTGCTTATGTCACACAGTATTTATTGTTCCCAAAATGGCGGGAACGGGGCTCTTAATGCTTGGGGGCTCTGAGGTCCCTGCTTCCTGTCCACCCCCTAACTGGGACTGCCCCTGGCAGATTGTCCTCCCCATTTAGGAATTGACTTCAGAAGGGCAGTGGGGGTAATGAGACTCTCAGCTCCAGGGGGTGGGGGTGACCTGTCCCAAAGAGAAGGCCTGGTCCACTGAGAGGCCACCTCTGTCTCCACCTTACCCCCCAAGTCCAGGACTGGGACTGGAAGTTGGGGGTGGTGGGAGGAACTGGAGGGCCTCAAGTTGTTTCTGGTTTTGCCATGTTCCTCTATTCAATAAAACAGATGCTCAGCATGGTGCCAGGCTGCCTGCGGAGGGGCCCTCTGCACATAGATACCAGGTGCACCCTTGCACCCTCAATTAAACCTGGAACCACCAGTCTGCTGTCCTGTGTCTCATTTGCTCCCTGCTGAAGTGAGGGGAGAGGGGACTAGTCACCTCTGACCAGCCCTAGTGTCCACATAGCCAGCTGCATCTCCTTGAGAAACTTCTCATCCTGGCCCCACCTCACCCCGAGTCGGGGGCAGGGAGCACCCCAGCAGGAATTCACAGCAGCCTGCCGCTGTGGGAAGGGGAGTAAAGTGCTGCTCAGCCAGCCTTCCTCAAACTGGGGTTCGGTAATGTTCCAGGATGCAAGGACCCTGCCCGATCCCATGGATTCAAGGTGGGGTAGAGCCAGACTGAAGCCCCTCAACCCTGCTCTGCAGTCCTCCTCCACACCGGCCATTTTCCCGGTAAAACAAATTACCTAACTTCCCTGTCACCACTAGCACTTCTGGCAGGTTGTGCCTGGTTCCTGCTGCCAGATTCAGGGCCCGTTGCAGAGGCTGTTACCATGGCAACAGCAAGGGGCGGGATCGGTGCCTGTCCTCTGAGAGCAGGGCTCCTGCCCAGCCTGGAGGGGAGGGGATGGAAATGATTATAGGGGGCTGTCTTGAAGCCGAGAGGATCCCTGTGGTGGGTTCCCCCTCTTTGGGAGAGCACACCTGCTCTCCATCACCTCCACAGTTGCCATGGACCTAGGCTGGGGTCTCTATGTTAGCTAATGAGGAAGAGGATGGAGTTTATACCCACTTGCATCTCTCCTCTTCCCAGCCTTCCCTTTGCCACTTAGTGAAACCAGCTCAGATGGTGGTGGGCTGCTGAAGTTTGGAGACCTCAGCAAAATAAGGCCCTGCCTGGTGATCCCTCAAGGGAAACCCCCCAGGGGTGAGTCTTATAAGATCAGGATCACCTGGGCTGACTGACTCCCCTCTGGCCAGAGTCCGGAGTGGCTGCTCTCTGCCTGTGCCTGCCAGAACATTTATCATTAAGAAGATTTAATGAATTTCCTCTCAACTCCAGCGGGCTCTGGCTGGTTGGCTGCACTTCCAGGCAAAATCTTCCATTGCCCATGGGGGCCATGAGGCAGGCAGCAGCCCCACTGTTTGCACCAACAGTTCTGTGGAATCAGAGGCGCGATTGTAACTCCTCTGATGACTGAAGCCTTGGTGACTGAAGCCTGGTGACTGAAGCCTTGGGAAAGGGTCAGAAGTGCATGCTTGGGAGCCAGAAGGGCGGTAGGATTCTGCTCCAAGGCGGAGGGGCTCTGGTGTTGAGATGCTGCCCAGGGGAGGGAGGAGTGCATGTTCCAGTGTGAGGATGGCAGAGAAGGGTCTTTGCAGTCCTGCCTGTCACGTTGGGCACATACGGGTGGGTGTCTGCGTGTGGCCCTGTCCCTAGGTATGTGTCTGCCCTGGGTGTCCATCATCTGAGCCTGACTGCCTGCCTCAGAGGACCCCCCCCCCCTTCCTTTGTCTTAACTCTGCAGCAGCCAAAACCCAAATAAGAAAGAATGTTACTGTTAGATAAACATGCCCCAAGAGCCCACTCTGCGTCAAAGTGATTCATTATTAAGTGGCGGTGGCTTCCCTCACCTGCTCCACACAGTCCCACCCACCCTCTCCTGCCCGGAATTGGGGCGATAAATCCTAGGCCTTCAGGAGGGCGAGAGTGTAGCCAGCCTTCCCTTTGGTCTGGCACCTCTTAGTCCAAACCAGAGGGCTGGTTTAGGGGGCACGGCTAGACAGGTTACCTCAACTCTGGGAAGGCAGGTACTGCCACAGGGTAGGCCGCAGAACTTCCCATGTCACCTGGAACAAAAGCCACACAGAAGTGTAAGGAGCGCTGTGTGCGGATGTGTGTGAGGGTGGTGGGTGGCTATGCCTGGCGCCGCGCCCATGGACAGCAGCCCCGTACTCGTGTGAGGAGTACGTGAGCCTCTGTGGTTTTGGGTTCTGTTGAACCAACAGCTCTGTTTTGAACCTTCCTTTAGGAGAAAGGGGTGTTAGAAACAAAAGACCGGCCCCCCGGCCGCCCATGCTAATGTCTCCGAAGTGTCTCGGCCTTTTTTTTTTTTTTTTAGCAGGTAAAAGAAAGTGGTTCAGCGTGCTCTTCCGAGAATCGATTCTTTTTCAGTATCAAACTTGTTAATTTAAATGGAAATTAATTACTTTTCTTGATGATTTCTTTAAAAATTGGTTTTAAATGAGTGCATTAGGCAGTCACATTTATTATTCATTGGTTTTGCAGCATTATGGCCCTGGTAGCCAATTCCCTGGAGATGCCACCACTGAGCAGAGATGATTTAACCGAGAGGCCATTAGAGACCGGGATGATGGGGCGTAGGGAGGGGGTTCTTCCAGGGAGAAGGGTTGCTACCTCTAGCTTCAGCAGGATGGGGTCTGGCTGGGCCCGTGGGCTCTTTACATGATGTTCCTGCTCTGGACTCAGTGGGTACCAACTGACTTTGTTCCCACCACCAGCCCCTCACTCTCCTTGCAATCAGTATCCCCCAGGACACCAGGGAGGATTCTACCCCTTGTGTGAACCCGGCACCCTTTAGTCTCCGGCAAGGCTGCTGAGAATTTGGTCTCCCCTGCTTCCACCACCCAGCTCCCTCTCTTACCCTTCCTGCCTCCAAAACTTTCTGGCTGTGCCTGTCCTTCCCTCCAGAAACCCCAATCCCTTTGTTGAGACCCTACCCTAACTCCTCCCAGAGAAAAAGGGCTCCCAGCATAGGCATGTCAGTTGGGGATGTGTGGGGTGTCAATTGCAGGCACCTGGTATCCTTCCAGGTTATTTCTAGCACTTAGGTAACTGAGCAGGTGTACTCCATTAAAATTTTAAAACTACAGAGCAAAAAGATGAAAAAAAATGCCCTACTGCGTCTTATGCTCACAGTAGAACATTTAAAATAAGTCATTTAAAAAGCTGCCAGACGTCCCAGGGAAGCACAATGATCTATGAGTGAAGCACCAATTGGAATGTTCACTCAAAGCCGGTTTTTGTCACTGTGATAGAATTAACAGCTATTTTGCTCAGATTGTTTTTAGGTGACCTGTTTTTGATGGAAACAACAAGACTGGGTCTACCCATCTGTGTTGCCAGAAAACTCACCCCTCCAGGACTCCCCATTGTAAACCCTGTTTGTGGACCTTGTGGCCTAGGACAAGGAGGCCCAACTGGAATGGCTCTCCAGGCTCGACTTAACCTTCACTACTGCCCCTCGGGACACACAGAGCAACCAAAGCATCAAATGTCAAAGGTCCCGTTTATTCCGGCAACCCGGAAAGAAAAAGTGTAAATAGAAAAAGAAACAGATCCATGCACTCAACTCCTTAGGGAGAAGGGGAGCAGGAAGGGTGCAGTGTGAGGGAGAGAACAGTGGGTGGGAAGCAAAGAGGGGGGTCAGGGAAGGAAGAGAGAGAGACAAAGAGTGAAAGAGCTGGAAGTGATCAATAGAAAGAAAGGGACGGACATTCAGAGAAAGGCAGAAAGACAAAGAAGCAGAGTATCAAAATCAGATCAATAAAGGAGAACACAGAGAAAACGCACAAATAGAAATGCGAAAGCAGAGAGTGAAAGCTCTTGAAAGCGGGGAGAGAAAAAAAGGACAGGAGAGTGGGGGAGAGAGCCACAGAGACAGAAGATAGACTTGAAGGGACACAGGCAGAGCAGAAAGGGGCCCCAGTGGCCCTGTGTGGCAGCCGGAGCTGGGACCATCTTTAGGGGTCCCCGGCAGTGCTGATGACATGGAAGAGGGTGACATTGTAGAGCACCTGGTGGCCATTGTTCCAGGTGTAGAGGGCCCGCTCCCGGGGATTGTAATCCAGCATGGAGATGTGGGAGTACTGGTTGTGGAAGGGCACGTCCGTGTACTCATAGCTGGACGTGTTGGTGAAGTAGGCGAAGTAGACCTTGGCCCCAGCCAGGTGGGAGTTGGTCACGTAAAGCACGCCACAGATCATGAAGGCCTCGCCGGCGCTGCGCTTGGGGTAGCCGGTGTCCCAGGACCGCATGACCTCGAGCGTGTGCGGGTCCAGCCGGCTGACCACAATGTTGCCCGCATTCTGGTTGGTGGTGTACACAGCCCAGAGCCCACTCTCGTCCACCATGAAGTCCATGTCGGAGAAGCCGCCCCAGGAATAGGGGAAGGTGTTGTTGTAGCCGGCCCCGGGGAGGCTCCTCTGCACCAGCACAGAGCGTGAGCGGAAGTGGTACTTGACCACCACATTGCTCTGGTACTTGTTGTAGAACAGGGAGCCATTGTACACCACGTGGCCTGTGCCGGCCCACGGCTGGGGCAGCAGATGCTGGATGAAGTTCTGGCCTTTGATGAAGTCTCCCAGAGTGCGGAACTCCAGGACTCGGCGGCCCTTGTAATAGCCATCCATGTACCAGACCTGTGGGAGAGCTGCTGGTCACAGGGAGGACCACGGCCAATGACCAAGAGGTTCTAGCAACCACTCAGCCATCAACCGCGACCACTAAAGATATGGGGGATTGCCGTTTCTAGGCACGCTCCGGACCCAGGAATTCACTGGTCATTGGATGTGGGGCGGTTAGAGGCTATTGGACAGGTTTTAAGTGACAAGAGGTCACTTGAATTCATTGCACATGGGTAGCTCCTTTAATTACAAGGTGACCAGGCTTGACATCATTACTCTCTAATAATGGTTGTGCTAATTATTAGCATTTGTGAGTGTCCTTACTAGTTCTGATTTTTGTGTTAATAAGCATCTTTAAAAATTAATGCTAGGCCCTCCCTGGTGGCGCAGCGGGTTAAAGCACAGCACTGAGAATCTAAAGCCGCTTCCGCATGAGTTCGATTCCCGCCTGCCCCGGAGGTGACCACATGGGTGGGCAGACCTCTCCTGACCCACCCGCTGCTCCCCTCAGCAGTGTACTTCGTCCATCTGCCTGTTCTGTTCCCCATTCTGTCTCTGGTGAAGCCTCTCACCGCCCCTGAGCCTCTGGCCTGTACCCCAGTTCTGTATGCACAAATAAATAAATAAAATCTTTAAAAAAAAAAAATTAATGCTAAAGTTGGCCCTCCCTAGTGGCGCAATAGGTTAGGATGCAGCACTGCAAGCTGGCCGCAGCTGCTTCAGTGTGAGTTTGATCCCCAGCCCCCAAGATGACCCACATGCTCTGCTCCCATCCACTGCTCCCCTCAGCAGTGTACTTCATAGATCTGCCTGTTCTGCTCCCCACTCTGTCTCTGGTGAAGCCTCTAACCACCCCTGCACCTCTGGCCTGTATCCCAGTTCTGTATGCATAAATAAACAAATCTTTTAAAAAAATAATTAATGCTGAAGTTATCATGACATTTTTGAAATTGCATCTCAAAGACACTAAGGAGCCTGCTCGAGGTTCCCTGGCTATGAGGTGGTGACAGCAGTATGCGGAATCCAGACCCCAAACCCAGTCACTTGTCCCAGCATAGTCCCTGGGAGGCTAACAATCAGCAAGCAAGCCATCTAGCAGGGTGGAGCTAGTTACTACTAATCTGTGACACCCAGTGGCCACCCAATGGCCAATACCAGTCACTAGCATTGTCACTGGGCAGCTAATGGATGGTCGCTGTGGATCGGAGGTGATGTGCCATCATGACCGCAGAGGCCACTGGAAATCCACAGTCACTGAGTGGTACTGGGGGGTCCTCTAGCCCTTGGAAAGGCACTGGGCACTGGGTAGTTAGAGGTCAGTGATCATTGGGAGTTGGTCAAAAGTGCTCATTATATTTTCAGGGCTAGAAGTTTCTTGGTCACTCGATGGTCACTAGGGGAGGTCCATGGACCCGGGAGGTCAGAGGACACTATAAAAGAATCACTGATGTGAAGCTGCCAGGCAGCTGTGCTAAGTCCTTCCAGCTTTGGGCACAATCACTTACCCGGCTATCTGCGCTGGGGGCCATGGTGTCAGTCATCCAGGAGCCAAAGCGGGACCCCATGGCCCGAATGGTGATGGGGTTGCTGACTCCAGTCAGCTTCCCACAGCCTGGGAGGCAGAAAGAGGAGTAGATGAGGGTGGGGGTGGGAAGAGCCAAGGGAGGCAGGACAAGGATGAGGTGGAGTCAGCAAACTGAGAAAATCTGGGACCACAGATGAGGGATGCTTTAGAAATCTGGTCCTGGGGCCCTCCCTGGTGGCACAACAGATTAAAACGCAGCACTACGAGGCTGTTAGCAGCCACTGCAGCATGAGTTCGACCCCTGGCCAGAGGGTGCCCCCCATAGTGTGGCAGACCCCTCCTGACCTGCCCGCTGCTCCCCTCAGCAGTGTATTTCATTGGATACGTCTGCTCTTCTCCCCACTCTGTGTCTGGTGAACCCTCTCATCCCCCGCATCTCTGGCCTGTACCCCAATTCTTAGGTGCATAAATAAATAAATCTTAAAAAAAAATCCGGTCCTAAGATGGAATCAGGCTGAAGTGAAGTGACAGGACCATTTCCAGCTCCTGGGTTTATTTTTGACCTTGCATAGGGAAGTCAAAGATACCAAAACTGTGTCCCCCTTAAGGGTACATAGATGGGGTTGGGCATGGAGGTCAGGGGTCAGGGTCAAGGGTCAAGGCATACCCAGTTTCTGGGCACAGGCGTGGAGCCGGGCCTCCAGAGCCATCACCCGCTGCTGCAGGTCCTCGTACCCGTATGCGCCCATCTCTTCCTGGATGGCTGCAAGGCTGCCAGAGAGATTCCTCACCTCCTCCCTCAGGCGCACGACGGTGCGTGTGTCTGCCTTGTACTGCTCCAGGACTGAGCTCAGGGGCAGCAGCTCTGTCATCCTGTCCTTCAGCTCCTGCCCACCAAGACAGAACCTTCGCTGGTCCTGACCTTTGACCCAAACCTGACCCCAACCATTGACACATGCTTCACCTTTTCCTTTGATTTACAACTGCCTCTTGACCTTTGGGCCATGCAAGGCTCTACACCCCTGCCAACTTTCAATTCTTCCCAGGCAACGCCTTAGTGGGAACTAGTGGGCACTGCTCCCCAGATTTCCCTTGATCTCTGACTTTAACCCAGAAAGACCTACCTGAAAGCTCTTGGCTGAGAGCGACCCACCAGCGGTGCGAAGCCGTGTGTCCAGGCTCCGCATGGGGGTCTCCATGCTACGCACATACTGGAGGTCACGGTAGGTCCGCAACTCAAGGACCTCCATGGACTGGGAGACATTCTGGACCTAGGACCAGGGAGGGTGAGGGAGAGCCAGACTTCTGCCCCAAAGACACCACGGACAAGCTGGCAGAGCCAACGGTCAAACATCCAACCGTTAGAGGGAAGCCCAGAGTGGGCTCTGTGGAGTTCCTTTAGGACATCCTTCCCTTTAACACAACCACCTTCTTTCCCTGATGTTCCAGCAGCCTGCCCCTTCCATCCATCACCTCCCAACTCATCTGGCCATCTCTGCCCTTCTGCCTGGTCTCCCTGTCATCCATACAGCCAATTGCCAGCTGTCCATACAGCAGCCAAATGCAGCTCTGCACGGGAAGACCGGCACACCCCCACTTCCCCACCTCCCCTCCCGCTGCAGACCCAGTGCTGGTCCTGCATTCACCCCCAGACCACTAGTCCTGTTCCTTTCTCTCCTAGACTTCCTCCCTGGGCCTCTGCCCTTCTTGGCCCCGAACTGCTCTCACACCGGCTCCTTCTCGTCCTTAAGTCTCGAATCCTCAGAGTGACCCTCTGGCGACCCTACAGGTGGCCACCCCCCCTCCCTTTACCTGGTGATTTTCTCAGCTGTGACTGTCATTTGCCGCCTTCAGGTAGAACCTCACAGGCAAACGTGGTGTCTAGCCTATCTGCAGCTGAGTCCCCAGGGCCTAAAACCAGTCCTAATAGGTGCTCAATAAATCCTTTTTGGCTAAACCAGTGAACTGAATCACCTTGCCCTGGCTTCTCCTAACCCACACTAAGGGCTTCCTAGTTCCCACCTCTACCTGGCCACAGAGAGCTCCACCTGACCAAGATAGCTAACTCACAGAGAGCTGGGGGCTTGTTGAAATGACATGACATAAAGTTTGCAGAAGCTGAATAGCTGGATATCACCCTGGATCTCGCAAAACAATTTTAGAACCATTGTCAGCAACCAGTGGACACCACATGGATGTCCCACGTTGTCAGGGAAAGCAATTCTGGTGGTGTCACGTTGTCAGGGAAAGCAATTCTGGTGGTGTGGGCACACAGTGTCCTGCAGCTAGTGGACAGAGATCCCAAGGGCCAAACAGATCTCTTCCATTCCCTGCTAGGCCTGTTTCCTCCTTCAGGTGACGAAGGGGAGGCTGCTGGTCCTTTTTAACACTGAGCTGTTAGAGGTGACTAATGGCAGGTCAGCTGGGCAGTGGCATGGGGCATAGAGTCTATAAAGGACACTGAAACACTTTGGGCATACATCAAACAGAGGCACTGGTATGACCATGATCAGAGGAGGAGGAACCTGAGCTTCTTGGGATGAGGGTGAGGCCCCCTCCCCCGAGGACACAAAATGCCTTCTGAATAGGTAAGACTGGGGAATGAAGAGCTGAGTGGGGGAGCCTCGCAGGGCTGCAGACAGGGTCCTCCCTCCTATCCATACACCGTGCTCAGCTGCTCCAAAATATCCACTTGTAGGATATTTTGTATCCACCAGCTCTGAGTCATCTGCACGGCTAGATCTGGCCTGGGCTGACCGGGTAGGGGGACGATGGGAACCAGGAGACATTCCCTGGGGAACCTGCAGGAGCCTTACCTTCTCCATCAGCTGCCGCAGCTCCCGGCTCCGGCCATCTCGGGAGCAAGAGCTCTGAGCAGGGATCACTGCGGTGCAGATGCATTTTCCATCGGGGGCCTGAGCTGAGGTGTACAGCTGCCAGCCTTCTTCTGGGCTTTGGAAGAGTGTCTGCAGAGAGGTTGATGTCAGAGAACAGAAACCCAATGGGGAATTCATTCTTCCCCACCCCCTCACTCCCCCCCCAGGGAGAGAGTGGGGAGGGGGAAGGGAGGAACAGGTGCCCTTGGCCAGACCCCCTGGGATGTGCTGACTAGAGGGGCTCCATTCACAGAAGACAAGACTGCACTACCACAAGGGGGTAAGGAACAAGGCAAAAATTTGGGGAGTTCCAACCCTCCCACAAGACAGGAATTCATTTTCTTACACGCGTTCACGTCCACAACCATCATCAGAACATAGACCCACTTGTTTATGTCAGAGCTGGACCTTCCTCTCTGTTTCCTCCAACCCAGGGTGATTCATGGACTCTGGATGTACTGGGGTCCTATTTTCACCCCACCCCCACTCTCTCAGCCCCTGCCTCTGAGGAACTTGGGCAAGGTTATGGCTAAAGGTGTCCTCACAGACACTTCTGTGAGGACTCAAACCTTTGAGACTCAAACCTTTGACCCAAACTTGACCCTAATCTTTGACACATGGTTCACTTTTTTCTTTGATATAAACTGGCCCTTGACTTTTAACCCACACAGGGTCCTACACCCCACCCAGCCTTTGACTCCTTCCAAATTAAGTTTCTAGTCAGTTTATGCTGTTCAGATAATCAAGTATCATTTATCCCAAGCCATGCCCCTGGGAACAGTCCTTCAGCGCAAGACTTATCAGAACCTTTGAAACGTTAATGTGAAGGGGCGATCAGGGAGGGAAATTTTGGCATCAAAATTCTGAACAAGCTGGAGGGATTTGAGAAGCATTCACAGAGCAGGGAAATCCAGAGAGCTCTAACTTTCCAATCTCATAAAGAAATACCTAACAAGTGCCTGCTTTATACCAGGCATAGGTTCTGAGTTAGGGATCAGAAGAAGGGTGAAGAAAATAACTGGTCACTGCCTGTAGACTTGGTGGAGCAGGTATCAAACACATGACCCCACTGATGCTTCCAGGACAATATGTACTTTCTCAAAAAGAAAGTACAGAGAATAGTAAGGAGCTTCCCCAAGCTTTGTGTCTCAGAGGAGAAACATTTCGCTCAACTTCAGGGCTGAATAAGCCTGGAGGAGGGGATTGCAGGGAGTCACAAATTTTTGGCACCACAAATTCTGAACTACCTGAACAGATTTGAGAAGCATTCAGAATGCACTGAATAGTCAATGAAACACGCTGGGCCCCCAAATCAGGTACCCTTGGTCTTCTCCAGACAGTGTCACAGGTCCCAATCTTTATCCAGGCATGATGGTCTTCTCTGTTCTAGAAATTTCATTAAGCTCCTACTGTATGTCAGACTCTGTTCTGGATATTGAAGACACGGCAGTGAATAAAACACACATACACAAAGTTCCTCTAGCAATTACATTAGAATAAGAGAAATTCCCAAATAAGTAAACATCAAGTATTTAGAGAGTGAGGGATGCCAGTGGAGACGAAACGCAGTGAAGAGATTATGGTGGACACTGTGGTTGGGGGGTATTTAAGGACTAGTTAGTTAGTGTGACCTGGGAAGTCCCCCATGAAACAGTCAACACTGGAAGGAGGTGAAGAAGAAGCCAGGCAGATATCTGGGAAAGGAACTTGTAGGCAGAGAGAACAGCAAATGCAAAGGCCCTGAGACAGATTCCTGCCCATGCTTGGAAAATCTGGAAGAAACGTCCATGGCTATAGCAAAGTGAACAAGCGGTAAGGGCAGGAGGGGATGGGATAGCACATTCAGGGACTGTGGACCACAGGGAGGACTTAGGCCTTTGCTCTGAATGGGATGGGAGCCATGGAAGGCTCTGAACAAAAGAGGACTCAGGCGTTCACAGGTGCCCTCTGGCTACCACAAGGAAAACAAACTGAGGTGGGGGTGGGAGGACAAGGCAGGAGACCAGAGTGGGGGTTCAGGCCAGCAACAATGGTCGATAGCCAGAGGGGTGGACAGTGGAAGATTCTGGTCCTACCCAGGATGGTCTCCTAAGGGTCCAGAAGAAATTCTGATCAAACTCCAAGTGTTCTACAGAGAATAAAGCCCACAACAACTGATCATTTACACAATAGTCACTGATGCCCAGCAGAGGTTTTTCCCACAAGCTATGTCAGAGATAGACCAGGCTCTGAGTTCCCAGCAATCCCAGAGACTCCAACTATTAGCCCACCCTTTTTTCTCCCACTCACTCAAGTCTTTTTAAAAAACATATTAGAATGTGAGCAAATGATATAATTGTACAGATGAGCTTGACTCCCCCACTAATTTATAAGGAAAACAAACCATTCATAAATGCCATCTGAAACTATTGTAATTAGTCATTCTTTCCGCCTTATGTACACCCTTCTGGAGCTGGGGGAACCCCGTGTTTACAAGCCCATGGCTCCCCATAGGGAAGTGAAGTCAGTCACCATCCCAGCCCCCTTTGCACACAGGGATGATTCCAGTGGAGTCACAACCCAGGGCCCCTACTGTCCGCACCGGGCAAGCAGAACCACCTGGCAGTGCCCAGCAATGCTCCTAGGAGCTAGAGGAACATGCCAGCCCTCTCGCCTCTGGTGAGAGAACTAACTCCGAGGTACATGTTGCATACAGTTTCCCAGGGGAATAAAAGGACCTGAGCTCCGTGGGCTCATTAGCTGGCCCCACATGGGTTTCCGTCACCTCCAGTCTCATTTCCTCCAGTGGTTCCCGCAGGGTCACCTTTCAGTGAACGATTTTGTTCAAATCATTCCTTCCAGCTCTGTTACTAAGGGAGCCCAGCCCATGGCAAGAAGGACAGCCCCAGACAATATGACCCACAAGAGCTCCTATTCCCTTGGTTCTGAGAAAATGCAGGGCTAGCTTTGCAGTCTTCCATGAAAAATCCAATTCTTAAAAAGAAAAATAAACCTCCATGAACATAAGCCTAGCATCCCCTTAGATGGACCCCCCAGCACTGACCCCCAAGCAATTTAATAGAACGCCCAGAAGAGTCTCATTTGTATAGGCACAGAGCAGCCCAATTCAACATAATTAACATCTCCTGCCTACATTTCCTACTGTCCTTTGAAGCAATCAAGCCATTTTCTCTCAATACATGAAATGTTGAATTGTTAAAGAGAAGCAAGATTTAAGTAGCGCACAGAGAAGGTCTCCATGGCTTTCCTAAAATAATTGTCTGCGTTGGACACACCTCACCGGAGCGTCCTCTGCAGCAGTGTAATTAAATGCCTGGGGTTGGTTGCCAAGTCTGAGCAGAGCCGAGATCCTGAGTTGCGCCCACCAGGTTCAAGTTCAAATATACAGTCAAGTTCATGACCTGGGAACCGTTAGAATGTCTTGGAGAGTTCCCTGCTCAGAGTCTAAATGCCAGCTCTCCCAGACATGGTTTAGCTTGGAAACAAAGTCACAATCTTGGAGCACACAGCCCTAGGGATAGAGAACAGCCTAGACTAAAGGAAACGCTTGTAACAGCAGGAGTGAGAGTATGGGAACTCTCCCGGGATGGAAATCTCTGCTTCAGTGGCCTGTCTTACTTTGGATGTCACAAATGCATTGGAGAAGCCAGCTGATCTCTTGGCTGAGCTGCAGGTTCCAAGTTTAATATTCCTGCTAATGGGCTCTAAGAGGCTATGCTTTGCCCTCAAGTAGCTGTTCTGAAAATTGTCTTTTCTGGCTGGGATTTTTCAAATACTTCTGCATAAGCTGCTTTCCCAATTAAACAGTGTTCTCCATAACAGGTCCAGGATTGACTGAGATGAGACACGCAGGAAAAGTTTTTCTCACTGTGATGCCCAGGATCATTGTCTCAGGTGGCTACCTAACATCTTAACTAAAAAACAACCCCCAGGTTCCCCAAGAGAAGAGGGACTGCTATTTGATCCCATGGGCAGGCATCCACTGAGTACTGGCTAACAGGGATTAGCCAGCAGGAATAGAGCAAGCGGCTGCCTCTAAATACGACAAAGATATGATTGCATTTGAGGCTGGATAATTTAATCAGGAGGCAGAAGTGGTTTGGAGTTTAGATATTTATTTGTACCCTGCCTAGCTCCAGAGAGGACTCCAAGTGGTTTACAAGGATATGTAAAATGCCACACGATAGCTCCAATTAAATAGGAGAACAGGAATTAGATGTTTTTGGAGGGCAGCCTGCCAGCCAACCCATAGCCAAAGCCTTAAGGTTTCTGCATTTGCTTTGAACACAGCCAATCTGAGTCTATGAATTTAGCCCGAGAAACTGAATCGTTAAGCACAAAATCGCTACAAAGATGATCATGAAAGTGTTGTTTAAATGGACAATTGGAATTTTTTTTACTTCCATTTGTCTGAAAATGAGGGAACTGATTTCCAAACTTAAGGTACCTCCACAGGAGGGCATACTATACAACCGTTAAAACTGGGGGTTAATGGGGAGTTTTTAAAAAAGATTTATTTATTTATGCATACAGGACTGGGGGTACAGGCCAGAGGTTCAGGGACCATGAGAGGATTCACCAGAGACAGAGTGGGGAGCAGAACAGGCAGATAGATGTAAGCACACTGCTGAGGGGAGCAGTGGGTAAGACAGGCGAGGTCTGCTGCACCATGTGGGCCACGTCTGTGGGGGGGATCGAGCTTGCACTAAAGTGGCTGTGGCCAGCTTGCAGTGCTGCATCCTAACCCTTTGCGCCACCAGGGAGGGCCCTAATGGGGATCTTTATTGACGTCTTTATCTTTTTAAATCTTCTACACAAGCACATACTGTTCTTGTAAAGATTTTTTTCAGTTCTTTAACATTTTCTTGTGCAAGGGACAAAAGGAAGACAGAAGTTGGGACACAGGCAGAGCCAGAAGGGAGGCTAAGAAAAACTTATCTTTTTAAAACCCTAACAACCAGCATATGGTTGGGCCATAAATGGGACTCTAAGCTCCTCAGCAGCCAACTCAAAAAGGGAAAGCTGGTCATTTGTGCGGCTTTCAGTGTCTTGAAACAAAAGCACAGCAGATGCTCAGAAGAAAACTTAACTATTTTTGGTACCAAGAACAGGCAAAGATCTCTCCCACAGTCCTCCCAAAAGGAACCTGTGTGATGTCACCAGCATCTTCCCAGACAACATCCTTACTATAGAAATGACTGGTTTCCTCTGGATAGTTCTTACTCCTATTTGGATGGTAGAGTAGAGCTGGGAAGTTATGAGCAAGGTCTTGGGGTCAGGGTGTCTGGTGTTTTGTCCTGACTTAGCCATTCATTTGCTGTGTGACCTGATCATGCTGTGTAACTTCTCTGTGCTTGTTTCTGTATCTGTAAAATGGACAAATAACTCAGGATAGATAGGGAGCTTGAATGAGTTTATAGACATACACTATCGTGAGCACTACGTGCCTGCTGCTATTATATTAGCACTCTGAAACCCACACAGTAACTTCACGAAGTCAAACTTGATGTGAGCACCGAGTGAGGATGATCTGGGAGAACTCAAGAAGGTCCAGTAGAGTTGGGGCCGAGGCTGCAGGATGAGTCACAAGAAGTTGGAGCTGGAGAGAAATGAGTGAGAAAGGCAAGCCCAGAGGGAGAGGGGGTGACATTTGCTCCACTCCAGACCCATGAGTCCCCATCAGTTTCCTGTCCAGAGCATCTCCTTGATAGTCTGGTGGAGGGGAGTTCTGTTTCATCTTAACAATCATCAAGGCTCACCCTGCCACTTCTCTTGGGCCCACCCCCAAGCCACCTCCACGCTTCCAGGAACACACCATGCTTTTTCCCATACCAGGCCTTTGCAGTGGCTGGTCCTCCTGCCATTCACACTCCGCCCCTCTCAGGGCCGAGCTGACTCTTCCTTACTCCTGGGACTCATGCACAAATGTCTCTTCTAAAATCAGCCTTCACTGTCCCTACCCACATGTTACCCAACTCTCCAGACATCCTGAACATTTTCCCAACACCTCTCTAAGTCAAGCACATTCAAAGTGCTTTGCATGTTTTAACCAATTCAATTCTCTCAGTGCTAGGAGGCAGGCCCTGACACTATTCCCCTTAGAGAAGGATGGAAGCTGGGGGGAGAAGGATCAAGTATCACCTGGATCATCTCAACCTGTAAGAAGAGAAGCCCGGATTTGAACCCAGCCTCTGGCTCACAGTCTACCCCACCGTGCTGCACCTCCTCTGTCCTTAAAGCCCGGTTGCGATGGCCATTAGGAACTCACAGGTGCCTCTGCCCCTGGACAGGAAATGGTGTGGGGTTGGGAAGCTGAATCCCTGGGGCCTGTACCATGAATGTTTGCTGAGTGACCTGAGTATGGTCACAAACAGCACACAAACATCTTCATATATCCACCACACATCCCCGCTGCCGCCAGGCTGGCTTCCATCTCTCCTCGGAGAGCCTGAGGCTGGCTTCAGACAGGTGACCAGTAGCTGCAGAGGTGGTAGCAGCTTTGCTCCAGCTGCTAGAATGGCAGAGGAGCTGTGATGAATGATCAGGGACATGCCTATCTGCCACATCTGAGCTGTGACGAGGCCATGTCCCTTTGGAGGGCTTAAGATAATAGCAGGCTGCCCCTGTCAAACCTCGAGGTATGGAGCAAATCCCCACTCCTGAGTGATAAGCTTGACAGGTCTTAAAGAAGATATCAGCTCTCTGGTGCCAAAGGGAGACTGGGGCCTCCTTCAGCTTGAGCAACTGTGGCTTTGTGTGTGACAGCCTGTTGCTGGGGCTGGTGGAAGGGACTGACTTGAGTCCATCCATTTATTCATCCATCCATCCACCCACTCTTTCATTCATTCACACACACACCCAATACAATAACCCATCTTGCCCAGAGAGACTATCCAGGCTGGCAGTATGGCACACACTCTCCCTTTGAAGCCAGCAAAACTGGGCAGAAGATGCTCAGCACCCCCTGAACTTATATTCCAGAAGGCCTTAGGTTTTGCCATCACAGTGCAACCTACACCAAAATCAGTGAATCAATGAAACAGACTTTCTTGGGAAAAAGATACAGGTCTCAGAATTCAACTGAATTCCCCCTGCCCTGAATTCCTTAAGTCTAAGGGAGTGTGGAAAAGTTTTATCTTGTATCTTTTTTTTTAAAGATTTATTTATTTGTGCATACAGAACTGGGGTACAGGCCAGAGGCTCAGGGGTGGCGAGAGGCTTCACCAGAGACAGAGTGGGGAGCAGAACAGGCAGAGCAATGAAGTACACTGCTGAGGGGAGCAGCGGGCGGGTCAGGAGAGGTCTGCCACGCCATGTGGTCACCTCCGGGGCAGGCGGGAATCAAACTCACGCGGAAGTGGCTTTAGCTTCTTAGTGCTGTGCCACTGCACCACCAGGGAGGGCCTTATCTTGTATCTTTTATCTTGAATTTACAGATGCATCCCACTCCCTCTAAGTGTGACTTTGTAAGTATAAGTGACATGGACTGTATTGGAACCACCATGGATCCTGATAGACAGCTCTAAAAGTAGGGTGTATGCACAGGTTCAAGGCCATGTCAATCATCAGGGAAACTCACTGAGGAATTTCACACTGCTCAGCCCAGCGCTCAAGAATACCTGATCTCAGATCATTCTGGGAGAAAACAAGCTCACTGAAGTCTCTTGGATCTCAGGGAACTCCTTTCAGATCTTCAATGAGCCCTGAGAGATTACTGCCCCGGGACCTCTGAATGCAGTGCTCACCCCCACAATCATCCAGATGAGCCATGATGACAGCTTGCACCGATGTGGATATAATAGGGACAGAAAAATAGGTAGATTCTCGTGGTTTAAAGACAGAGCATACAGGATTAGAGGGACCTAATATGGAGGGGGAGGGCAAGAGAGGAGGTGAGGATGACTCCCAGTGGTTTGGCTCAAGCAAAAGAGTGAATGGATGGATATTATTTGCTGAGATGTACAAGGCTAGAGGAGGGGCCAGTGGAAAGTGGAGGAGAGGATTTGGAGAGATGGAAATTCAGAGTCCAGTCTGAAGTTATGTTCAGTTTGTGATGCTTGTAACCACACCCAAGTGAAAATGTCATGTCCACATCTGGGGACTAAGCAGAGGGCTTATCTAAAGACATGCATTTGGGTGCTGTCAGCAGACAGACAGAAAATGAAAGTCACGGGAATGGATGAAGGAGAGGTTGGGACCCAAATTCTCCCACTGGGATTCCATACTGTAACACTCATAGAACTCATTCTTTGCAACAGACTAAAAAGTTCCAGCTCCTCAAAATTCACATGCTGAAGCCTATTCACCAATGTGACAGTGTTTGAAGATGGGTGTTTGGGGAGCAGGTCTAGTGCTCTTAAAAGGTGAGCCCCTGAACCCTTCTCCCCTATGAACTCTCTGCCTGTGAACCAGGAAACAGCCTCACCAGACACTGAGTGTCTGGTTCCCTGACCTTGGACTTTCCAACCTCTAAAATGACGTGAAATTAATATCTGTACTTTCAACTGGCATCTCTGTGGCATTTTCACTACAGCAGCCTGGAAGGATTAAACCACCATCTAAGATCTTTACAAGTATTAAATCTTCATTACCTCTGCTCCCCAGGGAGGTAGGCACTAACACTGGCTCCATTTTACAGAAGCACAGAGAGGAAAGTCGGTTGCTTAACCCCAAACACAAGAGTTAAGTCTCCAAGTTGGAATTTGAACCCTTCAGACTCTCCAGTCCTCACTCTTAGCCACTATGCTGAGGAAGAAGAGTCCCTCCTTCTGTTGCAGCCTCAAGCCTTGGGTCATCTGACCCTTTCTCTCCAAAGAAGCCAGAACCAGCTGTTTTCATCATCCACACATTAGACTCTCCGTGGCCCCCGGGCCCTTGGTATAAGCCCCAAACACCACTTGGACCAGTCCTGTCAGTTGGGTCCAGCTGAATTCTCATCCTCACCACTAGCCTGTCTTCAACCAATTATTTCAGTTTTTCCTTCCTACCTCAGGGCCTTTGTCCCATGCTGTTTTCTTTGCTTAGGATGCTCTCTACCTCACTCTTGAAGTGGGGAAAGCATGCGCAGGTCTCAACCTAGCGGGGTGCTTGGATTCCAGGTTGGATCCCCTCCAAGCCTGCCCACTTAAATGTTCCCCTGGCGTTTCAGTCTCTTCTGCCAGCACATACACATAAAGTCCCATGACAATGGGACGAGACAGTTCTATGCAAAGGGAAGGTCCTCATTGTCCCATCAGTGGTGGTCACCACCACCTTCAGAGCAGTTAACATGGATGGCGCATCCTATTCCAGGCATTTTGTCCCTGATTTTTCATCAATCCTCTATGAAGTAGGACAATAACTGGTCAAGTCCTGGATCTGCCACTTCTTTGTAAATTCCTAAACAGATAACTTTGCCTCTGTCATTTCATAAAATGAGAATCAACGCTGCTCCAGCCCCCACACCCATGCACTTAAGTGTAGCCTGTGTGATAACAAATTTTCATTTCCTTTCTCTTCTCTGCCCCTGCTTGGTAGGGTGGAGAACTACATTTCCCATACTCACTTGCTCCCTGGTTTCCAGGAAGGTTCAGCCAATAGGAGGCGTTCACGGAAGTTGGGTCAAAAGGCAGGACACAGAGAGAAGCCTGGGTAGCCTCCCCTCCCTGCTCTGTCTCCTTGTTCAGGCTTTGGCTCCTTGTTCTCTCGAGCTTCAGCTCCCACCAGTAGTCCCCCTCCTGAGCACTATATATACCACCTCTTTTACCTGACCCCTAGTCTTCTAATCGCTGGTTCCATCACCCTTCCCTATGCAGTTTTTCATTTCTTCCACCATCTTTGTAACCGATTCACTCAATTAAAAATCTCTGAACTCTTTTTGCCCGGCATCTTAGCAAGGCTGCTGTGATAGCCCTGCTCTCCGAACTTCGTGATGCCTCCCAAAGATGGTAAGAAGAAAAAAGATGCCGGAAAGTCGGCCAAGAAAGACAAAGACCCAGTGAAGAAATCTGGGGGCAAGGCCAAAAAGAAGTGGTCCAAAGGCAAAGTTCAGGACAAACTCAATAATCTAGTCTTGTTTGACAAAGCCACATATACATATGACAAACTCTGTGAGGAAGTTCCCAACTATAAGCTCATAACCCCAGCTGTTGTGTCTAAGAGACTGAAGATTCGTGGTTCCTTGGCCAGGGCGGCCCTCCAGGAGCTCCTTAGTAAAGGACTTGTCAAATTAGTTTCAAAGCACAGAGCACACATAATTTACACCAGAAACTCCAAGGGTGGAGATGTTCCAGCTGCTGGCGAAGATACAAAAGCAGGTCCCACCAACTGTACATTTTGAAAAATAAAACTTTATTAAATAAATTTTAAAAATCTCTTAACTGGACCCTCCCTCATGGAGCAGCGGGTTGGAGCGCTGCACTGCAAAGCTAAGCCGAGCCATGCTTAGCTCGTGCTGAAGCCGAGCTTCAGTGCAAATTGGATCCCTGCCCCGGAGGTGACCCACATGGCATGGCAGACCTCTCCTGTCTCACCCGCTGCTCCCCTCAGCAGTGTACTTTGTAGATCTGCCTGTTCCGCTCCCCACTTTGTTTCTAGTGAATCCTCTTTCCACCCCTGCACCTCTAACTTGTACCCCTTTTCTGTATGCATAAATAAAATCTTAAAAAAAAAAATCCCTGAACTTGGCCTTCTTGGTGCCAGGGGTTAATTAAGTCTCAGCACTATCAACCCTATGATCTGAGTTGGATCCCCGACCAGGGAGGTGAGCCACATGGCACAGCAGACATCTCCTATCTCACCCTCTGCTCCCTTCAGCAATATGGTTCAGTAGCTCGGCCTCATCTACTCCCTACTCTGGTGAATCCTCTCACCCCCCACACCTTTGGCCTATATCCAGTTCTTCTATACACCAAAACAAATAATACAATATAATTTGTTTTAAATTTTCTAAAATCTCCGAACTGACTACAATAGTTCTGTTTCTCTAGTCAGTCCCAGGAAGTCTAGTAGCTGCTCAATAAATGCCTATACATGAACAGGTAGCTGTAGCTAAGCAGCACTGGCTTCTGGGGTCCAAATTCTGATCCATTCTTCCCTGTGTGACCCTGGGGAAGCCACTTAACCCTTCTGTGCTGTTCTTAACCTCTCTGCTTTCTTATGGAAAATCTGGGGTCATAGTGGCAGGGCTTCACAAGGTTGTTGGGGGATGAGTTAGTAATGCCAAGATGTAATCACAGTACCTGGCTCATAGCAAGTGTCCAGTCTTATGTCAGCACAGAACTGGCATTGTTCTAGAATTGTTACATGTCCTCTCCTGACTTTTCCTTTTAATACACTTAAGTTTGGAATAATTTTAGATCTATATGTCACCACGAGAAAATCAACACCAGTGTATCATTATTACTAAACTCTGACTTTACTTAGATTTTGCTTTCCAGTCACAACACCCTTTTCCTGGGCCAGAGTGCCATCTGGAGTCTCACCGAACATTTGGTTGTCACCTCTCAGTCCCCTCTGATCACTGACCTGTTCTCAGTTCTTCTTGTTCTTTGTGACCTTGAAGTTTTGAGGACTAGTGGGCAGGGGTTTTGCAGAGTACCCCACTTTAAGAGCAGGAACTGGGCACTAATTTCTCCCTGTGGTTTCCCTGTTCACAGCCCCAAGTCCAAAATTGCTGCTTCACAGACACTTCCTGAATGAACGAGCACATGAATGACAGTCATTATTTCTTTATCCTCCTGCACTCTGTTCTGTAGGCATCCCTGCCAGAGGCGAGATCTAGAAAAGTTCACAGCGAAATAAAAGCTCTTCTCCTTTCAGAAAGATCTGGTTTTGATCCTTTCTTTGTAGACATCAAGGATTCATTTCTTTAATATTTAGGGGCTTTTGTACTAAAGAGAAGCAGCTACATTTGCATCCGATGGCTCATTTTTCAAGGCGAGAGAGAGAGAGAGATCTTTCTACACCAGAGCTGTCACCTGATTTCTCCGCTTCCCTCTTCCCGGCCTTTGGGCCTCTCGTAGGGGAGCTGTGGGGTGAGGCTCTCTGGAATTATCCACACTTTGATGTCTTTTCTGCCTCAACCCAAGAAAGCTTAATTAGAACCTCAAAAAAGTTGCAAAGATTTAGCTGACCTCGGGACCTAGTGCGGGGGCCTGGCTGGTGATGGAGATTAATTAGAAGCTTTATTTTCCATGCCTCCAAACAGCTCAATACTTGCCATGAGGACCAAAAGGGCTGCCTTGGGGTACAGAGCTTGCCCCTTTGCTAACATGAACTGGTCAGAAATGGGGATTCCCTTTAAACACACAGGCTGTGGGCTTTTTATCTCAGCCCTGGGAGGCCAAAGTGAAGGCAGGGAATGTAAGAATAATGCCCACAGTGAGGTCATTTTCCCACCACTGCAGTCCCTTCCGCCGTAAGACACCGGCCCAGGTTTAATCTCTCGCCTGAAGTTTGTCAGAAGTAAAAATGAGCCTGGGTGAGCTTTTTAGACACTTCCCTCAACTTACAGGAATTCAATTTCTGGCCTGGGCATAAATTTGCAGCCATCAGTGCCCACGGTGGGGGCTGAGGCTGAGCATATTGGCTGGGGATGGATTTCTGAAATCAATCCGTCGGCGCAAGGAAAAGGTCGTCATGGAGGAAATTTATCTTCCATGGCTGACGGAGGCATTTCCCGCCGATTGCCTGGGACGCCCCTGCACAAAATGGAGGTGTTTGCCGTGAGGTCCCTGGGCAGGGTCTAGAGAGGAGGCCTTGAAAGCTGGGCAGCATGGCAGGTGGTGACAAGGAACCATCCTGAAAATGAACAGCTCACCGGGAAGGCCAGGTGCCAGGCCGAGTGGAAAACCTGCTTCCACACACTCCGTGGGCGTCCTGGCCCCTAGCAAATTCATTCGGGGCCCAAGCCTTTTGCTCACTGGCTGTACCTCTGACACACATTCCAAGATTTCAAGGAAATGAGTCTCCAAAGGCATTAAACCTCCCAACCAAGGTGGGGCGGCAACGTGGAGTCCCTCAGGAAGCCGACTCTGGAGCCAGGCTGCCTGAGTTCATACCCCAGCTCTGCTCTGTGACCTTTTCTGGTGACTCAACCACCACCTCCATTTCCCAAGTTGGAATATGGACCTAAAGCAGGGATGACGTCATTGAGAATGTTGTGGATATATTCAAATGGTGGGATACAAGCAATGGGATAAACACGTGAGTGTACTCTGATTGATTATGGAAATGAAAATAAGCAAGTGTGTGCTAATGAGGAACACAAAAGGCAGCCTGGTACCTAGGGACCAATCTGCCTGCATTTCAATCCTTGTTCGGTTTTATCTTGGGCAAGTTCCTCTTTCTGCATCTCTGAGTTCTCGTCTCATGCAGGGAGAAGGGTGTTGATGACCATGTTGGTTTTTTTAGAGTTACATGAGCCAGTATATTTGAATGACAAATGAAAAGGCAATTATAAAAAGGTGTGACAGGCTGTGATGGGGCAGCACTGGATAATTTAAGAACAGAGGCTGGTTATGGAACCTTATTTTGAGGGTCCAGGGTCAGTTTTCTGATGGGATCACAGGATCAGGGGAAGGCCCAGGCGGAGGGGAGACAGCCTCCGGCAGTCATGCCACACATAATTAGTGAGCACCTATGAGAGCGGCAAAGATCCCTGCCCTTTGAGGTTTCCACACTGATAGGAGAGGCCCAGCTGTTGGGGAGACCTAGAAAATGTTCAGAGAGCAGCTGAAGTTCAAATTGAGAGGCTGGAGAAGAGCTGGATGTTCCGTTTGTGCCTCCAGAGCCTCTCTTCTGGCTGTTCCATCTGCTCTCATCTGCGGGAGGCCGACCTCTGCAGCTTTGTTTCCCAGAATCCCCTGCCCTCTGGCTTTTAGCAATGTCTGGCCAATAAAAGCGGCCACAGGAGACAGGTAGAGGGGGTGGGAGCTGAAGAAAGAAGAGTGTGGAGTGTTTCATCTCCTTTCTTTCCTTTTAAGTAAGCAGTGGTCTGACAGTGGCTGCGTTCTCTCCTAAAACGGGGATTCCTCTGGGTCCCCCCTGCTATGGCTGAGTGGTGCCTCCCACAAATTCATATGTGGAGTCATCACCCGTAGGGCCTCAAGGTGTAGCCATGTTCACGTAAAGGGTCTTTAAAGAGGCAATTAAATGAGGCTATTAGTGTGGGCCCTAATCCAATATGGTCGGTGTCCTTATAAAGAAATTAGAACACACACACACACACACACAAGGAAGACCAGCGCAAGGACACAGAACTTGACAGCTGTCCACAGAGCCCGGAGAGGCCTCAGGAGAAACCAACTCCGCCAGGACTTTGATTTTAGACTTCCAGCCTCCAGAACAGTGAGAAGACAAATTTCTGTTGTTTAAGCCGCCCCGTCTGTGGCATTTTGTTATGGCAGCTCCAGCAAATGAATACACACTCCAGAAACAGCTACGGGTCTCCTTTCTCCTTTCCTCCTCCCCCCCATCCTTCGTTGTCACCCCAAGATCTTCACCCCTGGCTTCTTCTCCTAATCCAGCCCACCCCCCGTTACCGTCATTTCAGTGAATACACTTCACTGGTTCCCTTTGAAGGAGCCATGTCTCCTCCCTGCCCACAGTTGCGCTGAGAAGGTCGGAGCCCGTCACACCACGTCTTGAATGCTGGACTCAGAGTTTGCCCTGAGAGTGTGGGAGGTGGGAGGCACCCTAGTTTTCTGCATGTGCCTGTTTTCCTTTGCCATGGGGGCTGCCGAAAACAAAGCACCACAGGCCAGATGCTCCAGACAGCAGAAAGTTTTATCACAACTCTGGAGGATGGAAGTCCAAGACCCAGTGTGGGCAGCCTGGCTCCTGAGGAGGCCTCTCTCTGACTTGCAGGTGACCGGCCCCCTCTCCTGTGTCCTCACATGGCCCCTTCTGCATGTATGGAATTAAGGCTCACTCTAACGATATCGTTAATCACCTCTCAAAGACCCATCTTCAAATACTGAGACATTCTCAGATCCTGGGGATGAGAACTTCAACATGTGAACAGATCAGGGACGAGAACACATGATTTGGCATGACCTGAGTGTGAGCAAGGCCAGAATTGGGTCAGGAAGACAGAAGAAGGGCGAGGCCTGTCCCCAGCAATTCAGAGGCAGGGAGTCGCCAGTGAGCTCCAGGAAAGTACATGGGGTGGGGGAGGGGGCAGGGGTGACTCAGCTCATCCTTTGGAGTTTTCTGGGGCTTTCAAAGAAGTAAATCTCAGTGACACAAAACAGCTCAGAAGCAGAGGTCCATCCTCTGCTAGGAAGGGAGGTGCAGTGACGGCCCCCTGGGTCACCAGAGCCCTTTGTTGGTGAGAAAGGGCTGCCTGAAGGATGGAACTGAGCATCACAGCTGCTCTTAGGCCAAGCTTCCAAGAGAGGCCCTTTGGTCCCTCTCCTGGGGGGCTGGGCAGGAGCCAGTGGGTGCCCACAGATTGCTCTGCCAGGTGGAGGGTCCCAGAGGGCTTTTCAATCAGTGTGTGTTGTGGACACCAGCACCCGAGGGACAGCACTGCTCGCCATCTTTAGCCTGCGCATTCACTGGAGACCAGCTCCTCACGTCATGTGCCCAAACATCACCAGCCTTGCCCAGTCTGTCTCACACGCACGAGGCACGTGTGAGGGACAGCCCAAGTGCCACCTCTTTGAGGTGTGACCTTGAGCAAGCATTTTGAACCACACCATGCCTCAGTTTCCCCACTTGTAAAAGCAGATGTGCTTGTGCTCACAGAGCTTCGAATGTTCAGCGTTAACTGGGGAGATGGTTTACAGGTGCTCTGGTGGTGAGAGAACTACACCTGAGGAGAGAAAGCAAATTTTGTCCAAAAATTAACCACAGTGTAAGAAAAAAATTTTTCATACAGTTAAAAGAAAATGATGGGCCCAAAGATGAAGTGATAGTGCTAAGGCCACCAAGATTTAATACCTAATCTAGCTGCGGTTTCAACCTCCCTCAGAAATGTAGTGGCAACGTGGAATTTTCAGATAATCACCAGTGAAGTAACTTTTTCCGTGCACCACAGGAAGATGAAATAATCTGCCACAAGACCTCTTTCCGTTCCCTGTGGGTAGGTTCCCCAAGTCTGAATTCCATCCCTTATCTCGCTCTCCTTCTGACTATAAAGTCTTTTTGTACAGCTCTTTAGAGCACCTTTCTACTTGCTAGCTGGGAAGCCGCCTGACTCACGAAGCGTTTCACAAAGCCAATTAGATCTTTAAAATCAACACAGTTGGGTTTCTGTTATTTAACAGCAGTAAGAACTGTGTAGGAAGAGCTACTGATAGAAAAGCCTCTGCTCGTCTCACAACAGCAGTGTGGTGCCCGGATGTTACAAACCCAAGACCCAGGAGAAGCCCAGTGGCTGAGCCTGAGGGGCCCTCAGTCTGTTCAGGGAGAGGAGACCGTGCTAGAGGCTCCACGCAGGGAACTGAATATGAGTGTAGTGCAGAGGAGCCAGACGATCTGACAGGGGCGTGGGGAAGATGACGCCATCAAGGGGGCTGAGGGTAGCAACCTGCAGGACTGGCTGGACAAAGGCAGGCCGGTGTCTCTGGGGCCACCTGCCCAAGCCGGAGAGGAGAGAGGCGGTAAAGAAGAGGGGTAAGTCTCCTGGCCTCTCCCTTCTTCTCACCACCAAGTCTTGCCACAGTCTCACATTGGCTGAATCTAACAAGAAGCCAGGGAGCAAAGAAACCTGGGAACTGTAGTTTTCAAAGGTCAGCTCCCCTTCAATACAAAGAAGAAAGGAATGGAGCTGAGGGAAACCAGCAAAATGACCAGCACACAGGATTCACGGCCCAGACTGCCTCTTTCCAAAGCTGCATTAGCTACATGAAGGTACCCAAGTATGGAGCATTTGCTGGGGTCAACTGTTCCATTTCATGCCCCACAATAAGACTTTAAAGGAACAGTGATAATCCTGGAAACTTCTTGTTCATTTAAGAGCTAAGTTGAGAGATCATTTCCCCAGAAAAGCCTTCCCTGACTACCTCCTTAAGAAGCCCTTCTCAGTCCCCAACTCCCTGCCTTGTCATAAACCATACTATACAGCCATATCCATGCAGGTACAGTGTAGCCCACTAAGCAGGACGTGTGCAAGGTCTTCATGTCTTGGTTACTTGGTCAACTACAGAAGCACTTGGCACAAAGTAGTTGCTCAATAAATACCTGTACCTTTAAAAAAAACCACCTCAATTAATGCCTCTTTATATATCAAATGGTAGCACTGGAATTACAAATACAAGTCTGTGGGGCCACACAGATGCTAGTATTTCTCCCTACTCCCCTCCTGCCAGCTACCCCAGCTACTCCAACTCTACCCTGCAGGGCTTATGGCAAATGTGATCACATCTGGGAAATCTTTCTCATCTGCAGACAGGTCAGGGTTCCCTCCTGTGCATGTCTCCACAGTTTCCCACCCCTTCCCTCTCACAAGGTTCCTGCAGTTTATTCTTTTCCTTGTCTGGGTGAGTGCTACATGCCCTAAGCAGGCTGTGAAATCCAAAAGGCTCCAATGCCAGCACATACTGGACCAATAGGCAGAGGAAGGAAAGATGGCAAAAAGGAGGGAAAAGGGGGAGGGAGAGACGGCTGGAGAGAGGCAGGAGGGGCAGGAGAATGAATAAGGGCCTCCTGCATACTCCAAGTTCTCCCTGAGGGAGACTTCATGCCCCTCCCCGTGTTCCTTCAGGCTCACCTCCCTGCTTCCCCTCCCCTTGTAGGATAGATTAAGGGGCTGTGGGCAGTTGAGTCTAGGTCTGAAACTTGTAGAACCCAGACCTAAAGGCATGAGTTCAAATCCTGGACTTCTCCACTTTCTAGCTATGTGGCTTCAGGCAAATGATTTAACGTCTCTATGCCTCAGTTTCTCTACCTGCAAAATGAGGATAGTAATGCCATCCTATAGAACCATGCTGTAAAACTAAACGAGCCATTCAGATCTGTTTCAGGGTAGTATCTTTTCCTCTCCAGCAAGTGTGGGAAGCAGAAGGCTCAGTCTCCAGCCATTAATGAATCCAGAAAGGATCTCAGCTGTGTCAGGGGAACCCCAGTGCCAAGTTGGCCTGATTTTCATCCCCAGAGAGCCGAGAACAGTTTCTGGTGTCAGATATCCACACTGTGATTGGCATAAACGCTTGGTGCTCCTCTGACCCCCTTCATGGGGAGCTGGGGATAGAGAAATGCTCTTGGGGTTCTGCCCAGATCTTCTTTCTACTGAGCACACCCACCCACAGCTGCTGAGAATGGATGCTCATAGTTAGCACCTGTGACCTTCTTTGGAGCCCTGCCTATTGGTTCTGGGGAGCCAGCTTGCCCCGAGATGTCCAGGAGGTAGCCCCCGCCCTCAGGAACAGACAAGTATAGATTCATGCAGGAGTCCAAATGCCAACCTGCAGTGCCATTCACATTCCAGAGGTACCCTACTCCTGTGGGTCAGGCCAAATCTGGAATTTGACTGAGGCCCCATGCATGGTCAACCGATCCCCTCCCCCTCCTGCTTGCCGTACTCCCTACACCCTATTAGCCACATATGCTGCAAATCCCTGTTTCAGACTCTGCTTCTCAGGAATCTAACCTAAGCTGGAGGAAACGGCAAACATTCACCATAAGCTGGTATTTATTTGGATACAGCTTCAAAGCTCCTACCAACACCCAGGTACCAGAATAGATTACACGTGCAATCTATCAGCCAATCCTGAGAGGGGTTCATGTGTCAAAGCATCTCGAATTCTGCCCAGGGCACCCAATCTCTCCAAAACCCCATCACCTTCAAGACTCACTGTTAATATAGGGTCGAGGGGTAGTAAGCTTCGTGCAGAAAAAGTGCTGCATGTATCTGCGTTAGCATTTATCTTGTTTCTTGTCTGTCTCCTTCATGATACTGCCAGTTCCTCAGAGGCAGTGATGCTTGCTACTTGGCTCAGTGCTGCATCCTCAAGCCAGAGCACTGTCTAACTCATATTAGGTGCTCAATAAACATATTTTGGAATTAAAGAATGAATCTCCGAATATATTCATTCAGAAACAGCTTTGATCTCCTCTTTCTCTTACAGTTTTATCTTCAGAAGCTGCCGTTACCCCCAACCCCCTTGTATTAGCTCTCTGGTCCAGCCCCTGTTGGGCTCCCCTGGACCAGCCCAAGTGCCTCCTCCCTCGTGGCTTGCACCCACTCTCACCCCCACAGCCAGAGGGCAGCTGTGAGTGCCTGGGTCAGGTTCTGCCCAAAACCCTCTACTCAAAACCTTCCATGGCTCCCACCTGGTTGAGGCCAAAGTCCTTCCTAGGGAGCCCGGGTTCCCCTCCATCTGCCTCCCCCCACCCCGCCATGCTCCACTCTGCTAACTCTGCTCTGCTAACTCCGCTCAGCACACAGTGTCCTCGCTCTTCCTGCATGCTTCTTCTCTAGGAGTAGAAGGCTATTCCTTCTGCCTAGAACATCTTTCCACCTCCTTCAAATCTTTACTTAAATATCATTGTTTCAAGAAGCCTTCCCGGACCCCTTCCCCAGACAAAACTACCAGCATCTCCCCACTTCCTTACTTTATCAGCTTCCAACCCATGACCTCAGATATCACTAATGTGATTGTCTTTCTCTCTCCCCCCAACCCCCCGGAATATCAGGCATGAGATTTTTACCTGTTTTTGTTCACCGCCTAGAATGGTACACAGCGCACAACAATCACTTAGCGTTCATCTGTTATCTGTAAAAAGCTGTGCAACAACTCCAGGAGGCAGGGGCTCCCTGCCACCGTGGGGGGGGGGGGGCAGTTTGTTTGTGTCATGGATCAGAGCTGTTTCCATGGCTGGGGCTGCAGCTATCTCTGTAGCGTGTGTAACTGTGTGCAAATGTGTGTTCTGATCTCAGCCCGAGCTATATCTTCCTGAATGTAGACACGGGAGGCTGCCCAGACACATTCGGTTTTTCATGTCAGTGTGTGTGTGGAAGGGAAGCAGCAGACCAGCTGCCGGGCAGGAGCAAGCACATGTCTGCTCAGTTGTGTATGTCTGTGTGGGGTAGAGGAAGATGGGGATTTGTGGCTCCCCAATAAGTAAGTGCGTGTGGGGGGGGTCACTCTACGAGGCATGGGTGGAGTTGGAGCTGAAGTTGAAGAAATGTGGTAGGTGAGGGAAGAACCCCTTCAGCCACTGGCCAGTTATTTATAGACGGATCCTAGTTCATAAATTCTAAATGTTTTTTTTTTTCCCTATCTCCCTCACTGCCAGCCCCCTATACATATTCATGAGTTTCCTGCCTTGGAATATTTAAGTAGTGGGAAGGAGGAGTAGGGCGGGTTGTGAGAGTGACAGGAGCACAGGAGCGGGTCCTTGGTGGTGCTGGGAGGACGTGGAGGTGGGGAGGAGGACCGGGGTCTCTCTGGATTTGCCTTCTCCCCTCCAGACTCCCCTTTCAAGCCGCAGTTGGCATAATGAGGAAGGTTCATGGCCAACACCTTGATCTCCCAGTGCCTATTATTATTCTTCCCCAGTGTCTGTGGAAAAACACCACCCACTGTGGGGGCGGGGGGTGGGGGAGGCAGAGAAGGTGCCTGCACTGTTTTCTCAGCCACAACTCTAGCTCTGTCTTAGAAACTCATTACCTGGGACCCCTAGCTCAGGAGGGAGTAGGGAGGGACCCCAGTTTGCCAGAAGGCAAAACATGTGGCTCGTGAGGAGGGGATCAGGTTGCTCAGACCATCTACACGGGAAGAAACAAAGTGGGCGTGTGGACCCGCCCGTATCAGTGTGTGATTCTCAATGTGGAAGGGACTGCGGTCATCTACAGAACTGTTGGCCAGTTTTCCGGTTCCTCTTCCTCAGGCCCACACCTCCCCTGCATATTTCTTTGGCTGATGCTGCGTGACTGCAAGTGACTTCTGGTGAGAGCTCGAACAGCCACTAAGTGATTCACCACATTCTTGCCCCAGCGACTGTAAATGTGTGCTGATGAGCAGTCTCTGCCAGGAGGGGCTCCCAGGGACCACGCTCGGCAGAGACCCCACCAACCAACACGCAACATGAGCTCATTGGCTACGCTAACCCACTGGGGCTCAGGGACTGTTTCGCCTTCAGATTCACCTATGATGACTGGCACAGTGCTGCGAGGGAGGGATGTGGATGCACCGCACACATGCTTCTGTATGGCCGAGAACATGCTGTGTGCACAGCGTGGCTGCACGGCCCCTGGCCTAAGTGTGCGAGGATCGGCCAGTATATGAAACTATGCACATGAGTGTGTAAAACAGGGGCAAAATAAGGATGTGTGAGGCTGTTATGTGGAGAGAAGATGTGAATGCAAGCAGCCAGGCACTGCACAACGCCTGGAGCATGGCTCCAAGGACAGCCTGTTCCCTGGAGTCCCGCTGCTGTCCTGGATGTGAGTCCCGGGGACTGCGGCTAAAGGTGCGGGCAAGGTCAGCTGCTGGTGGTCTTGTGAAGTCGGGGTGCAATCTGTGCCCGTGTCTGTGTGAGGACGTGTGGGCTGCAGTCAGTGTGTATGTCTGGGCAAAGCACACTGCTGTGTGCGAGGCCCGCGCATGAGTATAGGGGCTCTGTGCCTGTGTCTGCTGCAGAGTGAACGTGTTGGCTCTGCTGAGCACATTTCCAAGCTCATGGGCCCGAGCTGGCTCCAACCTGGGTCCTAGGATGACCTGGCATTGGAAAATAAAATTCACTCCCCCTGGACACGCTTCATCATCAGTCACAGAGGTACTCAACAGTTGAAGCAAAGTGACTCCAAACAGTTGGGCACCCCACAGGGCAAACTTCTCTGAGATAAGCCCGACTTTCTGTTTCTAACCTCAGCTGGGGCCTGTCTCAGGAAGTGGGTTCAGCTCTGGGCCCTCTCAGGACTCAGGTTCAACTGTGGTCTATCCCTGGAAATGAGATGGGCTTTGTCTTTCTCAAACTCGCACCATAGTTCTAACACCGGACTTAAATTCAGCCCTGTCTCCAAGGGTCAGGTTTATCTTTGGTCTCCCCTAGATCCACACTCATCTTTGTCTATCCAGGCCTTTGTCTTGACCCTCGCCTGTCTCAGAGTCAACCATGGAGTATCTTAAAATCTCAGGGGTGTACCCTGTTTTATCCAAGGACTGAATTCATCCCTAGTCTTGGGACTTGCGCTGATCTGGACCAGCTCTCTGGGTCTGTCTCCGCATCTGAGTCCTCCCTGGCCCTAGCTCCACCTTTACCCCAGGGGGAGAAATTCGCAGCCACGTTCTTCTCGGAGTATCTCACCCACTCATGGATCACTTCCCCCGAAGCGCTCAGGCCTTGGCTGAATGCTCACTGCACATGATGGGTGTGTCCCAGGATTAAGGAGGGTAAGACAGTTTTATTTTTCCAATGCTGTTATGTAAAATTCACTAAAGTAGGTTTTATGGGTCTTTTTCAAGGATTATGGTGAGGCTTTCTTGGTGGGCTGTGACCAATAGCATTAATCTTCAGAAGTTGGCAGGGTTTGCGGGAGCCAATGAGTCTTACCTCACAGATACTGGTGCTGGGCTTCCCCACATCTGAGCTGTGTCTAGGCTCAGATGCCAAACTTCAGGCCAGGAATGTGTGTGTGTGTGTCGGGGAAAGGGGAGGTATTCCACTGAGGGTCTTCTGCACAGACGTGGGCCACAGGAAAAGTCAGCACACTGCTGCAGGAAGCTTCCAGCTGAACAGAGACTAGGAAGATTCTCCATCTTCCTCCCATTTCCCCACACCTCCCAGGGAAAATTAGAGCCATAAGATGGAATCCCTCTTCCCCCTGCCATAGGGGATGAACTTTGTTCCATCCTAACCCTGCCCTCTTTTGACAAAGGTGGGTCTGTCTCTCCGTGTGGCCATTCTTTCCTATTCTACCTCCTTGGAAACCTTCTGCAATCAATACCTTATCTTTCTCTAGTATATTCAACCTCTTCCTCTCAGACAGAACTTTCTCACCATTTTTCAAATAAACTCGAGTCTCCTATTAGAAAAGAAAATGCTGGGCCCTTCCTGGTGGTACAGCGGGTTAGGATGAAGCACTGCAAGCTAGCTGCAGACGCTTCAATGCACACTGGCACCCCGCCTGGAGGTGACCCACATGGCGCGGCAGACCTCTACTGATCCTCCCGCCGCTCCCCGCAGCAGTGTACTTCATCAATCAATGCTCCTGGATCTGTCTCTGGTGAATCCTCTCATCACCCCTGCACCTCAGGCCTGTACCCAGTTCTATATGCATAAATAAATAATTTTTTTTTAAATAAAGAAAATGCCTTATTTGAATCCAACTTTCAACCCTCTCCTCTACTCTTGGCGGACATGAACTGGCTCTATTTGTTCATTTCCTGGGCTTGGCCCTCCACCACTCTGATCCAGTTTCTGATGCCACTGCCATCAACACAGCTCTTGCAAAGTCCATCAATGGCATACATGTTTCTAAACCCAAAGGGTCATTTTCAGCCTAGCACCCCTCTATCCCAGCAGACTTAACTCTGTTAACCACGCTCTTGCTCTTGGTATGCTCCCTTCCTTGGCCACAACGGTACAGGCTGCACGGTTCCTTCCTTCTCCTGTGCTGGGTCACTTTCCTCCATCTGGCCATTAAATGTTACAGTCCAAGGTTTTCAACCACAGTACTATTGGCATCGTGGCCAGCTAACACGTCTGTACATTGTCAAATGTTCAGCAGTATTCCTGGATTCAGCCTCTTAGACACCAGTTGTGGCCCTTCCCAGTTGTGACACAAAATGTCTCCAGATCTTGCAAAATGCACCTGGTTTTGCAACCAAGAGTCTCCTGGTTGAGAACAACTGCCCTACTCTCAGTCTCAGGGACCCTTTACCTTAACCTATCTCTAAACCTTACCAAAGCTTCCATCTCCGTGGGTAGGAATCTATGTCCTCCTAACTCCAAATTCATGTGTATAGTTGACTCCTTCAGATGTTTTAAAAACACCTGAATATCAACATGCTCAAAATGAAATATAAGGTCTTGAATCTAGTTCTCACCCAATATTCCTCTTGTCACATCTCCATCACCCCAGGTCAGTAGTTCAGACATCTAGGCATTATCCTCACCCCATTTCCATTTCCTCCCCAAATCTGCTTGACTTTGGCTGGTAGGTATTTGCACATTCAGGCATGGTTTGCCATCTCTACCACCGTTCAATGGTCCAAAACACCTTCACAATTCAGAAAGTCTATCTGGTCTACCTTGATCTAGCCTCTCTCCTGGCAGTCCCCTGCACGCATGGGAGCCTCTAGGAGCTTCTGCAGTGCACATGTGATCACATCATCCTCTCAACAAAAACCCATTGCTAGACCCCTTTTATTCTTAGGATACAGATAAAACTCCTTTACAAAGCCACAGGGCCCCACATGTCTGTCTGCCCTTCCCATACCTCTCAGCTTCCACACCACACTGTATTTCCTTTCCAAAGCTTTCTCTGGTTTGTTATACTGTCCACACTTTCTCTCACCACAGGTCTCTTGCACAAGCAATTCCCTCTGCTCAGAGTTTCTTTTGTTTTCTGTTTCAGATACCAGTGCTTATTTTCCCTGACCCTTCCAAATTAGATAAAATTTCTATTAGAAACACCTGTAACACCAGGGGTCCTTTTCCTCAAAGTTATTACAGCTGCCACTTATATCTACTTGTGAATACTTGATCTTTTCCCATTTGCCCATTTTGAAGGAAGTTCCCTGTAACCATGTCTGCTTGATTTGCCATCTTATCTCTCATCATGGGTAAAATAGGTCCTCAAAAGTACTTGCTGAATAAATACCTGGATGAACAAATGGTCCACTCCCTTCAAAGTCAAATCTGAGTCTCTCATCCACAATTTGAGACTCTTCATGACCTCAAGGACTAAACTCTTAAGTAAAGGTCAGAGAAAGACCAAAGGGCACAAAATGCCAAGTGGAGAAGAATAATTCACAGATGCAGGGATGACCAAGAGAATCTAAGTACCACCTCGAGGGAAAGGGTACATTTTAGGGAGATACTAGCCTTCCAGGAAGCATGGAGGGAGTTTAGGCCATTATCTACTCGTGGCTATTAAAAGGCAGGGTGACCCAGTTAATAATCTGGTCTGCTCTGATCCCCTTGCCTTTTAAAAATTCTCCCTAGACTTTATGTTCCTTTCCAGCTACTACCCCGTTTCTCTGCTCTGCTTCTTCTCTCACCCCTTACATCTGATCCACCAGCAAGTCCTGACAGCTCTTCTTCCATGATGTGTGCCAAGTCTGCCCACTGTTCACTATTCTGGATGCTTCCACCCTGGCCTAGTCACTGCTGGCTTTTGCTTGGACTATTGCAGCTACCTCCCACCTGATCTCCCAAGTCCACTGTCATATCCTGGAATCCATTCCCCAACAGAGAAGTTAGAGAAATCTCTAAACAATATGAATAGATCAAGGCACTGGTTCTGCCTCCCCCCTCGCCACACACATACTGTCATGCAGGATGCCTCTGTCTAGCAACTTCTCATTGCATTTAGAATAAAAACTAACAACTCATTTTGGACTATGCGGTTATGTATGCAGTCTGCTGCCAACCCTGTATGCAGTCTTCTGCCAACCTACAATCTCACCCCCTCCTCCTCTCAAGTTACCCAGGCCCCTCTTCCCTCTTTCCTTGGGATTAGAGTCTTGTGGTCTACCAATTAGTCAGCCAGGCAGTGATCCTCTCTTTCCAGAAGGCTCACTCCTGTGTCAGGGTTTCTGCATTCACAGCCTTCTCTCCCAGAACGCTCTGCCAGTGTTTTCCACGGCCACCTCCTTCTCATCTGTCAGTCTCTGCTCAAATGTCATCTCCTCAAACTTCATACTTCCAATTATAAGATGAATAACTTTGGGACTCTAATGCAATTACAGTTAGCATATTTGAATGTTGTACTACATATTTGAATGTTGCTAAGCACATTCTTCTTAGCACAGACCCACAAAAGCAATTATGTGAGGTGATGGAAATGCTAACTAACCCTATGTTATCATTTCACAATATATTTATCAAATCATCATGTTGGACATCTGAAGCTTACACAATGTTATTTGTCAACTCTGTATAAACAGAGGGGAGAAAAGTCTCCAGCCCAGAGAACTTATCTTTCTCTGCCAATAATGTAAGGCTCCTACTCACCTTCTTCCTCATCTCCCTTTGAAAGTACTCCTTTTCTTCACAGCCCACAACTACGCTAACATGAGCTTATTTATTTGCTTTCATTTTCACTGTGTCTCTGGAAGAATATACACACCACAGGCTGAGGTCAAGCCACTGTGTTCACAGCTGTATCTCACCACCTACGACAGTGTCTGAAACTCTAGGTCATCAGCCTTTGCCAAGTGTATGAGTGAATGATGACAACTATCACTGCTCCCCTCATGGGGGCCTTTCCAAGAGAATATGCCTAACCATAAATTCACCTCCATAAGCATGTGTTCCCAGGTGCCTAGGTGTCCGGCTTAAGCTAACTGGGCAATATGTGGATTCTCAGGACAAGTAGAAAGAGTCAGATTCTCCAGTCTAGTGAGAGAGAATTAGAACAGGGAGGCTGAGATGATTAAGAGGTATGAGGCTGAAGGTTCACAGGAGAGTGAAGACTGCAGAAACCTGGAGGCATGGGTAGGCTGGCATGAGGAGAAGAGGGACAAAGGCCCCCCAGAGTGAAGGTGGGGACAGGAAATTGGCAAGATGTTCTTAGTCCCACTTCTGGCATCATCCCTCACCCTGGCTTAACTGCGCATAGTGCTACTACTGGATCACGATTTCTCACTTGTTATTGGTTTCGTCCCACTAAAACATCAGCTCCACAACAGCAAACACCTCATCTATCTTGTCTACCTGGCACACAGTAGGTGTATGATAAATAGTTGCTAAGTGAATGAATGAGGGCTCTTCAAAGCCCAGAGTCCCAGCTATAATATTTCGTATAATTCTTTGCATTCCTTACATAAAGCTCCTACTTCACTGGGCCATTTTAGGGCATTTTCTATTCTGAACAGACTCTCTGACACCCACCCACCCCCAAGGCAAAGAGGCCGGAACTGTGATGCTTGGAGGCAAATGAAAATGGAAAAGAGATGACAACCAAGAGAATCTAAGTACCACCTCGAGGGAAAGGGTACATTTTAGGGAGATACTAGCCTTCCAGGAAGCATAGAGGGAGTTTAGGCCATTATCTACTCGTGGCTATTAAAAGGCAGGGTGACCCAGTTAATAATCTGGTCTGCTCTGATCCCCTTGCCTTTTAAAAA